>NC_068960.1:16844060-17145740 GCF_026419915.1 Harpia harpyja | reverse complement strand
GCATGTTGGCTTACACTGCTGGTGGAGGTACAGGGCAAGGGTGGTGACAACTTGAGCTGCTGCCACCAAATCCGCCAGGGTCTGCGGTGCTGGCAGCACTGCAGCTCCTTGCAAATGGAGTTTCTCTTGCCGCAGCACACTACGGTCTCCCTCGTCCCCAATCCACGAGGAGGATGAAGAGAAGCTTTCCGAGGACTCTGACTCGCAGCCAGCACTGAGCGGGGGTGAACTGGTCCTGAGAGAGAACAGCTCTCCAGAAGTAAGTCTGTGCTGTGCTGGGGAGCTGCTCTGAGCCAGAGCTCTTCTGGGGGGGGCTTCTTCTGGGACAGTGGAGGTGCCTCGTGAAGGGCCATTGCTTCCTCAGTGACATGACAAAGATGAGCTGCTTAGCATGAGTGGCCTGGAGCCAACAGTCTCAGCTGCCTTTATTTACCTGTAGGACTCCATGGGGAAGGACGTAGCCGCTCCCTGTGCCCCTAACAAGTCTTTGGGAGCTGGGGGGTTGGAAAGCCGCTTGGCTGCAGCCATGTCAGAGCTGACCTTCCCCCAGCTTCTTGGAGGAGCCCAGCAGTGTTTGGGGCAGGGGTGGAAGCTGGGCCTTGCTGGGCTTTCAGCACCTGCTGTTGTTGCCTGTAAACCCCCTCCATCCTGGCCCATGGTGCCACAGGACTGATGCGTGGCCCCTTGGTCCCTCAGGGAGATGCGTGGCCCTGCGTGCAGCTCTTTGGAGAACGCCAGAGCAGGAGACAAGCGCATCAAGGGCCTGCAGCCTGCAGAAGTAACCTGTGCGGTTCCTCTTTTACAGAGTGTGGCAGGGGAAGAGATTGAGGAGGCCTCATCCCTGCAGCAGGGTGAGTGTGCGCTCAGCCATGGGGGCAGCCAGACCTTGTCTTGTTGTCCAGCTCCGCTGTGGTGGGATGGGGACAGCTGGGGACTGGACATATGAGTTCAGAAACATCTAGCCCCTGAAATCCCCTCTCTGAGCTGCTGTGCTTCACCAGGTCTCTAGTACTTCCCTGTTCTCTCCTGGGAAGTGAGGGAACAAAATCAATAGATCTGCCTGGTGTATTTGCCAAACATCTCTTCTTGCGGTAAGCTCTACACAAGTAGAGCTGTCCACGCCATGGGCTGTCTCCTTGCACAGCTGAGGGGGGAGATGGTTGCGTGCACCAGTGTAGTCCTGGTGAGACCATGGCTGCAGTACTGGGCATGCAGGATGTGCCCCATGTCTTTCGGATGGGTCCCTGGAGCTCGCTCAGCATCCAGAGGGCATGAAGATGGGGTGGGAGGGGGGTGCTGGGTGCGTTTTGGGGCATGAGCCTGCATGTGAACAGAGCTGACCCTTTGGCACTGTGACCTGGGCCAGTCTGACCGGCTCTCCTGAGACCTCTGGGGGGCTGGGGGAGCCTGGGGAGCTTCCTCACCTGGAAGACCTCAACCAGGAGCCTCCTGGCCACGTGCCCCTGCAGAGCTGGTCTGGGGACTGAGGGGCTGTGCTCTCGGCTGGTTCTAGGTAGCCGCCCGCCCTCTGTTGAAGATGTCCTGCAGGACAGCAGCTGCGGCGAGCACAGGAGCCTGACGCAGTCGGAGAGTGACCCTCCGGTAGACGTCTACCTGCCAGGTAATGGCCGCGCCGTTGGGGTCAGAGGCGCACTGCTGACCTGCTGCACTCGCGGCTCCAGTTTGGGGGCCCGGGAGGGTTGTGGACCGTGTGCCTGACCGCGGGCAGCCTCCCCAGCCTGGGTGGCGTGCTGCAGCCTTGGGATGGGACAGGAACGCACCTGCCTGGAGCACGGGCTCCCGCTACCTCCCAGTGGGCAGAGTGAGCTGTGGGCGAGGGGGGCTAACACAGAGGTAACTTGCCCCCCGCCTTCTCTCTCCTCCTCCCTCACCCTTTTGTCTCTGTCCTTCCCCTCCTTTCTCCTCTCTGGGCTGCAGCTGCTCGATGGAACAGTTTATGTGACAGTGGCCTCACGTGCCTGCCCCCACACCGTGCTCCTGCTTTTGGCCAAGGGAGGGGAACCATCTGGGCCGATGTGGGGGGCAGTGGGCACCCCTCTGCTGCGGGGCGGTGTCGCGGTGGGGAGGGCCGTGGGGTGCCATGCTTTGCTGGCAAGTGTGGCTGTGGGACGCTGCGCTGTCCTGACCCCCGACTGTTGTCGTTGCAGCCTGTTTTCTTCCGTAGAGTCGCAGTCTGTTCTGAGTACCTCTCTAATGTCTCCTTCCCTCTCTGTCTGCCTTCCTCCCTCCTGTCTTGGGCAGCACTGGGTCCTGATTCCTGCTCTATTGGTATAGAGGAGTAAGCTGGTATGTCGTCTTGTTCTTCTTATGCATCGCTGTTGTGTGAGGCAGCAGGACCCCTCCTGGGAAGGCCGGCAGCCAGGCGAGGGCGGGGATGGGACTGATCCTGGCCATTGGGGCAGGGAAGGAGGGGGCAGCAAACCAACCAGCCGGCACTGCTGGCCCTGTCCTGGCTCTGTTCCCATTCCTGGCACTACCATCCCTAGACCCCACAGGGGGGCCCTGCTCTCCCCCAGTGCCAGGACCCCAGGCAGGGCAGCAGAAACCCTGGCCCTCCCCACCAGCTTCTGCAGGGCTCCTGGGTGAGGGCTCTGCTGCCTCATGGGCACCATGAACATCCAGGCTCCTGCTGGCTTCTCCCAGGCTGGTTGCAGATTGTGTGTCCCCTTAGTGTCCTGTGTCCCACCCCTGGCACTTGCTGAACCTGCATCTTAGCAGGGGGAGAGGGGATGGAGCTCGTGGGCTCCAGCTCCGTCTCCCGCGGTCAGTCCAGGGTAGGAGGGGGTGGCAGGGGTGATGGTCTCCTTGGCCCACGTTGCCCTCTCCCCAGGGCCGAGCACCCTGCCTGGGCTCTGGGTCTGACCCCAGAGCTGGCACTATTGGGGCTGAACCCCCCTTCTCCTCACTCAGGCTCATCCGACTTCACCAAGACGCTCCCCGGCCGCGGCACCAGCAGCCCCACGCAGCCCCTTCTCTTCGAGCAGACACGTCTTCACCTGGAGGACGAGCAGAGCCTCTCGTGAGCGGGGGCCGGACCTCCCTGCCCACGCCACCAGACCCCAGAACCCACGCACAGCCTCTTCCCCCACCTCCCCAGCAGGACTGGCCCATGCTCACCACTCCGGGGATGCAATGCGGCGTGTCGCACTGGCGCGATTTCAGCACATACTGGCTTTTTTTAAAGACGTGCATGTTTCCTGGCGGCGGTGGGTAGGGGCTGGCGTCGTGTTTTCACGTGGGGGGTGAGAGCCGAGGGTGGGGGGGTTCGGGGTTAAAATCGGCAGATGAAGGACACTACCGTTGTATATTTTGTACACACCGAGCACAGCCCTTTGCTGTCACTGCCCCTGTACATAGCTGCGGCCCCCCACCCCCCCGCCTGTCCCGGCAGCTCCTCTGGGTGTTGGGGTGAGCCTTGCCGGGGCGCAGGGCTCCACGGAGGGGGGGCGGGGAAGGCCGTGGGGGTCAGCCCCGTCCCACCCCGTTCGGGGTGGGACGGGGCTGACCCCCACGGCCTCCCCCCCGCCTCCCCGCAGAGCCCGGCGCTGCCCACGCCGTGTGCCTTGTTCTGCTTCTGCGGCGGGTCGCGGGGCGAGCCCCCCCCCTCCCGTCCCTTATTCCCCTCCCGTCCCTTATTCCCCTCCCCCTTTATGTTTGTAGTAATAAACCCGTGGAGCAGCCCCGCGAGTCCGTGCTTCGTGGGGAGCGGGGACCCGTCTCCCCTCTGCGTCGCCCGTGGGGGCTGCGCCAGGCTGCCTGCGGAGGGGCGGGGCCGGGGAGCTGAGGGGCGGGGCCGGGGAGCTGTGGGCGGGTGGAGTGCTAGAGGGGGGGACACGCTGCCCTCGCCCGCCTCCTTCCCTCCCGGCGTGCTCTTCGGCTCGCCCATCCCCTCAGCTTTGATCTCATTGGACGCGGGCGCCGCCGGCCCCCGTGCGGCCGTTGCCTAATTTGGCGAGCGACGCGGGCAGCAGCGTCCGCTGCCATTGGCTGCTCGCCGCGATTGGCCGCCCCGCCGAGGGCGGGCGCGGGGGTTAGGGGGTGCCGCCGAGCGCCCATTGGCCCGGCGGCGCGCGGCGCGCCGCCACTGGCTCTCGCGGCCGCCGCTCCCGCCCTGTCGTCGCCGTCGCCGCCGCGCTTGCGCGCAGCGGGCTCCCGGAGCGGGCGGCGAGGCGATGGCGGCCATGGGGGCGATGGCGGCCATGGGGACGCTGCCGGCGGGCGCGGGGGCCCTGCCGCCGCTGCCGACGCTGGGGGTGCCGGGCGTGCCCGAACTGAAGCCGCTGACGCGGTACGAGGCGATGCGGCTGGGCCCGGGCTGGAGCCACTCCTGCCACGCCATGCTGTACGCGCCCAACCCGGGCATGCTCTTCGGCCGCATCCCGCTCCGCTACGCCGTGCTGGTGAGGGAGGGGGCGGGCGGGGGGACGGGGGCGCCGGGGCCGGGAGCAGCGGGGAGGGGGGCGGGCGGGCCCTCGGGCTGGGCCGGGCCGGGCCGGGCCGGGCTGGGGCGGGCCGCGGGCTCCGGGGCGGGGGGGGGGGGGGAAGGGAGGCGGGCTGAGGGCAAGGCGGGCGGGCCCGGCCGGGCGGCGCGGCGGCTCTGGCTGTCCGGTAGTTCCTGTGCAGGGCGGTAGCGTCAGGCTTGGCCGAGGCGGCGGCGGGCCCGAGCCCGGGGGAGGACCCCCACCCCCCCCCGGGACCCCCGGGCTGTGCGGCCGGGGCGAACCCGCCTCGGCTCCCCGGCCCCGGGGCCGCGGCGAGCTCTCGGAGACGGTGTCGGTGAACGGTCCTGGATGCGCTGGAGCTGGTAGGGCCGCGCCGGAGCGGCCGGGAGGCTTCCCCGCGCCCCTCCGCCTCCGCGGAGAGGCCTCCGTGGCGCCGGGCCGGGGCGCCCGCGTCCCCCTCCCGCCCCCCCGCCGGGGGCTCCGCTGTGCCCCATTAACACCATGCGCCTCTATTGCAGATGCAGATGCGATTTGACGGACTGCTGGGCTTTCCCGGGGGGTTCGTGGATCGCCGTTACTGGTCCCTGGAGGACGGTCTGAATCGGGTGCTGGGCTTGGGTTTGGGCTGTGTGCGCCTGACGGAAGCTGACTATCTGTGCTCGCACCTGACAGAGGGGCCACATCGCGTGGTGGCACACTTCTACGCCAGGCAGCTGACCCTGGAGGAGCTGCATACCATCGAGATCAGCGCGGTGCATTCCCGAGACCACGGGCTGGAGGTGGGACATCCAGGGAGGGGGCGTGTAGAGCTCTGAGCGTTAGCCCCAGGGAAGACGAAGCTTCCCTCCTAGGTCTGCTGGGCTGCCGTCTCTCGCAGCCCAGCGGGGGAATGCACCGCATGTAGAGCTACCGACGGCGAGTGCCGCGCACCGCCGCGTAGCGCCAGTGTTAGGAGGTCTGGCTGTCGGCTGGGGTTGTGTCTCGGGCTGTGGAGCATAGCAAGCTCGAGCTCTGGCCTTTCCCGGCGACCGCCTGTGTAGGGAAGAGCCCTATTTACCCGCTCAGCCTCAGGACGCGGGTGAGGTCCGTCTCGCATCCGGTGGGCATCTGCCCCCGCCCTGGGCTGAGTAACCTGGACCGGAATCGCGACCCTCGGCGTGGTGATGTGTTGCTCCAACCCGAGTTCTCCCAGGCTTGCACGGAGGCAGTGCGGGAGGCAGCTGTCCTCCCGGGTAGCTGGGTCCGGCTGACGCCCCGGGTTAGAGCGCGAGAGCTAGAGTCTCCCAGTGCGCCCGCAAGGCGCTCGGCAGGTTTCGGCAGCTGCGTGAACGGAGGCAGTTGGCCCTGGGTTGTGGCACGGTTGAGGGGGACGCGTGGGTAAGCCGTGGCGTCCCCAGGCAGGGCAGGGCGTGGAGGGGGAAGCGGGGCTCCCCATAGTGGCCTGGGGCAGTGGGATCCCCCCCCAAAGGGGCAGGAGGGGGAACTGGGCCAGGGCTGGGCACAAGGGGCTGGGCAGGGAGAGCAGGGGCCTGGTGGGGCTCAGGGAGGGGCAGCACAGGGGCTTCAGCCGGGCTGAGGGCAGGCAGGCGAGGGCAGGCAGGTGAGGGCAGGGGTCAGTGTGGGAGGGAGGGGCAGAATCTGGCAGCCGGGGCAGGGTGGGCCTGGGCTGTGGGCTGGCGGGGTGCTGGGGCGAGGGTGTGGGGGCAGAAGTGTGTGTGTGTGGGGGGGCTGGTGCTGCTGTGGCCCCTGCTGAGCTGCACTCTGTGCTGTTGCAGGTGATGGGAATGGTCCGCGTCCCCCTCTACACCCAGAAGGACCGCATGGGCGGGCTGCCCAACTTCCTGGGCAACTCCTTCGTTGGAACTGCCAAATTCCAGCTGCTCTTTGCCCTGAAGATCTTGAACATGGTGCCGGAGGAGAAGCTGGCCGAGGCTGTGGCTGCCACGCAGAAGCCGAAGAAGCCGGCCACTGACCAGGCAGCAGGGGTGACAGGAAACCTGCCTGCCGCTAAGCCGGCAAATGAGCTGGCGGTGCCCGCTAAAACAGGCAACGAATTGGCAGATAGGGCAGAGAACCAGGCAGCTGTGCAGGCAGCGGTCGAGGCAGCAGAGCAGCCGGTGGCTGGGCTAGAGAGTGGGGCCATAGTGGAGCAGCTGGCGGCTGTGCCAGTGGCCGAGGCGGTGGAGCAGCCGGCGGGGCTGGGGGCAGACGCTGTGGTGGAGCAGCCGGTGGCTGAGCCGATGGAGTGACGCCGCCATGTTTGCACTTGATTAAAAGTGGGTGAGACTAGAGACTTTCTTCTAACTTTCCGACCCGTCGCTGGCTGCAGTTGCTGCCCATGTGATTCCACTGCCCAGCCGGGAGGGTTTGGGTTTGTCTGAAGCAGGGGAAAGCTATGTATTTTTATGGCCATTAAACTCTAGCGAGCTTCCCAGATCAACCTGCACAGTGCCCTGCAGAGAGTTCATGTGCTTACGTGAGGGTGCCGAAGCCTTAGAATTATGCTTTGATTTCAGGGACGCACTGCTGCTGTCAGGTCCCCATTTCATTTTTAAGGAAGAAAACGTCTTATTTTTTAAATGCCCTGTGTTGACTTGGATGCAGCTGTGTGGGCAGTGGACACAGCTGAGGGACGGGGCTGCTGGTCAAGCACCTCTGCCAGCGTCAGTGGAATGGCTCCCCTCTGCCGGCGGTGGTGCGGCCGGGCTCCCACTCAGGGTGCTGGCGCGGCAGGGTAGCGTGCACCGTGAATTCCCTCTGGGGCGTGGGGGAGTGCTCATGTGGGTTTCTACCTGGAGATCTGTGGGAGCAGGAAAGCGGAATAAATGGCTTTGCTGAACGCTTCGCAGTCGGGATCGTTCTTGACCGCTGGTGCAGACTCTGCGGCAACCCAGAGCTTTGGGGGCACAGGGGCTGGGGTCATGCAGGATGTGTGGGTTCCCTCTGCCTCAGGGCTTTGTCCCCTGCCCTGTTCTTGCTGGACTGTGTCAGGGCAAGAAGCTGGAGGGGAAGGGGAAGGGCAGAGCCCAGAGCTGCTGATGGCAGCCCCTCTCAGCTGGGGGAACCTGGGGCAGAGGGGGCTGGCAGGGTGCTGCACTGCTGCAAGCTGTTGTTGGGCTTCAGGCACAGGCCTGAGGAGAAGCTGTCTGCACTGCTGCAGGTGCCAGAGCTCCTCCCAGGTACTGGCTGTAATGCAGCTGGAGCAGCCAGCAAGGAGCCCAGTTGCACTGAGCCTGCACAGCCACTGCTGTGCATGGCCCTGGTCTCTGCTTGGGGAGGCATTTCAGCTGAGCCTTAGTAAAATCCTCCACCCATCCAGCAGCCCCCTTGCAACAGGGCAGGCTCTGTGCCAGAGGAGCTGCTCCCCCTGCTCCAGTGCCCTGCCCTGCCCCCCCCGCCTATCCCAAACTGATCCCTGGCCTGGGGATCCATCCCTGGCCAGCAGGAGCCACCCCCAGCCCTGGTGAAGAGGGCCTGTGGTCACCCTGCATCATGGCAGAGCACAAGGTCAGGTGAAGGTGCTCAAGCAGCCAATTAGAGGCAGGGTCCTGCACAGAGTGACAAATGACTCAGGAGAAGAGGTCTGGTTTAATTGAAGACGTTTAGAGAGAGACTGATGGTGGCAGCACAATGCTCTTCAATAAATAATGGGCTGTGAGGTGGGGAGGTGGCTGACGCCTCAGAGGACAGGGTGGCAGAAGGACACACAGACCAGTCACAGCTCCCCTTGGGATGTGCTCAAGTGCTGCAGCAGTGGAGTTGGGTTGCGTAATGGGCAGGATACAAAGTGAAGAAACATCAGTCCCAAGCAATCGGGGAAAAGAGAGAGATTCATTCTGGTCCAGAGAAAGCAAGTGCTGAGGAAAACCAGGGGCTTGAGTTGCTAAAGAAACTCATATAAACCAATAGACATGTTTAAGTAAAAAGTGGATAAGCAAAAAAAACCCCCAAACCAAAAAACAAAACCCAAAAAACCCCAAGACCAAAAAGTGGTAACACAAGTGAGGCTGGAAGGGTGCTTCAGGTCTCCCCTGGGATAGTGCTGTGGCTAGGAGGGGTCACAGTAGCCCCTGCTGCTACCTCCCCTGCCAGTGGGGGCCAGCCAAAGCCTCCCCACCAGGGCCTCGGCAGGTGAGCTGCTTGGTGGCAAGGCCAGGCAGGGGAGCACAGCCAGGGCACCTGCTGAGCCAGCAAGGCCAGGCTGGAGGCAGCCAAGCCACCTCGGTGAGGTGGTGGCAGCCGGAGCCCGGCTGAAGGACCCAGCCAGCTCCACAGCACAGAAGGGGACGCACAGGATGCCCCTGTCCGCTCAGCTGAGCCCTTGGCTGCGCAGACCTGCCCCGCTCTTCTGCAAGAGGCTCCACCACATCACTCCCAGGCAGGAGCACACAGCCCCGCAGAGGGGAATGTCGGTGGCAGCAGGCTGCCAACACACCACGCTATCTCAGTCCCCCGGCAGCAGAGCCCCTCTCCCACCCCATAGCCCAGCTAAAACCCCGAGAGGAACCTCAGCCAAAGCTGCATCTGCCCCAGCTCAGCCTGCCCCATCACATGTCCTCTGCCACAAAACAGTCCTTGAGCCTTACTCAGCCTGCCTGCTGCACGCAGGGCAGCAACCGCAACTTTGCACCCAGCTGACTGCAGCATGCTGCTTGTGCTTCTAAACTGAAGGGGAACCAGGGACGTGTAGGTTGGAAGGATCCTCTGAAGTGCTCTGTTCCAACAGCCTCAGAGCAAGGCCCACACTGAGGTCAGCCCTGGCTTCTTGGGGCTTGAAGGTCTCCGAGGATGGACTCTCCAACAGCTCCAAGCTTGACTGTCCTCACAGAGACACCTTCTTACTTTGTGTCAAACAGTCATTGAGCTAGACCTCTTTTAGCCCCAGAAGAGGGTACCAGCACCTCCCAGCAGAACAGCCTTCTGCTGCTCCAAAACATGGTATGTGCCAGCCCCTCGGGCTGGATCAAGCTGCTTCCTGCAGTCCAGGCTGCAGGGCTGGCCAGGGCCACAGGGGAAGCTGCGCTCACCGGGGCTTTCTGTGCCACAGCCACCTCCGAGCTGAGCAGCAGCACACAGTGCCAGCCCCGTGGCAGCAGCAGGGGAAGGGGAAGCCAGTCCCAGCCACCCTTCTCAGGAACCAGCATAGTACCACACACAGCAAGCTCACCTCCTGCACCCTTTTATTAATTAACTCCCACCTCAGGGGCTTACAGACACTGACGTGACTGTACAGTCATCCAGGCTGCAAGATCTTAACGTGCTTTCTTTCTCTTCTAAGTCTAAGCCTGACCTGTATTGTGTCTCATCCCCAGGCTCTGCCCACACCCACTGCCAGAACTGGCACTGCCTGCACATACTGCCTGCACCAGCTGCAGCTTAGACCTCCTTTGCTCAAGCCTCAGTTTCAAAATGAGAGAGGAATGAGGAACATGGTGCTGAGCAGAAGAAAAGCCTCAGCCAGGGAACGGGGATTCACCAGGGGAACGTGGCAGGGCTCAAGGGATACCTGCGCCTCTGACACGTGCCCAGGCTGGGTGGGCTGCAGAGACTCCCACCTTAAAAGCAAAGCACTCGCCCAACCTTGCTCTGAGGAGCAGGAACAGTGCCTGGCCTGGTTGCAGCACGAGCCAGACGTTAACACCAGTGAGCCGAGACTCAGCCCCAGGCTGGCCCAGCCATGGAGAGGTCCTGCAGCCAGGACACAGGCCAGCACAGCCCCAGGGGATGCCCAGACTATGGCCTGAAGCACACCAGTGAGCAGCTCGGGAGGCTTTTCTTCAGCAAGGAAAAGGCAGTGTGATCTGTGCACGGAGCTCATCCCTAAAGACGCTGCAAGGGTCCAGCCCTGGTGCCAAAGGAGGGTGCATGCAGTGGAGGAGGAGGGCTCTGGACCAGACTCTGCAGGGCTCTGGCTGCAGCAGCAGCTCTACATCCCCAGCTCCCCTCCCCTGCTACGTTCCAACTTGGACAAAGGCAGAAAGATCTATACAGTATAATATATATATATTTCACTATGAAATAGCAATTTCATTCCCTGCCTTCTACTTGATGCATCCTGAATTAGATGCTGCTTTTTAAGTCACTCCAGAGGGCTGTTGGGGCTGGGTAGTTTCTCATGCGAGGCAGTTACCCTCCCTGGAAGTTACCTGCAGGAAGCACCAGCAGCTGATTTGGCAGGACCCAGACATGATCTTCACTCTCCACTTCCCCTCACCCAGTTCTCCCCTTCCCCAGCAACAAGGGCACAACTGTATATTCTGCCAGCAGTGGCCTGCCAGGGTGCTTACAGCTCATTTACATGGTTGGTCAGTGCAGATTCATTAACCTCATTCATGCTGCTTTCAGTAGCCATGGTGTGGAAGCAGCAGCTGAACCCCTCTAAATCACATATACAAATAGGAGCAAACCAGAGGCAAGGGAAGTGGCAGGGAGAGTGCAACATGCACACAGACTGGTGACGCAAAGGGCCCTCAGCTACGGCACAGCCAGATGCCTCGCATGACAACCAGGCCTGCCCAGACAACGCTCACGGGCTCCAGGCCACGGGGGTAAGTCAGGACTGCAGCCTGTCAAGTGTAAAGTCTACCAAATCTCGGTCAACCTGTGGAACAAGGAGTCCCATCCAGGGGCTGGGTCACTGACCAAGAACGGTCATCACTGGAATCATCACAGAGCCGGATGGTTCAGGAGATGAAAGGAAGAACAATCCTATGGAAAGAAAAGAGGGCAGCTGTCTTAGGGAAACCAGGTGCTATGGGTCTCTTCAAGCATACTGGGGGGCCACTGTCCTGAAGACCGTGTTATCAGAGGCGTGCAATGCAACTGGCAGCAAATGGGCTACCAGTTACTGTGCTGGGACACTGAGCTGGGGAAAGAGTGAGGACTCAGTCACTCTGGGTCTCGCAAGCTGGTCTAACACAGCTGGGAAAAGGAGAGAGACACCAGGGACAGGTTCAATCTGCTGTCAGGCTCTGGGCTCAAGTAAGCAAGATCAGAGTTCAAATCCCCTTCAAATGAAACCAGTAGGAGTTTGGCCACCAGCTGGAGATGAGAGCACAGCGATGCCCCCAACACCTTACACGGCAGCTCGCCCAGCAGCAGAGCTGCAGCTTCAGCAGCCCTCACTTGAGGACACTCTCACAGTTGCCCCAGGACAGCAGCCATGGGGCACTGCCACCGCATTGCTGCCGGCCTTGGGCAGAGGAGGGAACTTTCCGCCAGGTACCTACCTCTGCTTTTTGTACATCTTCTGATCCAGTCACATCGTCCGGCTATATTCAATGCCACTCTTGGCAGAAATGCCAGACCAGGGCAGAAGGCTGCAGAGAAGGCTCTGAGCTTGTCGATATATCCTCTGGGGAATTGAACACGGGCTCAGGCTGGCTAGCGTTGATCCAATGTGCTGAAGGTAGTCAGTGGCAATCAGTTAAGGGCAGCAACATCTACCCTGTAACTTAAGAAATAACAAAATACTCTGTGGACTAGCACTCCCTAAAGAGACCCCATGACACAGTGAAAGCTGCTCTGCTCAGCTAGACAGATCTGCTCCTTGTATTAATTGCCTGCTCCTTTCTGTCAAAAGCAGGTCTGCTTTGCACTGAAAAAGAAGGCAATTTGGGAACAGTGGCTCCAACTTGTGTGGGAAATACCTCCTCCAAGCAGCTGCTACCTCCCTTTGCACTCCACAGCAAGTTCCCGTGGGGATGGCAATCCATCCACCTGCCTGGAGAGGTTTACACTGACTGCCTACACCCAGGAAAGGTCAAGTTTCTTCTCCATGATCCAGTGACCTGAAACAAACTCCCGAAGTCAGTTTGAGAGCAGCCTGCTGAGATCTGGGCCAGGCCAGAGTCACAGGGGATCCTAGGTCACAGAAATCAAGACCAAGGGCTTCTCTGCCATGCTCCTGGCCAAATCCTGCACCCCACAAGCCAAAGCACACCTAGCACTTTGGCTTAACACCAGCATTCGCCATCACCAGCATCAAATTTGCTCCAACTTAGAATTCAATGTACCATCCTACACTGCCTCCCTGAACTGTTCCCAGAGGAGTCGGGGGAGCTTGGGCACAAACAGGTCACTGTCAAATCCCTCTAACATTGCCTTCCTGCTGGCTTCAGATTAAACTCGCATCTGAGCAGGCATCAGTCCCCAGACTTAGCCAGCTCACGCTTTGCTAGATTGCTATTGTTAACCCAAAACATGGTTTGGTGTCTGGTTAGCATGCTCCACTGCTAATCAGACTGAAGGTAAAGGATATAAGATTGTCCAGGGTGGATGTCCGCCATTGATGTACAGGACGTAGGTAAAGCCATCTTTGAGGACCCCTCTGATGGAATAATAATAGGGAAGATAGTGGTGCTGTTTAAAGTCCCTGTTTTCATAGAAGTTTATTGCTGTGTTGTTAGTCGTGAGGACGTGCAGGTAGATGGCTTTGCAGTGATCTTGGGCAGTCGTTGATATATGGTCTTTTAAACTTTCAAGCAAGAGCGAACCTGTTGAAGGAAAGAGCAGCACGATCACACAGTGCAGCTGCCTTCTCAGGGCCAGCACAAGGGTTCATAGGTCCCAGCTGAGATCTGCACCCAGTGTCTAAGCAGCAATTGCTGCACACACTTGAAGACCCCAGATCCCACCCAATTCTCACAGACCTTCTTGAGGAATTTAACAGGACCACACTACATGTTTTTAATATGAATCTCATCTCACCTATGACTATGGCTTCACAAAACAGATTTTATAAAGACACAAACTTCTGATTCAATAACCACAAAGATGAGCCAGACATGGGAATCTGCCAATAATGCCCATCCCCAGCCAAGCAGCTCTCAGCTTTGAGGAAGGTCAGTGAGTCATTTTCAGTGGTATCTGTTCTATCACATTTATTTATTTTAAAACCATTTAAAACAGCAAAGTGTCAAAACAGGACTTCACAAGCAGGTTATTGCATTTTGTCTGCTGAACTTGAATTAAAATCTAAGAACTGGTAGGATTTTAGGATCCCTTCTAAGGAAGAGAGCTGAGGCATAGTCTCATTCAACCTGAATTTGTTGCAGCCACTAGTCAGCAGGAGAAACCAGAGGAGAGCACAGAGGATACTCCAGCCCCAAGAGACGAGACCTGAAGGTTCATCCAAACCACCTCAACATGGCATGAAGGACCCAGCAGAACCTGCAGGGGAACTTCTTCCATCAGATGTGGTAACAACAGGCTAACGAAATAGCTTAGCTAATACAAACATAGAGATGAAAATTACGGTGCCGTTTCACAATCTGCAGGGCACGTAAGACTTTCAGCAGGACCCACAGGATTTCAGAGCATAAGTCAACATCCCTGACTTCATGGTCACTTGACACCTAGTGAGAATTTATATCAGCCAAGCACAGAAAGACACTGAGAGACATCAACAGGAGAGCAGTTTAATTTTTTTATGAGATATTCCACTCTTCTATCTCACAGAAATCCAACTGCCCTCTGGTTTAAGAATAGCAGAGAACTAGAAACCAAAGCCTTTTAATGCCTGCCAGAGAAAAATCAGAGCTTTAGTGCTTAGAATTATGCCTGGGGTGAAAAACCTCCTGCATTAAAGACTTCAGCTTCAAACACAAGTAGAAAAACTCTCAAGAGAAAGGTCTCAGTAAAAGCAGCAGGCAGCAGCTTCTTTAGGTTGTTTTGCTACAGGTACAGGTCCAAAGTTTTTGAGAGAGCACAGCAACATGCTGTATAGATGTAATGGATACAGGAAATACTGATTCTGAAAGGAGAAAATTCCAGCAAGATGGAGTTAGAAAAAAAAAATTAGGATTTGGAAACTGAAAGGAGACTCAAAACCACCACAATTTTACAGAACAGAAGACCTCTTTACCACCTTCTCTGAACATCCTGTGCTAGTATTTTCTTCTTTATACAGAAAATTTATCTCCACTAGCATTTCAATGCAAGTTTTAAATACAGTGCTCTCACTGACGTCTCTTCTGGTCATTCTTATGTATCCTATCAGTTTGTACCATTCTGAATATGACTGGGGGAGAAGGGAGGACTTGAAGAAAATGAGTTACACCTGTATCCACTGAAGAGACTCCAGATGTGCAACACTGGGTCATGCTCCCAAACCTGGCCTATTTCCTTTTGCAGATCAAAGATACTTAAAACTGGATCAGAAGGGCACTTTGAGGACAAAACACATCCTGCTCTAAATGGAGATAAGCCCTTCTGACTGCAGGATTTTCAAATGGCTGCAAAAATGCTGTGTGTTGCCGCAGGCATTCAGAGCTGACTTTTATATGCATTTGACAGATTTAATCAGGTCCAAGTTACACTCTTTTTCCAGTTCCCTTTGCCTTTTTCTAAATGTTTGTTTGATCTGTTGAAGTTGAACGGTTAAAAGCAGCTATGTTTTCTGCCTCAGGGACCAGGCTTCTGATACCCATGAAAAATTGTTTCAAACCCTGCTCCAGAGTGAAGTCCTAGCACTTGCAGTCCTGCTGCTGAGACTGACTGAAAGTTTTTGGTGTGCTCAGCTGTCCCCTGGGAACAAGACAGACAAAGCCCCATGCTTTTCAGAAACATATGCACATTGTGCTGTGCCTACACCAGTAAAAACATCTCAGTGCACCTGTATTAACACCAAGAAGGGGATGTGAGTGCACCACCTTCCCAATTGCTGGTTATGTGTCAGCAACAAGCTTGTCTCAAAAGCGTATTCCAGTGAAATGGTAAAGCTCCTTCAGTCATGCCCACTAGCCACACGTGGCAAATAACAGAAACGGAATTGTCACTTAGCACCATCTTACCTATTCCATGTTTTCTGAACTCCTTCACCACTCCAAGACTTAGGATGTAAGCAACTTGAGTGTCCACAGGAAAATTGGAAGCTAGGATGTCTCCATCCTAAGTAGAGATATGACAAGTTATTTAATAGGATACCTGAGGAGGCACAGGAGAAAGCAAGAATCCCGTACCGGAACACCTGAAAACAAGGCTATAGCAGGAAACTTCTCTTCACTGAACAGTCTTAGCTGAAGCTTCTGGAAAGGATGTGCAGAGTTAAAAAATTCAAGCATGGTCCCTTAGGGGTTATTCCTACTTTCATATCATCTTCCCAGATGCAGAATACAAATCATCATGTTTCCTGACTATATAAATTATTTGTGGGCTTAAGGACAGAATATATTTGCATTCTTTACCAGGAAGGATTTAAAGTGCCAATTCTGGAGTTACCCATCAGTGTCTAGATCAATCCAGCAACAGTCTTTATTGCCTGCATGCTCCATCTGAGCTTCATGTCAGCTGGAGATCTCTGTACTGCAGTAGAGGACAAGGAGCATGTTCTACAGGCTCAGTTGCCTGCAGCGGTGTCTGAATAAGCCCCTGGCTTTCAGCTTGGCTGGAACAAGAGCCTTTTGTTAGAGTTGCTGAAGATGCAGTTTCTGACTTTGACTAGCTTTGAGGTGAAGCTCAGAGAACCATGCCACTCAATGCTCTCAGTCCCTACAAACATCAAGATCACTGTTTCATCATAACACTGATGGCCTTTCAGGAGTTATGCACTCTCTGCATTGCCCCTGCTTTTTTTTTTTAATCCACTTGCCTATGCTGTTTTTCCTACACTAACCCAGTGGTCTTTTCTCATACTGTCTTCAGTGACCATCTCTTCTTCACCTCTCTGCTGTACTGTGTTGTCTCTCCTGGCCTCCAAGCTCTGTTATCCCTGAAGCCTGAGCTTTCTGTAGATTGGTCACCTCTGCTTTGTGTTCACAGTGACCATGTAAACAGGGGAGCTTCTGCAGGAAGTCACAGGAGTGACTTGCCCAGCACAGCTAAGGAAGTTCAAGCCTTATGTAAGAAAGGAAGAGGTTCATTTTCCCACAGCTGCGCATACCTCAGTCACCAGCGATGACCAGGCACACTGAAAACAGCCAGGCAGCAGTTAAATGGCCTGCCACACAGTCACTTTTGGATTATGCCTGCATGATCTGATCTCTTCGCACAGCACATCAGGCAGCAAGCTTCCCATCGGGCCACAGCTGCCTAGCCCCAGCAGGAAGAGCCTTTGTGGTACCAGGCTGCTCAGCAGCCCACGTGTTCAGACACATCCCACCACCCATGCTCCGTTAGCTGGAAATTGGCATGTTCTTGGAATTCTTAAATTCTTAACTCAGGATCGCTCTTATAAGTGTCTGGATGGAAGGGGAAAATAAAAATATCCTGAACAGGTTCCATAGCAGTTAACCATGGCAAGAGGTGGACTATGTCATACTGAAGCACAGTTTAGTTGCATACCTCTTTATGCACCTTTGTTCTGCTCTTGATCTCTGCCACTATCATTCCCACGATGGAGCCTCTATATGTGGCTGCGAGGGAAAAGAACTTCTTGTTGGAAGTGATATCTCGGTACCATGAGTCAGGGTACCTGGGAAGGAAGAAAAAAAACAGGAATGTCTGGGGACACAGAGCCTACAGAAGCAGGCAGTGCCACAGCCAACATTGTGCACAGATGCTGCTCAACTAGAAATGGGCAGCAACATCTTTAAATGCCGGTCACTGGAACTGCAGGCCAATGTATTTTCCACAAGACTAAGGGAGGGAAGCTTTACTGCTGAAAGGGCTGTCTTCTGCAAAGACATACAGCCAGGTAGCTCAGCCATATGTCAATCTAAAGCTCTTTCTATGCTACTAATTTAGCTTATTCCATGAAATCTGGGTTAGGAAGTTATTCGCCTTTCCTGTCTTAACTGTTGTGTGGTACCAATGAACGTCACACAGCTGCTGTGCCCCATTTGGTAGCACGGTTTCTTTCAATTGCATCTAAGCAGCAATGCAGGCTGCTCATGTAATGGCCTCCTGCCTTACTAAGGCAACCACATTTTCATTTTACATTCACTGCCCAGAGCTTTCACTTCCATCTTTAGCAAGTTATTTTTAAATGCAAGATCCATCTGCCCTCATCTAAGAGCGTAAGGATCTCATTAATTTGATACACATGTGAAAGAAATACTGCATATTGGTAAAAAAAAAAAAAATCACATCACCAACCTTGAGCTCTCCTCCCCCTTCTGCAGCGACTAAAGGGAAACTAGCTTACACTGATTTATTTCAAAGTGAGAGTTCAGCATGCCTTGTGTTTAAAAGAAATCTACAAATTCAAAATATTATGAATGCTTTTGCTGGTTTGTTACATTTTATGCAATCTTAATTATAATCCACTAAAATCCTCTATAAACCTTCTCAACAAAGCTAAAGAAAAAAAAAAAAAATCTTTGAAGTCTACAGCTGTAGTTTCCCTGGATGCTTTAAGCCAGAAAGCTATCACTGTCCCCCAGAAAAGCTCCTTATAGCCATTCTTGTGCAGACACAAGCATTTACCAAATGGAGGCCTGAGAAACTGACCTAGGACAGTTTCAGCTTTAAGCCAGATCTTTGACAGAGCTTTGGGAGCAACAGTGATCCCGAGTACACAGGCAAGTACTGTTCAGGCTCCTCCTGGGACACTCAGAAAGACAGTCCCTTAGGAACAGTTGCCCAGTGTCGGTTTGGTTCAGCTCTGAGGGTGCTTTCTTGGCACACACTCCACAACACAACTTTCTTTCACAAGCACAGGGATGCTGTCCTTTTTCCTGGAGGTATGCTCCTTTCCCCATCTCATACAGTCTTTCCCAAGAAACTGATCCACCCCCTTAATTACAAAGCCCATTTTTCTGCCAAAATCTGCACACAGGAACTTTCTGTTTAGGACCCTGCAGGCAGGCAGCAATGGGCCATTAACAGGAACACCACCACAGTACATAAAAGATTCAGAACCTGCTGCTATCTTAGCAACAGTCCAGATGGCTGCAGAGCCTTTGGTGTCAGCTCTTAACTGGACCAGTGCAGGTTCACACCATTTGTTTCCAGATCCCCATCATCTCACACCCCAAACCGGTAACATACTCTATTGGGAACCAGTCGCCACAGAGCTGTTTCACTGTGTCTATGTCATCGTGGCAGAGAAGACGCAAGTTTACGTCCGTAAGTGCAGTCGGGGGCACCTCCTCTGTCATTCACGCCTGCAAGAAAAGAAAGCACATTAGGAATGATGAAGCGTGGATTTTGACCCTCAGCTTCAGTCAGGCATCTGCACAAAGGCAGCAGGAGGTTCTCAGTTCAATAAAGTTGCTCTTCCTGACAGAACGAGTTTTCAAAAGAGATGAAGCAAAATATGGCAACGTTAACCCAAGAAGCAATTCAAAGCCCTGTTGCCCACAGGATAAGCACAGCTCCCTTCTCAGCCTGACTGACCCGGCCAGCCCTACATCTGTACGCACCCCGCTCCCTGCGAGCAGTCCAGTGATGCGTGTGAAGGAGCATCTGGCACCAGCCACTTCCAAAAAGAGCTCAGGATGCTGCGTTAAATAAGCCAACAATGCGCCAAGAGTACCTTATGATGCATGGAGCTCTTCAAATCTCTATGCAGGATCAACATTTTGTTAAAACTGAACAAACAGCTTAAAAACGAAGCATTGCTAGAAGAACATTTATAAAGACCTCTTATACAATCCCATCATCTCCAGTTAGTACGTACGCAAAGGATTCAAATTCTTTAAAATGTTAATTTTATTTAACTTATGCTGGTGAAATGAGATCTAATTTCATTTCCCCTCATTCCTACATGCTACGACTCCACGAGGGTTGGTTTTCCAGCCCAGCAGAGAGCGTTCAAATACAGAAATCCCAAGATACCCTTTTCTTTCACCGTAGCACTACCACATTCCTGCTAACCACATACAGGACACTCCAATGTCTTCAGCCTTTTTTAACAAGGTACCAGAGGGAAAGAAGCAAGCAATAACTAAAGTGGTTGTAAAGCATTTGTAATGCAGACACATGAATGAAGAACAGATCTTGAGAACAGGCTTTAGGCAGGACAAAGCCCTCTGCAAGACACTGTGCACAGAGCAAACAAGGCAGGCAGAGACAGGGCAGCTGCAGGACTCTGTTCCCTTTCATAGGCCACCTGCAGTTCTCCCTCCACAGCTTTGTCTCTCTCACTGCAGCCCTCCTAGTCCCAGGTCAAAGAACCAGACCAGGATGCAAAGGAAAAACAAACCCACCACCCTTAATTTTAAAAGTAATTTGGTTTTGTTTTTACTTTCTTTTCCCAGTTTTAAGAGTCTCAAATCTTGGTTTCAAAATGCCGAGTTATAAAGAAAAAGCTGCACACAGCAGCACTTGTGTATGCCCTCCTGTTGAAAGGGATGCTCAGCTCTCCCATGCTCTTGCTTTGAAGCTCAGACACTCAAGAAGAAACAGATTTGTACATACTCCCCACTGGACTAGATATGCCATTTGAGCAGTTTCAATACAAAAATCACATCACCTCCATAACACACTCTGTAACTGGCAAAGACACACAAAAGGAGTAGGCACAGCAACGATCCCAGTTTGACATGTTTGACAGCACAGAACTGTGTGCGATTTCTCTCCTAAGAATTTGGAAACACCTCCTTCCACTGTACCCCTAAGAAAAAAAAAACAGGCTAAGCCATAAAATCCACATTCCACCCACAAATTTCTCTTTTAAGGTACATAAACTAGCTTTCTTCTGCAAGTCCCCTGGATGAACTGGTAGAGAGCAACTCCCAGTTAGCACAACATGATCATAGTCAGAGAGCAGAGTCCCCAGATGCTGGGGTCCTTGGAACTCAACATCAATGCTGAAAGAGAGGTAATTAGCACTGCTAAGGAGAACAACATTCACCTTGATTTCGGCACTCTCCCTGCAACACACGTTGTACGACTCCTTTGCACTAGCTAGAGCAATGTGAGCTCCCACTCCTCCGTTCTCCCAGACAGTAGCATAAAGCCCCTATGCTGCATCAGCCTGGATCTCCCAGGGAGGAAGGAGGAACTCTACCACTGGTTTGTCTGCAACCTGGAACACATCAAACAGCCAACACATCAAGAGAAGAAAGGATACAACTAAGGTGCACTATTATCTAGAGAAATCTTTGCCAGCCCTTCTCCTGTGCAGGCAGAAAGAATAGCAAAATGCTTTGATAGAGCAGAGGTCCAATGACATTTTCCCACAGCTCTTGAAAAAGATGAAATGGAATGGGCTTCTTTAAACAAGGGATCCTTCCCAGACACAGCTTTCCTCCCAGTGACCGGTCCTACATATTTCCCCAAGAAAGGCATCCCAGGGCATCCATATATTGATATGTATTGCTTGTTCTTCTCCAAAGAAGTCCTTAAAAAGAATCACAGCTATTTCACAGCCTGTTCTAGGATTGTGGCTGCATATTTACTGAGCAGCCTTACACAATCAGTCCAGAACAACTTAAGCACATAGAAGACCCACAAAACCAATACTCCTTGCTGCTTTTAAAGCTAATTTTACACTCCTAGAACTGGCTCAAGCCCTCTGAAGCTAGACTTCGAACCTGTACCCTGTTGCAGCAGTGAGCACGCTCTCTACCACCAGCCCCTGGTGACCTTTTAACATGCCTCAGCTTTAACCGGCAGGGCCCTGAAGGAAGGGCATGTTCACTTGCTTTGGCTGATCTGAACCACAGCACTGCTGGTTGAGGTAGCTGATGCACAGTGGTGTGGACCCCAGTACCACCATCCCACCCACACACTCCTCCCACCCTTGCTGGACCCTTTGCTGAGCCATTTCGGAGCGGTGACCCACCACAAGATCACAAAATGAGGGCAAAATTGTTCATAGGCCAGAACTGCTTGGCAAAAGCTCGGGTAGCATAAGATAGGCTGGGGGGGGGGGGCGGGGGGGGGGGGGGGGGGAGGAGAGCAGGGAGGAGCGAGCAGGCACAGAGCTGCTTTGGCCATGGCAAAGCTCCAAGCCCCAATACATCGCTTCGTTAGTGGGCATTAAGTGGCACTCAGGTTTGCAACAGCAGTGCTCTCTCTCACACATTTTATTTTTCTTGAGAAGTTTTGATGCTCCTGTAAGGCAACACCCCTTCTCAGTCAATACTCTCAGCATTAATAAATCAGAGATAAATGAAACAACCATGATAGAGCCCTATTTTTGCTAATGAGTAGAAAAGGGGCCTAGGAGCAGACTTAGCCAGCAGCTGCTGCAGGAGAGGCAGAGCCAGCACAGGACGCATTCTTGTGAGGATTAGTTCATGTTTATTTAACACTATATTCTCAAAGAGCTAGGCAAGCATTATGCATTATCCTGTAGCTGAAGCCAGCCTTAAAAAAAGTAGTCCATGACTGTTTTGTTGAACAGGATAATTCCCCTCCCCTCAAATTCAGACAGCCTTTTCCCAGCACCAGTTGTGTTTGCAGGGACTCGCTCCATCCGCTTTGCATTATGTGACCCAATCCAAATGCTCTTGCACATTTAAAGAACATTTAGGACACCTACCTGGCACTGTGTCCTGCCACAAGGTTTTAGGAGAGAAGACCTGTGTGCCTTCCTCCCTGGCCAGGTGTTGCTGCCGCCAGAGGAGCTGCAGTAAGTGGCTGCTATGACCAAGAGAGAAGAAACCCCAGGCAAGTCAATTCTCTTCATACCCAGGTGACAGCCTCTGGCTCTTCACAGATACTTGGGCAAACACCCAAAACCCAGGTCCTACCCTCCACACAGCCTGTGGCATGCCTTAATCAGCAGAGCCAGAGTCCTGAACAAAAGCCTCAGCTAGCATAGTGACAAGAGTATCACTTTTAGAGTCAACTTGGTTTTAGAGAACAAAAGATATGTTTGGAAGCATAAAGAAATAACAAAAAAACCCCAGTATCAATGTAAAATACAACCCTAGGACTCAATGGAAATTAAAAGGGCCTTTAGGGGTTTAGAGGTAGCATAGCTCCACTCACCACTGCAACACTGACACCACCAAGTTCTCACCTTTGAGACAAAGCAGTGGTTGCTGTGAAGCAAAACGTAGGCTCCAGCCACATGCAGTTAACTGAAGGAGGTCCACAGCAATTTTTGAAAACCCAAAGTGAAGTTATCTTTTTTCTTTTAATATCTTTTTCTCAGGTGTCAGCCTTTTGTTCATATGATGGCCTCGGGCTGGGAAGGGGCATGGTTAACACCATCCACCGCCTCTCCACCCAGCGGGGCACAGTGACCTCACTCTTTTGTCAAAATGGGAAACATTTGCTCATGATGATTATAAAAGGAGCCAGCATTTTATGCTTATGAAGGGATCATGCAGTTAAACATTTGAAAAAGTTCTAAGTTAGCAGTGAGTCGAACTAGAAACTGAGCATTAAATTCCCTTTCCTACCTAAAAACTGCAGATATTAACACACAACAAATTAATTTAAAAAAAACTACAGGAAAGTATAAAGGTTTTGAGCATTTCTACTAGTCTTCTGCCTTGCACTGTTGAAACAAATCTAGCAAAATGTTTTGGCCTTAGGTGTATTGGGTAGCTGCAGAGGAACCTGTCAAATTCTCACTACAAATATTTAGCAGTAACGAAGTTGGATGAAAAGAAATAGTAAGTACATTACTAAATAAGCCAACTTAACATGTAATTTTAAATTAAAGCACATTCTAAGGCCTAAACTTACTATTTAAAAATAATCTCATAAATCTTTGGCATCAATAAGCTCTAGCTTTAATGAGCTAAAGAACACTATTTCACAATTCTGTCCGAAAGGCAGAGGAGCCTTTAGCTTCCAGCATCAGGCCAAGCAATGGTTGGGACTCCATGAATTATCAATGTTCACTCAGTGCAATGAGCCAAGTATGGGTACTGACATATTTCTACCACCAGTACTTCCAGGTCCTACTGTGCAAGAGCAGGTCTTGTTTTGAGTTTAGGTTAGCTACCAGGTGCAGGGACAGTTTCTTTACTTGAACTAGATGCTTCACAGCTAAGAAACCTCAACTCAGGCTTTTCTCAGGAGCAGAAGTTTTCTTTCCCTCTTAGAGCTCTTGTATTTAAAAAAAAAAAAAAAAATCTACATAATACCATATTTCTAGAGAAACTGAGGTAGCCACACAGAATCAGCACTCTTAATCCAACACGGTGTTCAAATGCAAGATAAATTATGATGCTTACTAGAATTTGGCAGGCAGCTGCTTCAATGCATTTGAAAATCCCTCGAGCACTTCCATACCTACAAAAGCCTGGCCAAGTGGTTCAACAAGTTAAGATTTCCCTTGTTTAGCACTATTAGACATGTTTTAACCATGTTTCTGCCTTGTGCACTCTGCAAAAATGAGTTGGATTTCCACAGTGAACCATCACAAGATGCTGGTTTTGTGAATTTTTATTTGGACTTCAACTTCCATCCAGATAAGCTCGTAAAAATCCCAAATAAAAATTTTATCATCTAGCAACAAATATCACTGAATTTCCTGGCAGAATAAAAGAAAGGTAATCTAAGACTAAAGCTAAACCAATACTAACTAGAATCATATACATATATAACTTCCAATAAGGGGTGTATTGGCTTCAAATTTAGTGTTCACACAAAAACCAACGTGAAGGAAGCTTATTCACTTGCAGAAACAAAGCTAGACTGAAGTTCATCAAAATCTTTTACTTTCCAATTTAAAAGCTAATTGAAATCAATTCCTCCTGAACAGAAAGAAGCAAACCTGCAGGAAAGAATAAAGAAAAGCAAGCACTGGCAGGCTTGGTTTTTAAAAGCAATTTTTACAAAGTGATCCTACGATTCAGGAAGCACTGTCCCAAAAGACACATGGCCAACCACCCCAGTATCGCAGGCACCTCCGTCATTAAACAGTGCAGACCCTTATTTACTTGGGCTGAAGATTTTAATCTTCTGGAATTCAAAGCATTTTCTTCAAGCACACTCCTGCTAGATTATTATGGATTATCTGCTGTAGTTCCACAGAAGGAAAAGATTAAGTTCCTCCAGACAACTACCAAGTACATACCATGCACAGGGCAGGTCTGAGGAACTGCAGCAATACTAAACAAGTCTGCTCTGCAAAGGCAGCATGCGAGTTGACCCTTCCTCTGGTTGTCAGGTCACGTCCCTCTGCCTACGGCTGCATGTTTCTACCCAGCACTTCAGCGACGGACATATACACAGTAGCTGTATTTTACTTTACATGAGCAGACCATCTGCTCAGCACAAACACAGACTGGCAGATACTCCCAGGAAGATCTGCATGCACACACAGTGGGCCAGAGCTGGATTTCCTTATGCCTGGTACCCTCACCAGAGGAGCTGCTCCAATGTCACCACCAAATCCTTGTTTGCAACTTCTGTGTGGATAGTTTTCAAATCCCAGCAAGACAAGATTTCCATGAAAAAAAATTTTAATGGCACCTGGCATCCTCTCTCACTTGTAAATAAATAGGATGAAACAAAGTCCAGATGGAATTTTAAGAGCTACTCAAAATGCAGGACAGGCACATGTTAGCTGTGACCGAGCATCACCATACTCAAAACAGACACGAACTCTGCTATATTGTCTGGGGAGTATCACTTGAAGAGCACCAGCGGGAGCTTTCACAGCTATAAGTCTCTCTACCTTGCGCCATCTGGCACTGGGGATTTGATTTACATTAAACCATTCAATCTGAACTAGCCAAAGGTCTAATTCCAACAAAGCAGTAAAGATTTCCCTTCTGCATTTCATTTCAAGCTTACTGTGTTTTTAGGTTACTGGTCTCGCAGGGAATGTTCCACACAGACACCCCTGTTACCAAGCTCCTTTCATTTAACACAATAAAATTGTGACTGGATTTGAAAACATCATTAATTCATTACTAAGAATCTCAAAGAGGTGCTTCTGTGACTTAGGGCAACATTATCAAAGCAATAGGAGCCAAATTTTTAAAGACATTTAAATACTTGACTTGCTTGATACCTCATAGATACTACTTCAAGCCTGGTCATAGAATAAAAAAAAATTAGGCTGGAGGGACCCTTTGGGGTTTAACCCAACTTAGATCAGGTTGCTCAGGCCCACAGTCCCACATAACATCAGTGAGGAACAAATCTCTTCACCCTGCCTGGGCTTAGACTAGTTCCTTTGCACCCAAAGGCGCAATTGAAAAGCTGGGGTGTTAAACATGCTGCCTACACCAATACGACGACCTCTGCTACGCATGCCATACAAGCATACCTCTATACGCTATTTGTTACACTCTATTTATCCCATTTAATGTTTCTGCTCCTTCTAGGAATCCCATGCAGGTTCATTTGGGACAAGCAACATACAAACCCCGTAAGATACAGTTCTCCTCATTCCTGGTATGTTATGCAAACTGACGAGCATTCTCAAGACTTTGAGCTCCTCATTATTTCAACTGCTTCAGTAGCAGCTTCCTTTCCTGTGCAGAAAACTGCCCTTGTCAACTGCCTCCCCCTGCACAACCTCCTAGTCTGCCACATCTTGAACATATGCCATTAGCCCAGCCCTGCTATGTGGATCCTGTTTGCCTCCAAAGCATAACCCTAGCACTAAGGAGCTTCTCTCAGGGACATGACTCTGGAGAAAGGAGTTTGTCAGTGCCTGGACTTTCTTCTCAGTAAATCTGTCCAGGGCAGTGTGCCTGACCAGCACACCCCCCGCAGTGGAGGAGGGCAAAAAACAATGAGCTTGGGGAAGAATGTTTTGTAGAGAAAGCTGGATTTATCTCAACGCCAGGGAGACTGGAGGGTAACCTTGGGTTTAGATAAGACAGCTGCACCAGTGAATCATCAGGTGCCCTGAGACAATTAACAAAGAACAATATCTTCCTGAGCTAGCCAGACCAGGATGTGGGGTGCATATACATGGCTGAGCCCAAAGTATAAAACCCAGACAATTAATAAAGAAAACTTTGAAGAAAACAAAGGGCCCAAACTGGCTTCAATCTGCATATTCCTTCCCAGTGACTGCAGGCGACGAGCACCGTGACAGTGAGCATATAGACCAGTAACAGACATCATGTTTGCATTTGGATTCAACTGTACGCTGGAACTGCTGTATTATGCTTGTGCTGCGATTTCAGTATGTTGCTGTATCGCCCTGCTAAATCAAAATCCCATGTAACACCAAATATACCAAACAAGTAAATTTGATATTAAACCCTCCTCATGTGGAATATCTACAAGAGCCTAGTCAGAGCCAGGAAGGCAGCACTGTCACACACAACCTGGGAAAACCCGACCTGGCATTCAGCCCTCCTCCCAAAGGCTCACCCCACGCTGCTCAGCCAATTTTTCCTCAGCTCTGAAATTCTGAAAACATCATTCTAAGAAATACCCTTGTGCCTTGAAGTGCTCTGCACTTCATTTTGCATTATGCCCAGACTGAGGTGTGCACACCACAGGGCTAAAAGCCTGAAAGCCAAAAACACAGAATCACAGTAATTAACACTTTGGCCTCCTGCCATGAAGGATCAGGATTTGAATCAGACCCCAAAAGGATATTAAGAAATGAGAAGGCAAAACATAGTTCTACCTGTGCAGCAAGCAGCAGTTATTTATTTGAAATGAAAACACTTACTGTTAGTGAAATCCTTTTATACTTGTATCCCTGATCCTCTGCACATTTGAAGTTTGCCTTGTCAGCCTCCCAGCAGCAGAAATGTTAACGAGTAGCTCTCTGGGCCTCCTTCTTTTACTCTACAGCTCTAGATACATTACTGAAGCCTTAGATTTCACAGGAGCTGGTACCCAAATAAAGTGTCTCTAAAGCATACTGCAAAAGGCATGGCTTCCTGCTGCCCCAGATACAGCAATTCCTCCAGGGAATGGCAAACAAGAATCTCTAAGAGGGTTTTGCTGTTAAATCTTTTCTTGTTAAGACGTGGAAAAGAAAGTCTGCTTTGTGACAGTAGCACTGCAGGGAGTTAAAACCAAAGGGTCACAATAAAGGCACATTTACAAGAAGCTCACTAGAGGAGAGATCTAATACCCTGCAAATGCCAAACGGCAAGTTTCCAACAGGCAGCTGCTCCTCCAGAAAACAACAAAAAAAACCCAACCCCAAACAACTCATCATACATGCGGGCCTGCTGCCATTCCCAAATTAGAATAAACGGCTACACAGAAAATGTATGTAGTGACTAAAAAAACAGCCAAAAATTCAGCCTAGTATAGTACAAACACTGGGAGAGGGGAATTTGAGCCTGCCTCCATTTCCTAGACACTGTCCTCATTACTGAGCAGCAACACACGGCTGCCGATAAAACCCAGTCCCTCCGCCTACATCATAGGAGACACTACCAAGTAACTTTTTAGAGGCTATTGCAAACAAGGTGCTTTAAAAAAAAAACAACAAAAAAAACCCCAAACTTGAAAAGAACATTCCTTCCCTAGTTGGCAGACAAGCACCCCAAACTCACACCTCTCCAAGATTCCGAATTTAAAATTTGAGCCAACATGGCTCCTTTTCCTTTTCTTTCTCAATGGTGTTTTCCAGCATGAGACACACAGGTTCAACTCAAAAACCCCACTGCTACTGTTTTAACCTAGTAATGTTTAAAATGGATTCTGACATAGATGTTTGCTCTTACATCCAGAGTAATAAGTTGAAAAGGAGAAATTAAAAACTTAATTAAACGCTAACATTGGAAAACTGTACAGCTCCTGTTCTTACCTTTCTGCAAGGAGGAAAGTGTGGGTGGGGGGTGAGACATGAAGCTCTAAGTCTTTTTGCAACACCCTGCACTGAAGCCATCAGACATGCTATGACTGGTTAAAAAAACAAAACAGGAAGACAGGAGTGATACCACTCTAATAACGATTTTAGATAGCACTTAACTTTCAAGTTTGTAGAAGAGGTGCTCGGCTAAGACAGAACTTTCTCTGCTGCTACACTGAACAGGTTAGCTCAATTGTTTCTTGAAAAGCATCTTAACATCAGAGGAACAAAGCATTAACAGCAGCCGATGGCACCAAGTCACTGAAGGGAATTCCTGTCCATTACCAAAGGCTGCCTCCAGCCCAGTAGTCTGTGGTGAGCAGGAAGGCAGAGCCATGAGGACTTCTGAATCAACTCTGTAAACCATTCACAAGGAAGTCCCCAGGTTGCTACCTGTAATTCCTCAGGTATTTACAACAGCTCTGTCACCAAGGGGCAGCCTTTGCAACCACAGTTTCACCTGCTCCTGCTCACCCCATAAATTATGCTGGGAGTGGCTGGGCAGAGAGCTGGAAAATAGCCAAGAAGAGGGAGGATGGCTTCTTGGGTGACAGGACCAGTTCACATCAGCCGATGGTCTGAGATACCACCACTGACTCACTGACCAACCTATCAGACTGTACTGGCCCAACACCTGTATTCATAACACCTCCCCCAAAAAAACCCTCCACAAAGAAAAACACACCCCCACATGCAAAAAGATCATCCTTACTGGGAAAGAAATAACAACAGACATGAAAAAAGTACCACACTTCATCAACAAAAATAAATACACATACTATGTTAAAGGCTCTTTGAGCTCCCAACTACAACAGACCATTTTTCTGAATTCCACTGGCAGCTCCCACAACATTTCATGACTTCTGAGGCCAGCCCAGACACCAAAAGACATGATGATACCACTCTGGTTTAGGAAAAGAAACATAAATTAAGAACACCACAGGTTTTAAGCCACTTAGCAATTACTCAAACACTTTAAGTCAACTTGCTTTAAATACACCAACCAACCAGCTGAGAGAAACAACAGCAGCTACTTCAAAGAACAAAACGACATATTAGAACAATGCTTACACACTACTGAATGTTTCTTTATTTGCTACTAGGCATATAAAGACTAACTAAAGCACCAGTTTACAAGACATAACAGAAGTACTTTTTTAACCTGCAAGAGAAAACCATCTACTTTAAAAGCCTGGTACCAGGCAGTACACAGTATCACTGCTTCTGATGGGGGTGAGGCTGCTCCAATGTTATCTTGTAAATGAAGAGTTCCCACTCTAATTATAACATGTTGGGAGAGAGCCACCAGCTTTTCTTAAAAGAACCTCACTTCTGAGAAATCTGCTAGAATTTATTCATACATGCAACTGATTTAGTTGAAAAAATACCACGCACTAGCACTCCCAAAAAGCTACCAGAAGTGTGGCCCATAAAGGCTTTTGAGGAAACTAAGCTGGACTAAGGAGAATCTATGGCAGATTAAAAGAAAGGAAGCAAATCTAGGATGAATCCATAGTGAAAATTGATTCCAGCTATAATACATTCAGCAGATTCATAAAAACTAGATGGAAGACATTAATAGATATGCAACAAAACTGGCTGGTGATCCTTTGGGATTGGGCACAGATTTCCAGGACAGTAAAATCTAAAGCTGTTCACAGCTGTAGAAAGCTCTCACAATGCCAAAAGACTAATAAAATGGCAGATAAAGTCTGTAAGTTGGTAGATAAAAAAGGAACGCAGGTTGGAGAAAAGCAAACATTTCCAATTTGTGTTAACCACTGCAAGGGAAAAAAAACCAAAACCAAAACATGCTCTCACAGTGAGTTCCCTGAGAACATTAGTTTGCTGCTCAGCAGCAGTCAAAAATAGGACAGTGGGAGTTATCAGAACAAACAGAGAGAGAAAAACAACCGTTTAGAAAGCCTTTGGTCTGAGCTAGTTACAGATATTTAATGCCTCTATATATCTGTCAACAAAAGGCCAGACACTCAGCCATGTTCACGCAGTTCTCAAGATTGGAGAGGATAGCTGCAATGAGCGGCCAAGGTTAAGAGGAGCTCACCACAGTCACCTACGACAGGCTAGCTGATTTCGGGAGGTGCTGTACCATAACAAAGACAGGATAAACTACAACAGATACAGAGCAGGCTAACAGAGTTCAAACTCAACACAGAAAACATAATTAAATATTTAAACAGCTTACCACAGGAGATTATAATAATTTGATGCCTATAATCAAAAGCAAACATCTAAGACACACGCTTTGGTACGTGGCTGGACATAGCAATCCTGCTGGTGATGATACCAGCCCTAGTCACTCTGACAGGACGCAGAAAGAAGCAGCGCTTTCAGCATGCAGCTTCGGCAGTCTCAGAAATGGAGATCCTATTTTCGCCATGTAGGTAGCGTAGGTATAACCCACCACTGCGCAGCCCAAGGAATTGGGCACAGCAGCTCAAACGCTTCTGGCAAAGCCAACTGCCACTGCGCCCGAAAGGAAGCACTGTGCCATGAAGTCTTTGGGACAGCGTTTGAGGCTCAGTTTGATCAACTGCAATTAAAAGCCTCCAGATACACCCTGTAAAAACATTCAGCTGTCATCCCGCTTGGATATGAAGTCGAACAACTGCTTTCTCTCTGCTAAAGCTCTACAGGCAGGTTCAAACAGACACAACACTTCTGTAGGGCAAAGCACAGAAAAGCTAAGCTGTCGTGGTGCGTGTTAGCTTTGAGCCAGCCGGGACGGTTTGTGAGCTGTGACCCAGGCTGTCAGGAGACACAGAGGAGCCGGGAGAGCCAGAGCAGCTCCTGTGCAAGGGAGGGAGCGGGATCTAGCAAAGCATGACATATTCCCGGCCCTTCCAAAGGAAATTCTGCTACAGAGGAAATGGAGACACACTAGTTAATGCTACAGACCCCCTGCACTGCTGGCTGAGCACCCCAAAGGCGCCAAGAGAAGGAACAGCTGTAAGCATAGCTGCGGGACCTTCCGCCTCTCCACCAGAGCCAAGGAACAGGGTTTTTTTCTGTTGGCACCATCGTACCCAAGCACAGAGAGGTGCCGGAGCTGGGAATTATTTTTGTAATAAGCCAAAGGACACAGTTCCACCAACGTAATTGCGTTGTTTCCACCAAGAGTGCAAGCACGCACGGCGCTTCCCGGGACGGGCAGCAGCACAACCCGGGGAGGCCTAGGAACGGGGAGGGGGGGGGGGGGGCGGGGGTTGCCGTGGCGACCTGCGCCCGGGACAGGCCTGGGCTCGGGCTCGGGCCCGTCCCGGGCGCAGGTCGCCATGGCAACCCCCGCCCCCCCCGCCCCGTTCCGCGACGGAGATCCCACCGCGCTTCTCCACTCACCTCTGAGAAGCGGCGGGCGCGCCGCGGGCGGGCGGGGTGGCTCAGCGCATACCGGGTCAACGGAGGCGGTCGAAGAACCGACGGCCGCGGTAGACACCACCGGCGGGCACTTCCTTTCCCCGGGCACCGCGCAGCAAGGGGCCTCCTCATAGGCTGACTCCCGGCACGTGACCGGCGGGCGCCGCGCAGGCGCAGGGGGGAAGCCCCGCTCTCTGAGGCCACGTGAGCAGCTGCGAGCAGAGCCGAGCAGCGGAGAGCAGCGCGCTATCAAAGCTGCTAATTAAAGGGGCTATTTAAAATTAGCGATGCATCCGTGAGTACAAACGCTTGAGAAACAGGACGCGGGTTGGTCACACGCCTCTCCTGCAGTTTCCCCCGGTACTACACTGCGAGGGGTATCGGGGCAATAGCGACTCTGATCCTGAAATTAGAAGTTTTTAAAGGGTTTTTCCTTGTCATTGAAGCTCTACAAAGTGAGATGAGATAGGATATTTCAGTTGGAAGGGACCTACAACGATCATCTGGTCCAGCTGCCTGACCACTTCAGGGCTGACCAAAAGTTAAAGCATATTATTGTTGCTTAGCTTCCTTTGCCAAAGAAGGGCAAACACAAGTTTCCTTCTCAGCTGTTTCGTTCAAATCAGATTTTCACAGCTTCCATCTAATCTCTCCCATTTTTGCAGCCAGTGTGCAAGCAGCTAACCACAGCCACCACATCTCCTCCGATGAGGACAACAGCAGCAGAGGTCTTTGGAATAGTCACCGATGTGTAGAAAGGACCCTTCTTTCTTGCTTTTTCACCCAGCAGAGGGGGCTCAGAGGATCACAGCATGACGACAGAGCAGAGCTCAACTAATCGGGCTGGACGGGGCATTTCGGTGTGGCACTAACAGCAGCGAGTTCTGCCGCCCTTCTCCGGATGCTTCTACACCTGCCTGAGCCTCGCTCAGAGCTGGCCAGCATGCCACAGCTGGCTGCTGGCCAGTTTTCTAGCAAGCATTAATGAAACACACCAGATCTCAGCCCAAAGTTTCATGAATCACTGATCAAAGCATGTAAAGAGGGCATTTCCTGAGCCTGGATGGAGGATGATGGGGACAAAGGGATTTTGTTCGCTCCTTAGCATAGGCCTTAACAAGTTGGACCTTCTAATCACTGTTTGAAAGATAAAGCACCAGAACTATTTTATGCTTCTTTTGTTTCCTTTAATAGGAAGTGCTGCTTTACTCTACCTTGTGCTTCTGAAACAAACATTTGTGTTCCAAAAATATACAGTGTACACATACTCTGTAGCTATAGATACAAACATTTACAAAGAAACCAGCAGGCTGGAGTGGACTAGCTTGAAAAATCTCACGCCTTTCTTGCTGGACCTCCTGGAGCAAGACTAGCTGGGCTCACCGTGCCATAAACAGAAAAACACATGATTGAGAAATATCATGCCCTTGGGGATTATATGAAACAATGTGGATTAAAAAAATTCCCACACACTGCAGAAGTTTGGAGTTTCTGTTGCCTCTTCCCACCCCCTCCTTTTGTCCCTATGATCTGCCTTAGTATCCACATCCCACATCCAAACTGACTGCAGTCTACCCATCTGTGTCTTCACCACTGCCGAAGGGCTGATCCCTCACGCGGGTGTTGCTCAGCCTTACACCAAAGAGGAAAATGTGGTTCCCAAGATGTTTGGTTTCATCTGCAAGGCTTCCTCAAACTAAGGGAAACTGGGTACACTCTACGGTCTTAGCATTTTAGCGAATAGGTCGGTATGGGAATGTCATTCCTGGTATAAATGTTTGTACAGGGTGAGCCGGGAGTGCCGGGTGAGCTGGTAGCGCAGGGTGTGCAGCATGCGCGGGGTAGCCCAGAGGAGGAGTATGGATATGAGGATAAAATCCTGGTGGCAGAGTGCCATGGCTCGGTTGCTGTACTGGACCCGAAATCACCAGCTGGAGCAGGCTGTGGAGAGAAATTGAGACAAGCATGAGGATTATTTAGAGAAGGCTTTTGTCAAGGCTATGCCTAGCCCACAAGGGCCTGGCTCCAAGGACAATTCATAACCAACACACAGCACTGCTGACAGGCAAGAGGACAGTGATTCAATTATGCTCTTTACAGCTTCCAGACTTTTTTTTTTACCCCCTCTTTCCCTTTTTTTTTTTATTTTTTTAAACTTGGTTGCTCTTTCCAAAGCAGCAAGAAGCAAAGTGCAGTTCAGCTTAGGGTCAGGTAAAACAAGTGGGGAGTTGGGGATAGGATAACTCTGGGGCAGGTTCCATGCTGTAATTTCATTTTCCCTTTCTGTGCATTTGTTCTAACACAGGCCAGGCAAGATCACCTATATGGTGGGAGTCACTGAAGTCTCCTTCAGTCGAAAGTCCAGCTTGCAAGGGAAGAAGTAGCCAGCACCTTTACCCTGGCACTAAACTGTGTGTGAGTAAAGGCTGACTTCCAGAAAGTAAACACAAATTTTAGAGGAGATTTTGTCTCAGCAGCCCTCAAGTGTGTGTCTTGGAATAGGCACCAAAACGAACATAGCTGTAGAAAGGTCTCTTACTTGTTATGCGGTAGCCTGGAGCACACAGTTCTTAAGTCATCTGAAAGAGGACAGAAGACATAACAATAAGGGTAGAGCAGAAATTAGAGCAATTTTCCTCTCCACTCTCCCTTCTAGGAGGATTACTGAAAAAGCTCCAGTCATCAACAGATCCAGAATCCCATTCTCAGGCCAAAAACTTCCACAGGAGAGAAAATGTTTCTCCATCTCACTAGCCATTACCTCAACTTTCCACACCAGACGCTTTATTGTATGTTTGACATTTAACCTATGCTGCCATATAGGAAATACAGCTTCATTTCAAGGCAGACCAAGCCTTAGTATAGCATTTGCAATACCAATATACTAACAAGACGACAGACAGACACAGGAAATACAAGGTATGACTCTGCCCACTGAATGTGGCATTTATGATGAGAAAGGCATCGGGTCAAAGCAAGGCAAAGCTTATGCAATACCTGTTTTGTATTGGTTTGGGACTTTTTAAACAGTGCTAGTGTAAAGAAAGGGTTGAGGGTTTTTTTGCTGAGGTCTATCAACTAGAAATTACACCTTTTTTACCATCTCCAAACTTCTGCTAAAGCAGAATAGCTAGAACCAAGGTATTTAACAACATACCCTGTTGCTACAGTCCTTTCAGGAACAGCTTGAGAACTAACTCCTGCCTTTGTAGATAACCGCACTCCCAAAACACTGAAATAACTGGAATTTCAGCAGCTGCTTATACTGGATTACCTTCTACTTCTACAGTAAGAGCAAGCACTCAGAATGTACCAGGTAAACAGCTAAGAAAAAACACAGCTGAAATAGGCCATCAACTCAAAAAAACTCCACTTTTCTGCTTGTTCTTATTACACCCAGAGCTACTTTATAAAAAATTAGAAAGAAAAACATTGAGATTTGAGAAGCAGCACTGGTTCAGCCAGGGCAAAAGCCTCAGGTACCTGCTTAGGCAGAAGCAGCTCTCTGCAGCTGGGATCTGCACTAACTGTCCTGGCTGTTGGGGAGCTTTAAGCCTTCTGGTCACACTAAAAATCACCTGTTTCCAAGAGAATGTATCAAGACAACTGTCTGTCTGTCTGGCCCTGCGCTGTGTTGAGGCACTTCCCTTTTTCATCTCTGCAGGTCTTTCCAAAAGAACTGGTTTTGGAGACAGGAAAGGCAGACAAAAGCCACATTAGCAGGCTTCCTTACTAAGTTTAACTGAAACCTTACGCACTGTAATGGGGTCTCGTTACAGGAGAGCTGAAGGCCCAGAAATTCCAGATGAGGAGTTTTTGTTTGCTTTTCAAATTCCTTGTCTAGCACACCCACCCCATGGGTTTATCTGCTTCATGGACTCTCCTCCAGCAGGCAAACTCAGAGAGGTCAAATTGAAGCGCAGTTAAACAGTGCTTTTTAAATAGTTACAAGAAATTCTGAGAGGGGCAAATATGTCCCTGTGCTGGACACCCACATATAACCCCCTTGTGCACACTGCAAGGTTGAACATCAATTCTGCGGTTCTGCAAAGCAACGTACCAGTCACGTGCATCAATGATCTCTCCTTTCTTACTCCCCATCCAGTTATTTTTCCTGAACTATTTCCTGCACTATCGCTTCCTAAGAGCAGCAAACTACTACTTCTGCTGTGAACACGTTGATCTTTACTCTTGCCATCCCAAAACTTCCTCATACAACATCCACACACTGGAGGAAAAGAATCCCATGCCAGTGTGTCTGCCAGCCCCACCAACAACTTACCTCTAGTGCACAGGAGTGCTCCTGATGCCATAGCCACTTGCAAAGCCTGAGCCAGTCTGTCTAGAGCCAGTTCAATCTCTTTGGATGCATTGAGGGGATTGAGTTCATCAGATAGTCTGTTAATTTCCTCAACAAGCGGAACCACGTGATCAAAGGGTACTAGGCCCAGGCGCCCATAAAGGTTCTTCTCCGTTAAATGCCCCTGAAGCATCATAAGAACCTGCAGGACACTTAGATGCAGTTTTGAATATAGCTGATGGCAATCTCTGTCTTCTCCTGAAGTCGAGTCCTTGGCAATTTTGCTGGGGGGATGTCCATTTGAGAAAGAGGCTTTCTTCTTCCTTTTATAAGCCAAGGGGGCCTTCACACACCAACGGATCAGTCCAGTCAGTGGGGTGAGCTCTAAAAACCCTATTGGCAGGTTGGCTGCAATAGGAGTGTTTAGAAAGGTGATGAGGATCAAGCGGGGGTCTTCAAAGATCCAGGAAACAATCAGCTCAAGCAGATCCGAAGGAGGGATGAGGTCATCTGAAGATAAGAAAGTTATTGCTGGGTAAGCTGAGCCTTGCACTGAAGCACAGGACAGTAGTGTTTAATTAATCTCACACATACCCCTCCTGCACTGTCACAATTACAATTTCAGAACCTCACCAACTCTGCTGTTTTTTTCAAGATGCCAAAGGTAGATGCTTATTTGCCCCAGGGAAGACACAACCATATTCCTGTCAACTTCACCTTCTCCACCTATTCTGAAGTCACCACCAAATGCGAACATTTATCCCCTTTCGCAGCAAAGCTTCTTCTGTCATTTTTTTCCTCTCCCACCCATCACCTGCTCTTTTTTTCTCTAAGTTCAGTCTCCATTTATCCCTTGCTACAGGAGGTACAATGGGCAAGGGAACAGGAAAAACTTGTTGGCACTTCTTTCTCTTCACCTCAATCATTCATTTCCTTCAAGACTTAAACAAGCATGCCTTGTGGAAAAACTTAATGCAACAACACGATCATATGAGACATAAAGGATTATAAGATTCTGTAAAGCTTCAAGTAAGAAGTGAAAGGTGGTCACAGACAAGAGAAACATTGACTTCACAGTAATCGTGCATCATTGCAGTGACTGAATTAAGCACTCAAGCCATCTGTACAAGATTCCGTTTATTTCACAAAAGAATCAAACTTATATATGTTTCAACAAGGATCTGGAAAGAACTAATGGCATACAGTCAATATTACTAACACAGGAGTGCATATCTGGCTCAGCTGGGATGCTTGCCAGTCCTCAGAACACTTAAAGATAAAAACATTCCATACGCATACTCGTGACTGTCTTCGGCCACATCTTCCCAGGCATACACCAGGCCATCCTCCGACCTGACCTTGTAAAACTACTTCTTCAAAGGCTTGGCAAACATGTAGCACAACAAATTCTAATGTTCACTCTTGAAAACAAATGCCAGGTGTTCCGAGCTGCTCCCACACATCATCCCCTCAACAGGGGCAGGCTACTGGATTGAGCAATGTACTTTTGTTGTGAGTTGTGTACAGTGTCAATACAGGGCTCAGCACAGAACTATCCAGTCAGGTCTTTTGCACCTGAAATGACTTATAGGACGAATCGTCTGGACTACCGAATTACTAATGTGCACTGCATACAGAATTGGTATTTTCCAGTTTCTAGCTTTTCTGAAAGCTCCGAGTATCACAGATACTGCTGTTTGTGTGATTGACTCCTGTCCTCAGGACATGGTGGAGACTGCCCAGTTACAGATCACTCTTTGAAAAGCAAGCTTCCTTTTCTTGTGTCACCAATATAATCTCAAAGAAACTAAGGAATTAAAGAATTAAATTACTTCCTATAACTCATGTTATTTCCTTTCTGACATGTCTTTTCATTAGTTGGATGAACTTCCAAGTTGTTGCACAAAACAGATATAAAATACTGAGGAAGAATATGCTATGAGCTCTACTAAATACTTAAAAAAAAAAAAAAAAAAGTCTAAGCCTGCACCTCTCTCTCACTAATGCCAAGCTGCTTATCTGGAGAAGACCATGCAGAACATTTCCTTTATTGATAACAAATAGTATTTGTTTTTTTGGATTATATGTGATGTTGGTATTTAGTGTGGTTGCTCCCTAGTCTACCACAAGCTGTCTGCCTCTCTAGCCGAGTAAAGGTAAATCAACCTTATTTTAGACACCTACACATTTCTAGCATCTGAGCAACAACCTGAGACAGGTCATATCACTAGCTGGTCACACATACACTTAAAGAGCGTGTTGGAGGTACGCTGTTGATTGCGTTTCTCATCACTGCTCCACAGAAATCCTGCTGCAGCTTGCCAACATTCAGAATTTGTGTTTCTCCTCTTTTTGGAAGGGATCAGACTGACAGAGAGCCCTGAGTCTATCTGCTGGGTAGGTGACACACAATACGGAGGTCCAACTGTCCAGCCCAAGCAGATCAGCTTTCACTCTTAAAGCTGCTCAATCAATAAGGTCCCCGTGTCCTTTGCCCTCTGTGGAGTAAGTTACCAATGTGTCAGGCATTACCTGGCTGCTTCTGCAGCAAAGACTCTCCCTTCAGCCAGAGTAGTTACTTTTATTCTCACCCCAGTGACAGATGAGGCAACAGCCACACCCCTGAGCTGCTTCTGGCAAGAATTACATGGTAATAAGCATCTTTAGAATTTCAGCAGTTAATTCACTTGCAACGGTTAATTTGTGTTGCATTATACTGCACCTATTACTTCGAATGACACAGCTTGGAAACACTTACCTGAAGAGAGGTCATAGAGAGCTGTGACGGATGTAATAAACTGGCAGCAGAAGCGAGGACTGGCACTGAATATCTGCTTCAGGGTCTGGATGGACCCTGGCACCAAGTTGCAGTAGTCATCGACCAAGGCTCGGGCTAGCCTGACGCAATACACAGCGGGGGTTCGCTGGAGGGGTGGAGGACAGCACACAAGGAAAAGCAGATTAAACCCAGTCACAGAAAGTTCTGTCAAGACTGTCTGTAAAGAGCCAACTTTAAAGTTTACATTGCCTAAACACTATGCCGCTTTGCTGTTTCAACATTTGTGTTTCCACTTTCCCAAAATTAAAGCATGCTTTCTCTCTCAATCTGCATATCAAAGATCCACTCAGACAGAAATAAAATTACTATTTCACAATATTAAAAAAGATGGTGATATTTCACATTTACAATATCTGTAGTTTAAAATTAAAACCTTTTACATCAATATTTTGACTTAGATGGAGATTTTTTTACTACTTCAGCAACATAGTTCTGTAGTTCATCTAGTTCAGTACCAGAACAACAGGTTCAGTAACATCAGTTACACTTGACATTTTTAACGTGGAAAAAATTCTGTGCAATTGTCATGTTGCTTAAGAGCTGCAATCTGCAAAAAACTACACCTTCTTCTGCTATCCAGGTTACATCCTCTCCTCCTCTACCAAGGCTCACCAGATGGGAAAAGGGGGACCCCACAGAAACAGTACCGGTCTGCCTTCTCCCACCCTTTCCTCCCAGCACAGGCTTTCTGCTCTTCCCCTTCTGTAAAGCAGATGACTTCTGCACATGCTGCAGACACAGCAGGAACAAAGATGCACATCCCAAGGTCTACAGTGGGGAATCTCAATAGGAAAGGAGAAGATATAGAAGATCCCTGACATACTGCATTCATGGATATGAATACCAGACAGAATTATTTTGCACCCAAATCTCAAGAGAGAGGTTTGCTTCTTCTGCCATGCGCAGAATTGCACATGAGGGACAGTTTAATTCCCAAACTCCAGAGCCGGCTTCTTTGGGCAATGTGACCATGAACTGCCCTGATTTTGTTCCTTGTGTTGGTCAAACCCTCCACTGATCCCTTTTGAGATGCTGGGGTTGGTTGGGTGAAAAAAAAAAAGAAAAAAAAAAAAATCAATAAAACTTTCAACCACAGTAAAAAAAAAAAAAACCCAAACCCAAACAGGTTTTCTTCTGCCACTGCAGCACATAAATGGATTGGCAAAAGCTCTACCTTTATGCTGTAGCAAGGGAATGGACATGAGCACAGACATGGGGTGGCTGCAGCAGCCAGCTGTTGTATCAGCTGAAACTTGCCACTGACTGCAACTGGCTGTCACCAACCGTTAGGTGACACTTTGCCTCAGTTCAGCCGCTACCCATTGCGGCACACTCCCTCACTCCTTCCCCGAGACTGCCCTGCCTGCACAGAAGCTGTACCTGCAACCAGAAGGCAGCACACTCCAGAACAGGAACTCTGCACACAGCCACTGCCATGGAAACCAGTTTTCCTAGTAAAGCCATCCTGCTGTCATCTGCTTTGTTTCCTTGAGGGCTGAAGAGAGACGAGAAAATGATCTGCCGGACTGAATCCTTGGTTTGCTCTTGGAAATAATTGCACATGATCTCAAGGAGCTGAAGTTCCTGAAGTGAATTCAATCTCTGAAAGAAAACAAAAGCAAAGCTGCAAAATACACTGGGGCTCTTGAAGAACCAAGAGCTGCTTTGGTGAAAAGACAGGAACGGTAAAGGCTGAGCTTCCCTCAGGTGTTAGAAACTCAATCTTTAGGCACAGCACACATATTCAAGTTTGCTGAACCACCACTGCATTTACCTAGTTACACTGACAAGCTCTAGGTTGTATTTGAATACCTGGATACCCAAGACTGGTGCGTGCTGCACCTCCAGGCGCTGCCCATGAACTGAAAGATGTGACAGACAGCAAGACTGGGGTGAAAAGTATTTCCTCCCTCTGCAAATAATAGCATTGAGGGTGCTGCTGGGCAGCTGGGGGGTTCACAGCTGGGCACAGCAGCCCACCAGGCCCCGGGCCCATGAACCCTGACATTCACCAGCAGCTGTGGTTTCTGCTCGCTGCTCTCTGGGAGGGCCCCATCCCAGCTCCATCCCAAACCCAGCCCCTGGTAGGGCCCCAGCCGCAGCACTGTCAGGCTGTGAGCAGACCCCAGAAGCCCACCACACCTCTCTGGGGCCCTGTGTGGTCTCCCAGAGTCCTGGCCAGTCCATCAGGTTCTTGCCAGCCAGCCCCCTCCCTGCCAAAAAAAACCCCAGTCACCAGCCCCCGAGGGACCTCATCCTGTCCTGCTGAGGCCTCAGCCTCCAGCAGCAGCCCCTCCAGGGACCTTGTCTTGAGCTCTTGGGGCCTCGGCCTCCAGCGGTAGCCCCCCAGGGAGGACTTTATCCTGTCCTGCTGAGGCCTCAGCCTCCAGCAGCAGCCCCCCAGGGACCTCATCCTGTCCTGCTGAGGCCTCAGCCTCCAGCAGCAGCCCCCCAGGGACCTCATCTTGAGCTCGTGGGGCCTCGGCCTCCAGCAACAGCCGCCCGAGGACCTCATCCTGTCCTGCTGAGGCCTCGGCCTCCAGCAGTAACCTGCCCGGGACGTCGTCCTGTCCTGCTGAGGCCTCGGCCTCCAGCAGCAGCCCCCCAGGGATCCCGTCCGGAGCTCTTGGGGCCTCGGCCTCCATAGCCACTCCCTGGAGCTGCGTCCGGCCTCCCAGGGTGCCTCCCGGTCTCACGTCGTCAGCCCCCAGGGCCTGCCCTGCTCCCCCCCCGGGCTTCGGCCTCCACCAGGCCCCGGGGACTCTGTCCGGACTCTCAGGGCCTCGCCCCGCAACCGGCCGACGGTCGGGGCCCACCTTGGGCGGAGCGCCGCGCTCCTTGGGGACCTGGAAGAGGAACTCCTCCAGGAGCTCGGCGGGGCCCTTGTCGACGAGGGGCAGCGGAGCGCTCTGCAGCTGGCTGCTGAAGTAGATGTCCAGGTGGTACAGCACCTCCTTGGCGGCGCTCAGCGCGTCCCGCCGCAGCAGCGAGTGCCGAATGTCGCTCATGGCTCCGACCCCACCGGGAACGGACCCCCTTCCCCTTTCCCTTTCCCTCCTTTCCGCCGCCGTCCCCCCCAGCCCAGCCCAGCCCAGCCCGGCCCGGTCCGGCCCCGCTCGGCGCGGCGCGGCCTCCCACAACAGCGGAGGCGCGGAGCCGACGGGCGCTACGGCGGCCCGCGCCGGACAAAAAAGGGGCACACGCGCCCGGCGCCGGCAGCGCCCCCTGGCGGCCCCGCCCGCAGCGGCGGGGGAGGCGCTGAGCCCTGGGGGGGGTCTCGGCCCTTGGGGGGGGTCTCGGCCCTTGTTGGGGGGGGGCCTGACCGTGGGGAGCCGCAGCCCTGCTGGGAGGGGGGCGTCTCGGCCCAGCCCTGATCCCACTGTGGGGAGCGGGGTGCAGGCCCTGGCCCTGCTCTGAGGGCGTGCTTGGCCCCGGGGAGGGGCGGGGGGTCTGCCGGCAGGGCCCCCCCCCAGCCCCTAAGGAGCACCGCGCACTGTAGGCGCCCGGCCCGGCCCTCCTGGGAAAGGCGGCAGCTGCTTTTGGAGGCTGGGGAAACACTGGGACGTCATCGGCCAAGGCCGCTGGGGCAGGGCCGGGGCGAACTGTGGGAGCATGCGGGGTGGGGGGCCGCCAGCCCCCGGCTCCGCACGGGCCCCCCCGGGGATGGGGCCTGCCCCAGGGGACCTCCTGAGGAGGGTCTGGGGGACAGGCACCACGGCAGGGACCCGTCGGTTTTTGGGGCTCCCAGCTCGGCTCCGCACCCGAAGACCGGAGCTGGCGGGGTCACGGCAGCACGTGCCGGCTGCCCTCAGCCCTCAGCGCCGGGCTCCCACTGGCCCTGGCACGCTCACCTGAAACCGGCGTCTTGGAAGTGTGGAGTGGCGGAGGGGAATGGTTGGTGCTGGTGAAATAAACACTTTTTAAGAGAAATTGGAGCTGGTGATGAGTGAGAGGTGCCCACGCCCCGTATTGGGGAGCTGCCATTCCCCACGAGTGGTCTCTGGGATTCACTTACACCTCGCAGATCTCTTGTCAGTGTTTTTATCAATTCCAGCACATTCTCAGCCTTACCTGTGTCAGGAGGTATTGGCACTGTTTGAAAGGGTTGTTTTTCTCACTGAGGAGACCTTTATTTCCGTGAAAAATGCCATATGGAGCCTGCGGCCTCGTACGCTCCTTGGCTGGGTGACCATTTGGCAAGGTGAGCGCGTCCGTCCCCATAAATGCAGGTGCAGTTCCTTCCCCTTCCAGAGACCTTGGACAACACCAAAGGTACGTCCCGCTCCCCTCTCCTCCTTCGCCCCGGGACCTCACCTCTCCAATGTCACCTTCTCCAGCTTGGCTTAATTTTGCCGAGACTCTCTGCTGGGACTGAGCCTGGGCACAGCTCACAGGCATCGCCTGAGGTGGATACGGTCCTCTATGGGTGCCTCTACTGGGGAGGCTGCAGAGGCTGCTGTGCCCCTGGGAGCGGGGAGGATTTGCGGGGCTTTGGGCAGTTTGTGGCGTGACCAAATCATAGCATTACCAAATGGTGGCGTTACCAAATCGCTGTGTTACCAACTGGAGAGACTGCAGCATTATGGATGGTAGCGTTTGCGGTCATAGCGAGGGTGCAAGTGGGTAAAGGTGAGGATTTAACTAGAGCAGCTGCCCCAGAAGAAAAAGCGGGCCCGGGGGCAGCAAGCGCTTCCTCGGGTCAGGCTTCAGGTGTGCCAAAAGCTGGGGTGTTTGCCAGTCCTCTCAGCCCATCTTATCAGGGCTTCCACCAGCGCCAGGTGCTCAGGGTGCCTGGGCTTGGGCAGGGCTCAGATCCCATCCGCTGGTGAAATATAATCCCAGGGAGCTGAGCACCACGGGAAATACTTCCCAAATGCCTTTCCCCGTAAGCTGCCCCACTGCCTCAGCGGGGGTCCTGGGAGACTCCAGCGTGGGTGAGGATGGGGCAGTGCTGGGGGAGAGGGGGGCAGGATATGCCAGGGGAGGATGCTCCAGGCGGGGAAGGTGGTGGGAAGGGGTGCTGGGGGGGGATCCATCCCTTGCTCTGTCCCAGCATGGCAGCTGTAGGATCCTTTGGGTCTCTGGCACAGACCCAAGAAGGGATGGGAGAGGCACAAGCCAAGGACCTCGGTGTCCCCGGCTGCTGCCGCCCGCCCTGGGCCAGGGGAGGTGTCTGGGCTGAGTGCAGTGAATGAGGAAGTGACTCCTCTGCATTACCATGAAATGGCATTTGCACCTTTGCCAGTGAATTATCTGCTCCAGCCTCACAGGTAGTCTGACCTCCCTCCCTCCAGGAGGGACAGGCAGGATGAGGCCCTACATGAGGCAGGAGCTGGATGGCTGGGCGGTAGTGCACCATCTCTGGGTCTTGGTAGTTTGCTGGAAAATGGATGCCTCCTAGGAAAACCAGTTCGGCCAGTGGGAATAATACCCTAGTCACGCTGGTTGTCTGTGCCAAATTCCCCTCCCAGCCAGGGGGGCTGAGCCCATCCCTGCCCCACTGCATGCAGGATGGTGGCCTCGAAGCTGGTGCTGTCGCTGCTTGTTGCAGCTCTCCTGCTACACGTGGCTGCCACACTGAAGATCAGCGCCTTCAACATCAAGGCGTTTGGGGACAGCAAGATGTCCAACCAGACTATCGCAGATATCATCATCTCTGTGAGTGCTGGGGGAGAGAAGCAGTCCTGGCCACTCTCTGGTCTCTGGGATGCAGCCAGCTCGGGGCAGTCAGACACTAGTTTTCTTCAGGCATCTCTCCATCCATGTGCCCATCCGTGCATCCACCCACCCATCAATCCACCTGTCCACACACCCCCATTCATCCACCTATGCCTCTATCCATCCACCCATCCATCTGTCTGTCCGTCCATCCATCCATCCATGACTCCATCCACCCACACCTCCATCCATTCATCCCTGCCTTCATCCATCCACACATCTGCTCTTCCCCCCATCTCCATCTCCAACCTCGGGCTATCTCCACTCTTGCCGGTCCTCAGCCAAGAATGGGTGATGCTCGGTGCTGCCCAGGTTCCTCACGTAGAGCAGCCTGCAAGCGAGGAGCTGCTGGGATGGTGGGTGGTAGACAGATGGGTGTTAGAGGGCACTGTGTCACCTCAGGGTTCTTTCAAGACAGAGAACACTGGCATCAGCAGAGGAGGTCCCTCTCTGGGCTCTTGGGTCCCTGCTACCTGCCCCCGTTTCCAGCCTGGGAGCCTTCACAGCCCAGCCCAGGCACCCACAGGTGCCTGCACGAGCAGCTCCCAGCCAGGGGTGAGCAGCTCTGAGCTTGTCCCCCCAGATCCTGTCGGGGTACGACATCACCGTGGTGCAGGAGGTCCGGGACACCAACCTGAGTGCTGTGAAGAAGCTCATGGACCAGCTCAACAGGTGACCCTGATGGCGCAGGGTGGGGGGTGTCTGCAAATGGGATGCCAGGACAGATCCCAGCTGGTGTCTTGCTGTACTGGGGCACCTCTGCCTTGCCAGAGAGAGCCCGATGGGTGCTGGGGGACACCAGCAGCCTCCTCTCACCCTCTCCGCATCTCGCTCCCAGTGCATCCCCACACCCATACAGCTTTTTGGACAGCATCCCCTTGGGTCGGACCAGCTACAAGGAGCAGTATGTCTTCATCTTCAGGTAAGGGATGACGCCAGGGCCCAGCATCCCCTGTGTCACCCGCTGTCCCCCCCTGCAGCTCCCAAAGGGTGGTGGGTACCTTTGGGGGCCCTGGCTGCAGCAGGAGCGGTGCTGGGGGCTGCTCTGCTCTCCTCCCTCAGGTCAGATATGGTCTCCGTGCTGGGAAGCTACTACTACGACGACGGCTGCGAGCCCTGTGGGACTGATACCTTCAGCAGGGAGCCCTTCATTGTGAAGTTCTCCTCACCCACCACACGTGAGCAGAGCCAGCGTTGGGGGCTGCCCGATTCTGGCATGGGGTACCCTCTGTGTGGGGTTGATCCTGGAGCTGTGCCTGCCAGGTGGGGGGTTGCACCCTGGAGCCCAGCTCAGGGGCTCCACTGGGGTCCTTCACTGCTGTGGGGCCTTCTCCCACCCATGGGTGCCCAGGGGTCCTGGGTACCTGTCCAGCATGGCCAGCACTGCCTGCTGTTTCCCACCATGTGCCATTTCCCACCATCTCCCATTTCTCATTGTCTGTCATCTCCCATCGTGCTCTCTCCAGTTGCATGCCGTGTCATGTCTCCAGCTGTTTCCCATTGTGTCCCACATCCCATCACCTGCTACCCACCATCTGCTTCCTTCAGTTCCATGCCATCTCCCATCACATGCCATCTCCCGTCATGTACCATCTCCCATCATGCGCCATCCCCCATCATGTGCCATCTCCTGTTGCCTGCCATCTCTCATCACCTCCCATCTCCCACCTTGTGCCATCCCGACCTCATGCCATCACCTCCACCTCCTGAGAAGCTCCCCAGGGCACACGCACTCTTCTGTTGCTCTCCCACCCCTGTCTCCTTCCCAAAACCATGGCAGCTTGGAAAAACTGATAGGAAACAAGCTGCAAATCCCAAACCACACATGGAGGGATGCAGGTCCCCACTGGAAATTCCAGCCTGGAGGACAGGCAGACCACAAAAAGCCAATGCACTCTTTCCCTTCAGCATGTTTTTCCTGGCTGATAGCTGGGGCTTGGCCCAGGAGCGTCTCCTGGGGTTCCCTCTCCCTTCCTGGGTGCTGCACCCAAGCCGGGGGCTGACAGCCACCTGTCTGGCAGAGGTGGAGGAGTTCGTGATGGTGCCCTTGCATGCCGAGCCCAGCAGCGCAGCGGAGGAGATCGACGCGCTCTACGACGTCTACACCGACGTCATCAACAAGTGGGCAACTAACGTAAGCGGTGGCGGGGAGCTTGGCTCCTCTCTGGGGCAGCTGGGTGGGCTAGGGTATGGCCACTGCACATCCTGGCGGCTGTCCTGGGATGGATGTGTCCCATGGGAAACGTCTCATACCCATCGGATTGGGTGCCATCCTGGCAATGTCTGGGCAGGGATTTGCTGGGTGGCTCTGCTGCCATTACTGGGGGCTTGTTCCACTGTGCTGGGGAGCCCCAGGAGGGGTTTCTTGCTGCCCCTTAAGATTTTAGGGAGCCCTTGGTGCCCCATAAGGTCCGTGGGCAGGGACACAGCACACTGCCCCACAGAACATCCTCCTCCTGGGTGACTTCAATGCCGACTGCTCCTACGTGACCAGCGCCCAGTGGCCATCCATCCGCTTGCGCTCCTTCAACGCCTGCGAGTGGCTCATCCCCGACAGTGCTGACACCACCGTCACCAACACCACCGACTGCGCCTATGACCGGTGGGTGCCATGGTGGGATGTGGGGGCTGGGGGGGGGGGCTGGCGGGTGCTAACACCCCTACGATGCCCTGGCAGCATCATCGCCTGCGGAACCGCGCTGCGCCAGGACATCGAGCCTGGCTCTGCCACCATCAACAACTTCCAGAAGACTTTCCACCTCCAGAACAAGGATGTGAGTGAGGGGCCAGGGCACGTGAGCCCACTGGCACTGGGATCCAACCCACCACATCTCCTGGGAGTGCGGGTGGGCTCTCTGTTCCCCAGGGTGTGCCCAAGAGTGGCCCGGCCCCAACCCCTGCACCGATGCTACCCTCCAGCCTGAGCAATTTGGGATATGCTCTAAATTTTGGGGTTGGAGTGGAGCATTTGGATCCCAGCCAGCCACAAGAGTCGTGGTGGGTCCAGATGAGCTCAGCTGCCTCTCTGCTTTCCCCCCTGCACCCAGGCTTTGGCTGTCAGTGACCATTTCCCAGTGGAGGTGACCCTGAAAGCCCGCTGAGCCCGTCCCCGTGCCGGCAGCTACCAGGATGCCCCAGCACGCACCTGCATCCCTCGTGGGAGCCCACGCACCACCAGTGCCAGCCAAGCTGCCCACCGTCTCTGCAAGGAGCTGCTCTTCAGGGTCTTGGGGGAATGGGATGCTCTCTGCTTCCATTAAAAAATGAGCCTGTTCCAGCCCTTGCAGCTCTGGAGGGAGGTCCCTTCAGCCCCCACCCCACCACCCCCACACCTGAGCCCCCCCATCCCCCTGCCAGGGGCAGCATCACCAGGGCTGGGGTTCCCCTCCCACCATCGAGAGACCGGACCCATGGGGTGGCAACCTCTGCTCCCCTCTGCTGGCAGCAAAAGCAGGGACACTGAGCAGGGCCTGGGAGGATCCAGGCAGGATTTGGCCCCCCTTGCTGGGTTGTAGGATGCTCTTCCACCGGCTTGCAGGGCCACAACCTGCTGGCGCCCGCCTGGCTGCAGGGCGGCTGACAGGGCGCTGACGGTGAGGGTGGGGGGAGACAGGGGACGTGAGTCAGCTCCTGGGGGATTCGGTGCCTCCTGGGGGGGGTTCGGTGCCATCATGGTGCTGAGGGACACCGGACTCATCCCGTGACTGGGTGTGAGGATGCAAAACGTGGCAGCGCACACGAGAGCCTGGCAAGCCCCAGCATGAGCAGCCATTGCCTCCCTGCCCGCCCCGCTGCCGGCACCCCGGCAAAGCCGCCCACTCCCCTGGCTGGGGTGACGCCATGTGCAGGTGCGGGAGATGCCAGCTCTGCTGGGGCTGCTCTGGGTCATCAGTGGGGCTGCTTTGGGTCACCAGTGGGGCTGCTTTAGGTGACAACTGGGGCTGCTTTGGGGCACAAGTGGGGCTGTTCTGGGTGACTGCTGGGGCTGCTGCAGGGGTTTGCAGCTGTCCCCTCTTGCCAAGGCTGGTGGTGCTCAACCTGCCTGTCCCAGACACCCCGCCATTTCCTTCCCTCCCCTCTAATTACACTGTCTGAATCACCCACATTAAGGCCATCGCCATTTGCCGCCTGCCTGGCCGCCGTGCCCCGTGCTGCGACCCGGGGGGCCACCCCAGCTGCAGCACCTCGAGTCCCGTGCGCCCACCCAGCCCTGCTGGGATGCCCCAGCACCGCCGTGCCTCCCTGGCCGCACTTCACCGCGTCAGCACGGGAGCAGCTATGCTGGCCCCACCCTGCCGCCCCGTGGGTTTTTGGTTTCCCAATGTAGGAAGGAGCCCAAAGCCGTGCCAAAACCCCCACGGGGTGTCCGACTCATCCTGCTTTGCCGGCACTTCCATCGGGAATAAAGCCGCCCATCCTGCTGCTGGGAGGGCAGAAGTGCTGCGCACTCAGCAAGGTAAGGACGGATCTGGGCTCAGCACCTTCAGCCATGAACCACAAGGGACTGGGATGAGCTGGGATGAGCTGGGATGAGGAGTCACTCCCTTACCCCAACAGCGGGGACTGCAATCAAGTTTAAGGACACGGAGCAGCCCCGGGTGCCGGTGGCGGTGGCTGGGGCTGGCGGGCGATGGAGACATCCTGGTGGGGAGTGGAGCTGGGCAATCCCAGGGGCTGGAAGAGGCACTGCTGGGTGGATTCACCATGGCAGGATGGGATTTAGATTCCCCTGGGACTGGCAAGCCAGCAGACAGCCCGTGCCAGCTCCGCAGGCTGCTCCGGGCAGTGCCCACCATGGCACACTGTTGCACACCAGGACTTAAGAAGGACCTACATGGGTTTTTTTGCTCTGTCCCCAAATCCAAAGCAGTTTTCCAAGTTCGGCTCCCATCACTGCATCCCTGCGGCTCAGCATCCCTCCTGGCAGGATGGCGACCATGGCACTGGCACTGTTCCTGCTGGCTGCGGCTCTCCCGTGCCCGGCTACCGCCACCTTGCGCATCGGTGCCTTCAACATCCAGGCGTTCGGTGACACCAAGATGTCCAACGAGGGAGTGGCAGGCATCATCGTCAGCGTGAGTACAGCCGGTGCCATGCAGGGATCGGCTGTGTGCTAGGGCAGACCCAAAATGTGGCTCCTGTGCCAGGGACACATGGGGACAGGGATGGGAATGGGATGGCATCCCAGTGCTGGGGATGTCCTGAGTGGATGAAGGCTTGGTGGGGACCAAGGTGGGGCACCAGGCACACTGTGCAGTCCCTCTGAGCCCTCTGTGGGGACATCTGCCCCAGCACCGAGGGACATGCGGGTCCCCGTGGTGCTGCACCCAGCACCGTGTCAGGGTGACCGGCCGGGAAAAGGGTGGGAGACAGTGGCCTGAGCTGGTGGCAGGCAACCACTCACCATCACCATCCCTGTCGGCCTCGCAGATCCTGTCCCGCTACGATGTGGTGTTGGTGCAGGAGGTGCGTGACTCCGACCTCAGCGCCGTCACTGAGCTCATGGAGCAGCTCAACAGGTACGAGCGGGGCTGGGGCCAAGAGCGCCTGCGCTGAGACCCCAGTATTAGCAGGGAAAGCCGAGCTGCCTGAGCAGCAAAAGGCAAAAAAAGTAGTCCATCGGCAGAGGGTTTGTTTTTGGAAAGGGGAATAGGAGAAAAGTGCTGGGGCTGAAGCTTTGAGCAGGCACTGAAAAAGCCACCAGGAATAATCCAGGGAGGGGAAGAGGGATACAAGTGGCACAAAACCCCTCCGAAACCTACAATCCCACCAGAGCACACAGGATGGAAAGTAACTACAGCACTGGCAAGCTCTGTCTCCAAAATCCAACAGGACAGGGCAGAGGTGAGATGGGGAATGAAGGGGGCAGGGGCAGGCAGCCCCCTGCACCCCAAGACCCCGTGAGTGGCAGGGGGACCCCAGGATGGACCCAGCAGCAGATGATGCTCTGAAGCGAGCAGCTCAGGCACCCCAGAAGGAAAAGGAGCTGCTGGGGTGGGCTAAAACTGGCCACTGCAGGGCGGCAGCCCCTTCGCCAGCTGGGTGCTGACCCCATTTTGGGCAAGGGTGCAGGCTGGGGCTGGGTGGAGGCTGCCACTGCCTTGTTGAAAGGCAGTGAGTACTCCTGAGCAGGTACACCCAGCCCACGTCCTCACCCTTTGGTGTCCCCTCCAGCACGGCCACAAAGCAGCCAGGGCAGGGAGGGTGACGCCAGGCTCTGCGGGGCCCTGGGCTGCTCATTAACCTAATTTAGCTTTGCTGCAAATGAAGGTGGGGAGCGTCCCTGCAGAGAAAGGGGTGGCAGGAGCCGCCCCATGTCCTGCCAGCAGCTGGCCATGCCCGAGGAGCAACCCCAGGGTGGTAGGGACAGCAGGGTGGCTCAGAGCCACTAATGCCCACGTCACCCCGCAGCTGGGGCACAGTGGCCCATGGGGACAGCAGAGCAGGACAAGCTGGTGCCAACTCCATGGCCGCCCAGCCCCTGGCCATGCTGAGGCTACCCCAGGACGGTACCAGCCATGTCACTGTCTTGCCTTTGCATCTCTGCAGCATGTCCACATCCCCATATGACTACGAGATCAGTGGCCCCCTGGGACGGGACAACTACAAGGAGATGTACCTCTTCATCTACAGGTAACGGGGCTCGGCATGCTGCCACCTGTCCTGCAGCACTGCAGGACCACCAACACCATGGAGGGGACACAGGGGCTGTGCCAAGCCCCAGGGTCACCATCCCTTTCGTCCCACAGGACAGACGTTGTATCCGTGGTGGACACCTACCAATATGAGGACCCCCAGGATGTCTTCAGCCGGGAGCCGTTCATCTTGAGGGTCTCAGCACCTCACACCAGTAAGCAGGGGGACGAGTGGCCCCAGGTGGTGGTGTGGGGTGGCTGCGAGGCTGACATCCCTCTCCCCTGGCAGAGGTGGAAGAGTTTGTGCTGGTGCCACTGCACTCGGCTCCACACGATGCCGTTGCTGAGATTGACGCGCTCTACGACGTCTACCTGGCCATCATCAGCAAGTGGGGGACTGACGTGAGTGCCACCGGCACCAGGGGTGGCACCGAGGGTGGGCACTGAGCCCTGGGGACTGTTCAACCCACACTGGGTCCCCGCTCTGAGGCGAGCATGCCTGGTGCAAGTGTGGTGGGATGGGGACCCTGCTCCTGCCCTGTCCCCTGCCACAGGGGATGCCCTGGCACCCAGGGCTGACCCCCACAGGAGGGCTGGTGTCAGGGGCAGCCCCATTCCCCAGCCGCCACAAGTCCCCCCCATCTTCCCATCGCAGAACATCATGTTCCTGGGGGACTTCAACGCCGACTGCGCCTACGTCCAGCCAAGCGACTGGTCGGCCATCCGCCTGCGCACCAGCGACATCTTCAAGTGGCTGCTCCCCGATGGCACTGACACCACCGTGGGGAAGTCAGACTGTGCCTATGACAGGTGAGCACCACCACAGCACCACCATCCCTGTCCCCAGCACCCCCCTGCCCATCCCACACCACCAGCAGCCGAGCGTGGGGGCAGGAGCGGGACCCACTGCCCACATCTCCCTGGCAGGATTGTGGTGTGCGGCGCAAAGCTGAAGAGAAGCATCGTGCCAAATTCAGCTGCCATCTACAATTTCCAGCGCGCTTTCCAGCTGGAGCAGGAGGAGGTGAGCCGGGCTTGCAAACCCAGGACTCAAACAGGCACCAAAGCTGAGCTGCCCAGGGCAGCACCAGCTGTGGGGCTGCCAACATCTGTTCAGGATTAGGCAGCCTGGTGCAGCCACATAGCTGCCGCATTTAAGTATCAGCTCAAAAATAGAGTTGAAGCAGCTCTAGCAGCAGCCCGAGCTGGCTCTGGCTGCAGCACGTGTGCCCCTGCCCAGTGCCTGCCTGCTGGGATGCCAGCACAGCCCCTGCATAAGCCATGCACCCCTCACGGGACATGGCAGCCTGCAGCCAGCTAACGGGGAGCTCGGGGTGACGAGGTTCACATGGGTGGAAACAGGAGAGGGGATTTGGGGTCATTGCCTGTCCCCATGGGGAAGAGATGAGATGCACGGGGCTTTTCGTGGCCTTTCATGGGCAGGCGCAGGCAGGACTCCAGGGCTGTGGGGCAATCCAAGACAATCTTCATCCACCCATGGCTGGCACATAGCTCCTGAGTGAGACACGGGGGTCCCGGAGGGCAGGCACCCTCCTGCCAGCACCCACCCCAGGCCACATCTGGGCATCTCTCCACGAGAGGTGTCAAAATTGGAGCTTTGTGTGTTTAGTGTCTCGGTATTGGGGACATTGCATCCCCCTCCAGCAGGCAGAAGGTTCTGGCAGGGCAATCACAGCTGCCCTACCAGCCCTACCAGCACAGCAAGGAGCTCGCTGAACCCCTGTGTTACACCTCCCCACCTCTCACCCTCCTCCAGGCCCTGGCAGTCAGCGACCACTACCCAGTCGAGGTGAAGCTGACGGCTTGAGCTCCTCCCGCGGCCACAGACCACGATCCAGCTCCAGCTCCCACCACCAACCCCCGCGAAGGCGCTCCCCACAGCCCCATCCACAAGCCCTCTGCGTCAGCTGCTCCAGGCCCCAGTCTGGAGGAGGGCCGCAGCCGGCCGCTGGCCGTGCCCAGACCCCCCAGCCCACCACAAACCAGAGCCCAGGGACAGGCCACCAGCCAGGAAGCGGTGACCACAGACAGGCTGGGGAATGAAGCATCCATCTCCTACCTCATCGAAGACTTTATTGACAAATCTCATTTCACAATTAGCTGTTGGACAAGAAGGAGGATATCCAAGGACCGGGGGGCTCAAGCCACAGCAGTGTCAAGACCCTCTCCCTGTCCATTCCTCAGGGAGCTGAGCAGGCAGCTCTCCCCACTCTCAGGAAAGGCAGTGGTGGTGTCAGGCACTCTACGAGGACTAAGGGGAAGAGGAGGTTGGGGCGGCCATGGGAGCGGGCAGCATATCACCAATTGCTGACACTGCAGACAGCTTCGCTGTGAAAGTCTACAGCTACTGCAGCGTTTCAGAGGGTCACTCGAGCTCCTGGGACTGGGCCCCGGGCGGCTGGCTCCTTAGCTCTTCTTCTTCTTCAGCATCTCCATGTACATGCGAAGTGACTTTTGGATGGACTCTTTTGAGACGAAGCTGATGAAGTTCTGAATGTCTTCCTCCCGGTGAGCTACCAGGCGGTCCAACACCGCCTTCCTCATCATGGACTTGGTGAGCTGACGGGCATGGTCTGCGGAGAGGAGAGTGAGGATGGGGAACGTGCATGGTCCTCACCCCTGACCAGCTCTCAGCCAGTGCCACCATGTGCAGGTGCCTCCAAATTGGGAGGTACCGCACACCAAAGGGCTCTTTAAACCAGCAGGGAAAGATGTAAGAAAAACCCACCAGCTGGAAGCTGAACTGGATAAATTCTCATGCAATAAATCATGATCTGTACCGCTCAGTTGGGAAATGACCGATCTACTGGGACGGATGACAAGAAGTTGTGCACCTCCTTCTCTTTGCACCCTTCGGAGTCCAGCCCCCACCCCAATACACACCACCGGGCTGAGGACAGTGGTAACCAAACAAAATTCTCCACTATTTGAAACTGCTCTGGCTCTAAGCTCCCCCAACCCAACCCCTTCGATTTTTGGCAAGACAGTCTGCTCATGCCAAACACAGCGTACAAAAGCCAGAAGCACAGTCCCCTCCAGCTCATCCCGACAACAGGCTCTGGGCCTGTGCCATTCCACACAAACACATGGATGCTGCCGGAGCAGTGCTGGCTGCTGGAGCTGACCGATGCCTCGAGCACACATCTGCTCACACACACACAGAGCCACGTGCAGTGATGCGGCAGCACATCCGTTGCACAGATGTTGCATATGCACTCTCGGTGTGCTTCATCTGTGGTGATGAAATGATGACCAACCCCCCATGCACTGGGAACCCCGAATCGCTCCAGCACCTGTGTGCTACAGACACCCTCGGCTGGACAGACTCCTCCTGGCTCTGATTTAGGGCTCTGGGGAAGGATCTGCATGGTGCCTCCTGGAAGTCAGGAGAGAGCACAGCTGAGACGTGCTCCCCACTCTTAGGGGCTGAGTCATCACTCTAACACCAGGACAGCAGGGGAGAGAGCTGTTTAGTGACCCTCTTCCAAGGCTGGGACTCAAAGTGACAATCATGTGACCCATCCATTTCTGCACAGTTTCATTCAGGTTTCTACAGAAAGAGCAGCTGAAGGGTGATATGTAGTTGCACCTCCTTCCAGTGCTTAGGAGGTGGCACAGGATGGGATAGCTCAGACCTAGCCCAGGACAGTGGAGATCCCTCTCCCAGCCCAGGAACCACGTGCTGCCAGTCACAGAACAGCCCAAACACACATGTGATGTCTGCGCTTGCTGTCTGTCCTCACGCCCCTGTCCCTATCCCCAGCTCAGCAGAGTGCCGAGAGTTGAGCCAGACCACAAAGGCGGACTGGCTGCCACCCAGGCACTCTCACCCAGCCTGTTCCCTTAACTCCATGGCAGCTTTCCTGGGGTAACACCTCCACTGACAGACAGAGATTCAGTTTGTATCCACAGCTCAGACACCTCTGGATTGACTCAGCAGGGCTGGCAGGGCAAGCTGAGCTGCAGCCACATGCCCTGCACACCCAGCACTGTGTCCTCCCATGCGGGGGCACTGGCAAGCCCATCTCTGTTAGCCCAAGGCTGCCTGGACCACTGTGCTGAGCTTTCCTACCTCCCAGCCATCCACACCTTCCCTTTAAAAGGAAACTGTTACATAGGTCCCAGGTACCAGCCCCGGTACCTCTCCTTCCCACCCAGATCAAATCCCCTCTTCCTCTGCTAGAGGTGCCACCCTTACCGGGAACGGCCAGCCACTGTGCCATAACAGCCATAGCCTTCTCCTGGAGCTTCTCCTCTGGCACCAGCTCGTCCACAAGGCCAAACTTGAGGGCCTCAGGTGCAGGGTGGAGGGAGCCCAGCTGGAGGGAGTGTTCAGCAATTCGGTGTCCCACAACATTCACAAATGTGTCCTTAAACCTAGAAGAGATGGGAGGAAAAGCCACGGTCAGGGAAAGAAACACCCAGCAGCAGCTGCACCCAGACAACAAAGCTAAGAGCACACTTGGCCCCACTCCACAGGCACGGGTCTCTAAACAGTAGCTACGAGCTGAGCCACACTGTGCAAAGGCAAGCAGAGCCATTTTCAGTACTATCCCAACAGAGTTCCCCCTTCTCTCCACAAGAGCTGCTCTATTTACCTTCAGTGCACAGGTCACAGCTGTGCCCACTTGCTGTGATGTGAAAGCTCCTTTCCAACAGTACATTTACATGTTCTTAGGGCAACTAAGGACCTGTGCCTTAGTATATTAGTGTCCCTACGCTTTCAGAGATCTCCACAGCTATGGGATTTTGCAGGTACACAGCATGTATCCAGAGAAAAGCATATTCCCAGACTGAGTCTGACCAGGGACATCTACCAGCACTAGTTTTGGAGCTGACTGCAGAGTCAGAGCTAAGGTCCTCATTGGTGAAGCATGTGAGGACATTCTGCAGCCTGAAAGCTTTTCAGACACCTGCAGGGTAGGACAAAGAAACGAGGTGCTGTCTCCCGCAGCTGCAACTACCTGATCACCGACACATAAAACTGTATCTCAGAAGCCAGTTAAACTGATTAATAAATTCTTTGAAGATGAATTCTTTTTAGAGGCCTACACATGACACTAGATGTGGGAGGCACTGGCCTACCAGAAGGGAGCCACAATGCCCAGCTGGGCTTCGTTCAGGCCAATGCTGAATTTGGGGTTCTCCACCATGATCCTGTAGTCACATGACAAGGCAACAAGACAGCCTCCCGCCGGGCTGGACCCCTGGCAAAGAGAAGGAAGGAGTGAGTCTAGGTCATGGTTACAAACGTCCCTGCGCCCCCAGCCTTGCTGTTTCCTCCAGAGCAGGGAAGACACAGGGTGACAGAGCAGATGTCCCCCAAGTCTCTGATTACCTGATTCAAAACAGCCCTAAAGAAGATTTCTGATAGGTTTACCACGGATTATCCTTTCATTTTGCAATGTTCTTTGTTTCTTGCATTTTCCAGCCTGGAAATCTAGTTAATTAATCCGTGTTACTCAGGTTGCAAACCCTGCGGTGCAGATTTGCTACAGCATTATCTTGTAAGCCTACATGAGTTTTTAAGCCTACTTGAGTTTGTAACCCTAAATGCCACAGAAGTAGTTCCGTCCAGGGGCTTTGTAACACCTTCTATCTATAAAACTTCCACTTGCAACCACCTTTGCCATGACTCAGTGCTTGCTTAGCTCTGCACAGGATGCCTGCGGGAAGCTGCTCAGAGACCCAGCTGCCCTCAAAGACAGTCTATGGACAGACACAGAACCGTGAGCTGCCAAAGCAGCGCTGCACTGAAAAATGAAAACAAGACACCGAGCAGGCAACAACCCATCTATGGACACTGAGATTCAGACAGCACTTCCCTGCTGGCCAAGAACCATGGCTGGAGGAGTAAAACCAGGTGAAAAAAGAGCTTATGACAAACTGCACTGCACAAAGCATCGCTGCCCACAGGGCCGAGGACAAGCACTTGCGGCACTGCAGGGCTGCCTCCCATCTCCTCCCCTCTAGCAAAGCAGTTCAACAGCCAAGCAAGTGACCCTGGGTGACTCCTATGAGTCTCGTCAGTGACAAAGCAGCCGGTGGGCACATGACAGGCGTCCTTTGGACTCCTACGCCAATTGCTTGGCTTCTCCAGTACTCGTCTACGATTGACACCCCTCTGGGCTTTACCACTGGCCTACAGCCCTCTTCCTGGTCCTTCAGCCTGGAGGACAAACTCCCAGCTGAGTTCTTGGAGCAGGGTATGGCTCTTGTTGCACAAAACACTGCCAAGGGCACCTCAGCCCCCATCGGCAGGACACGAGTGCTGTGCAAGCTCTCCACGGCAGCTGAAATGCTGCTGTACCCCAGCAGCACCTGCAGCTTACATGGAGCCTGCAACATCCCATGCTTCTGTACCGTCCCACACCCCAATGCGCTGAACCAACAGACAGGTACTTTGCCCAGACATCCCAACAAATACATGCCTGTATTTGTTTCAGCACTGACAAGCCTGATTTTTTGGCTGTCCCTGCTCACACGGTGCAAACAAGCCACAGCAAGTGACAGACCATGCGGGGTGACTAAGAAGGCACTTCTAAAGGACATACATTGACTGCAGCGACTGTCACCATGTTGGAGCCATACAGCCGGAGCCAAATCTCCTGCACAGCTCTCCAGAACTCAGCGTAGTGCTCCGTGCTCTTCCCACACATCTCAGTGATGTCCAGGCCAGATGAGAAGATTTTGGGGACAGCCTGGAATTGGGAAAACACAAACGTCACTTAGAGTCACTGCTCAGGGATGACCCTTTAGCCCTCTAATGCACTCAGCCTGGCAGCCTGAGGAAAGGGAAAGTGCTAATTAAATATGACATAAACCAGAGTCTTCTAGGGTTCTGAAACAATCTCCCCAGTGCTTCCACAGCCTGGATCATCCCATCACCATGGCCCGCAGGGCTGGGACCCTTTGCTTGCAGCACAATTTCTCATCATCAGGGTCCCTGTGTGGGTACATCAGCCACGCTGCACAAAACCTGTCCTGTACCATTCCTAGGAACCACCTTGTAACCACATCACGTCTGAAAATAAACAGTGGCATCTCCTAGCAGCTCCCTCCAGGCAGTTCAAGAGATCTCAAGGGATGTGTCAGGTTTGCAGATAAGCAGTTTGATTTTAATGACAAATGACAATACTCAGCAGTTATTCTTCTGCTAGAAAAGGGCATGGAAGAAAGAGCACAGCCCTTCCAGGAACCCCCTCCCCTCCTTCCAGAGCCAATAAAAGCTGCCTCCCGGCCCTCCCATGCCAGTGATCAGGGAGCCAAGAGACCAAACACAAGCAAGGGAACAGCACCCATGCCTGCCAAATTGCCCCGCAGCTCGCACCCCAAGCTCAGGACAACACATACAGATGCAAAGATCACGCCCCGGCAGGCCCGGTCATTCTCCAGCTTCTCCAGGCTTATGCAAAACTCAGTGAGGAAGTCCAGGCTGAGGCTGTTGACTGGAGGGCTCTTGAACTTCATCATGGCGACGCCTGTGCCATGGTAAACACAGAGACATCAGAACTCCCCATCACGGCAGCATGCGCCCAAGGGAGCTTCACCTGACTCCCTGCTCACCCAAATCGTGTCTTTCCACTCCTGGCTCTTCAAAAAGCCCCCAGATTGGTGGGGACAAGAGCAGGGCCCTGCCTTTGTCCAGATCTGCCCGCAAGCCAGGCTCACTCAGCCAGCGGTAAATCTGGAGCATGAATGAGCATGCGTGCCGTGGCGTGCCGTGTGTCCCAAAGACCAGGCACTTTTGGGGTCACGGTTCCCAGCAGTTCCCTTCTCTCTGGGCTCACTGGATAAGGTCAAGTCTCCAGCTTCTGTCATAGCAAACATCCCATGCCCAGGGGATCACACACCTTTCTGAACCTGCCGGCAGCACTGCCACCCTGGCCAGCACCGCAGGAAGGGCTCTGAGCCCTTGCCTCCTCCCAGACAGCACTACCCTACCCCAAAAGGTCCTCACCGAGTGCTTAGTCTGGGTGCTGCAGCCATGCCCAGGCCAGGGACAGCGTGAGGACTCAGCCAGGGGCCTGGCAGCCAAAGGCAGGCCCTGGGAAACCTCAAGAAGAGGCACCCTTTGTTCGGTGCGGTGACGTGGCCTTGTGACAGCTATTCCTGTCAGCCAGGACACAGAAAACTCCGACAGTTGCTCCCTGAAGGAGCGTCTGCCACTCTACCAGGTCCCCAAAGCAGGGACCCCACAGAGGAGACGACACATGGGCAGGGGACAGAGCACGAGGTCTGCCCACAGTGACAGCTAGGGTTTACCTGTGGCACCCAAGCAGCACCCAGCCACCTGAAGTGCCCATGACCGGTGAGACTCCCGTCCCCAAACGCTTCTCTCTGAGGGTGCTAAGCAGCTGAAGCTGGAACATCCAGGGCTTTGGTGGCTTTCCAGGCCCCAGGCCACATGTGCTGTGGGGCAGGCATGGAAGGGGCCCTGCCTGTGCCCCGCAATGCCCGGTTGGTTGAGGGTGACACCGTAGTGGTGCCACCCGCCATACCTGAGTTCTCATCCAGCTCCACCAGGATCTTGTTGTTGCTGAAGGCACGACACGGGGCGAGCGGGAGGCCAGGGGGCTGCCGGGCGGCTCTGCCCCATGCCAGCGGCCAGCGGCTGAGGGGCCGCACACCTGGGGGCGACAGAAGCAGTTAGGGCCGGGCAGGGCACAGCCCCCACGGGTGTGGGAGGTGCTCCCCAAAACTGCTCAGCGCAGACAGGGTGGGGACACGGGGAACACGCTGACCCACGGAGGGAGGACGTGGGGACACCCTGACCCACGGCAGGGGGACACGGAGGACACCCCGACCCACGGAGGGAGGACATTGGGGACACCCTTACCACGGCGGGGGGGACACAGGGAGGGGCCGCGGGGACGCCCCTACTCGCGTCGGGGGGCACGGGGACACGCTGACCCCCAGAGAAGGGAGACGGAGGGACGCAGGGCCACCTCGCCCGCGGGGCCGGGCGCACCTGACCGAACGATCCGACGGGCGAGGGTCGGCACCGCCGCCATCTTCTGCCGCCGGGTCAAGTGTACGGGGTGGGGCCTCGGCCGCGCGTCACCGCCCCACCCCCCGGCGGGACACGACCCTAGCGACAGGCGGCACTCCCGACTGGAAGCCCCGCCCCCTGCCCCGCCCTCGGGCCTGAAGCTCCGCCTATGGTCGGCGCTGCTGCGCGCGCGTGCTGCCGCCCCGTGGTGGCCCGCGCGCCCCAGGCTGGCTGCGCTGCCCGCACAGTCCTGCCCTGCCTGCACTGCACTGACCTGCCCTGTCCTGTCCTGCCTGCTCTGTACTGCCCTGTCCTGCCTGCACTGCACTGCACTGCACTGTCCTGTCCTGCACTGTCCTGCCCTGCCTGCACTGACTGCCCTGCCTGCACAGTCCTGCCCTGTCTGCACTGTCCTGTCCTGTCCTGCCTGCTCTGCACTGCCCTGCCTGCACTGTCCTGTCCTGCCTGCAGACTGCCCTGCCCGCACAGTCCTGCCCTGTCTGCACTGTCCTGCCTGCACTGCCCTGTCCTGCCCCACCTGCTCTGCCTGCACTGTCCTGCCCTGCCTGCCCCGTCCTGCCCTGCCTGCACTGTCCTGTCCTGCCTGTCCACCCTGCCTTGCATCGAGCATATTAGTCTGAGACTCCCCCCCCCTGCTGCCCTCCGGGAGCTGCCCCGCACGGCTGGGCCCGCCAGGGCCGTGCACCCAGGGGTCCCTCCACACCTTCCCCCACCCCACAGCTCAGCACCCCCCTGCCCGGCCCCTGACCCGGGCAGCCAGAGCCCCGGGGAGCTCCTGGGCCGGGGCCAACCGCCTCCGCAGAGTGCCTGGCCCGGGGCCGCAGGGCTGGGAGCCCCGGTGCTGGCGGCTGCTGGGGCGCCAGCGGTGGCTGCGGATCTCATCATGGTGGAGGCCATCCCGGGGAGGGCACCGTGGGGGCCAGGGCTGGCCCTGCTTGTGCAGGCAGAAAGTGTCCGGCAGCAGCATGGCAGGGACAGTGCTGCCCCTCTGCCTGCTCCTTGCTGCTGCCCTGCGTGGTGCCCTGACCCAGGCGCCGGGGCACGGGGCCCGGCCCGGCCCCCTGCTCCTGCGGCTGCGGCGGCTGGAAGAGCAGGTGGGTGCCCGGGTTGGGGAGGGGATGCAGCCCGGCCCGTGCCAGGGGGGCACTCGGCGTTTTGGGCCGGGGTCGGGGTCGGCGGCGCTGCAGGGGCCTGGCACGGGGGTGTAGGTTCACCCCACCTTGCCCTGCTCCCTTGCAGTTTCACCGGCTCCAGGAGGTGACACTGAACCATCTCCAGAGCATCGCCAGGAACTACAACATCTCTTACAACATCGATGGACGCTTCCGGGTGCTGGCAGAGCAGGCAGAGGCGGCTGCTGCTGCCCGGGCCACCCTGGGCGCTGAACTTGCCCGCCTGGCCACCAGCGGTCGGCGGCTGCACCGCAGGCTGAAGAGGCTGGAGGGGACAGTGGGTGCCCTGAGCCTGCTGCACCACCCGCTCACCCAACCACCGGGTGCACCGGTAGAGGCTGGCACCAAGCCGCACAGCCTGCCAGATGCTGCCCGGAGCTGGGGCAGCCAGCTGGAGTGGGAGCCGCAGGGACGGGTGGCCTCCAGCACCCCCAGGCCTGGGCGCCCGAAGGCAAGGCGGTGGCAGCAACACCGGCAGGAGGAAGGGCACCAGCTGTCGGCCAATGCTGGGGCCAGCGGTGCACCTGGGGAGGATGCAGAGGCCCCTCGCAGTGCAGCACCAGGACACCGAGCTGTGGCACTGGCACTCCCCACCGTGACCATGGTCCCCCAGGAGCAGCCGCCAGCCCCCCAGCAGCCAGGAGAGGGTAGGTACGGGCCCCCTGACCTGGCACCCACATCCCCAGCCTGCCGCACCGGTGCCGTCCTGCTCTTCCCCAACACTTCTGCCGAGCACGTGGCTGTCCTGGGGCCGGGGCCACGCCAGGGGCTGCAGGCACTGTCACTTTGCACCTGGCTGGCCACCCCAGCCCCCTGCCTCGGTGCCCTCCTCTCCTATGTCACCAAGGACGGTGGCAGCAAGCTGGGTGTGCGTAGCCATTGTGGGGACCTCCCTGGCTCTGCGCGCTTCGTCATCGGGGACGGGCAGTTTCGGGAGATCCCGGTGATGCCGCTCCTGGATGGCAAGTGGCACCACCTTTGCCTCATCTGGTCCTCTGGCCAGGGCCAGTACCGTTTCTACGTGGACAGGCAGCTGCTGGCTGCCGGCTCCAGCTTCCGGCAGGGCTATGAAATTCCCGCTGGTGGCTTGCTGGTGCTGGGCCAGGAGCAGGACCACCCCAGCAGGGACTTTGGCACCGCAGAAGCTTTTGTGGGTCACCTGGCTGGCTTCGCTCTCTGGAGCCGGGCTCTCCTGCCTGGGGAGGTGGCCAGCATGGCAACCAGCCAGGGGCTGCCCTGCAGCCCCCTCCTCACACTGGCCAATGCCTCCCTGCAGGGTGGGGTGCGGAGGGTGGTGTGTCCCTGCCTCCAGCACTGCCTGTGACGAGCTTGGCAGCGGGAATGGTGCCAGCTGCCAGCTTTCACAGCTGGCTCATGGTGCCGATGCTGGCACCAGCTGCATCCTCCTGAGGTGATGGGACACCTGGCAGAGAGGGTGTCTCAGGACCGGGGCCACTGGACATGGGGAAAAGGAAAAGGGGCAGCCAGAGGTGGGACCCAGTCCTGGGGCCTGTCCCAAAGCCAGGTCATCAGCTCCTGCCCCCAGAGGATGTACCGCCTCATCGTTCCTATTAAAATGCTCCAGGCAGAGAAGAAGCCTCATTTATTTCTGGTCTTGCTCTTCACTGTAACGCTCGCTGCCACTTACAGCCAGGCAGGAGCTGCTCAGCACAGGCAGCCGGAGCCCCAGGCTGGGTCACACGTGGGTGATCCCTGCCCGTCCCCTGCCACTGCCGCTGTCTGCCACTGAGTCAGACCCGGGGGGCAGTTGTAGCACGGAAAAGCCCGTGACTCTGAGTGAGCCAGAGGTGCCGGAGCAAGTGCCGTCTGTCCCGTGTGCCTGGCCCCACGCCAGAGGGGCTCCTCAGACGGTGCCAAGCTTTGGGCCGAGCTGTGCTGCTCTGGGGGGCTCGGGTGAAGCACACAAAACGCTCCCAAACGGCTGCCCTGCGAAATTCTCTGCCAGGACAGTAGGAGCAGCACCGGCTCTGGCTGCTCCCCAGCCCCGTGTTCCCGGGGTCGGCGGGGCCTTGCTGCCCGGCCACAGCTGACAGCTGGAGGTTGTGCCCGGGCCCGGTGTGGGGCAAGGCCTTGCCGCGGTCCTGCAGCCTCCCGGGCTGCCGTCACCGCTGTCACGCCCGCGTCAGGCCCCAGCGCGGCAGAGCCCGTCCCCGTCCCGTCCCGCAGCCGCATCGGGGGACGCGCTCCAGCCCCTTCTCCTGGGGAGGGGCGCGGGGGTCCTGCGGACGGGACTACAACTCCCATGGTGCCGCGGGGCGGGGCGCCCCCGCCAGCCGCCGTAGCGCTCACGTGAGGGCGGCGGCCCGGCAGTCACATGACCGGCCGGTGAGACAGGGGCCGGCGGAGGCGCGCGCTGGTGCTGCCGCCGCCGTCGTCGTCGTCGTTGTCGTCGTCACCACCCCCCCCCCCCCCCACCCCCCCCGCATGGCCAACGTCGCCAAGAAGGTGTCCTGGTCCGGTCGCGACTGCGACGACGAGGACGAGCGCGCGGGCGAGACCACCCCGCTACTCAACGGCACCGGTCCCGGGGTGGCGGCCGGCACCCGGCAGGTGGGTACCGGCGCACCGGGGTGGGAGCGGGGATCTGCCCCGTCCCGGGACTCCCTGCGCCGAGAGGCCGCCGGAGGGGGGCTGGGGTCGTGTCCGCGTCCCCCTCCCTTGTAGCGTTTAACCGTGTTCGTTGCCCCGGGGCTGGGCGGCAGCTGCCGGCAGGGAGCCGCGGGGTGCCGGGGCTCTGCTCCCTGAGCAGCCCCGGGGGGAGGTTGGGGCTCCTCTGGGCTCCCCCAAGCCGGGGAAAGCAGAACCTGGCAGGGCCCGGCGTGGGGAGAAGCCGGGAGGGAGCCACGGGCCCTCGGGTCACTCGTGGGGGGAAAAACTGAGCGTGGGGACTGACTCACTGCCCAGCTCCCGCCGTGCAGCGGGGCAGTCCCGCCAAGGCCGGCTCCCATCACGAGGTGCTGGCACACGACGATGCCGGTGCCCTGCCAGGACCCCGCTGCAAATCCATGGGGCCAGCTCCTGCTCGCTTCTCAGCCGTCCCTGCCAGCAGGACCTCGCGCTGAGCAGGGGCCTGCTCCTGCCTGCTGGGGCTGCCCTCTTCCTTCCTACTAAAAATATTGTTCTGTGAGATAGTCCCTTGCCTGGTAGGCTGCTGCTGCCCAAGCCAACAGGTCGGGCTCAAACACGCCGACCTCTAATGCTGGCGTGGTGGTGGACATTGTGCAGTACGGATGGAACTACGCTGGCAAAAAGCAAGTCCAGGGTGGGCCGTGTTACAAACACAGGGAGGCCAATTCCTTCTTGCAAATTAATCTTGGGTAATTAACTGAAAAGAAACTTCTCTCCAGTGTACCCTGAGGCTGTTACTCGGGCAGTCTGGCTAGCAGTCTCTCCTCCACATGCAGTGCAGTTAACTGAAGTACGCCATGGCTCTGGCCAAGGCACTCGGTGCCTGTTACAGAGGAAAGCTGTGGCTGGGCAGGCCATGCCAGGCGAGGGTCATGGTCTGGGCGGGATGTCACTCTGGGTCCACAGGGCACTTCTGTGCCAGCACCAGGTGAGAGAGGGGGTGCTTCCGGGTGATGTCCTTGAATTTCCTGTGAAGAGTTTGCTGGGAGACTTGAGCTTAGACAGGGAGGAGCGGTGCCGGCCTTTGGCAGCTGTTAGCAGGGATGTCTCACTGAGCGTGATTCTGTGCTGCCCTGCTCCTGGGCAAGTCAGAACAGCAGGCTAATTAGAGGGAAATGCAGGGTTTGTTAGGCTGGAAGTGCCTAGTGTGGTGCTGCGGGAGTGGGGCATGGCGGCTGGAAGAAGTTGCCTGCGCCATTGCATCTGTTCTGGTGTAAAAAATAAAAATAATCTTCCCAGCCGGTACAACAGGACCCTGTGTATTTACAGCACGGGTTGCCTTTAAAGACCACGTGGTGAATTCTGCAGGTCTGAAGGGTGTTAAAATAGGGATTAACCAGATCTCGTGGCTGCAGGTCAGTTAGGAAAGGGTGTTCCTGGTGGCTTGGAAGAAATGCCTGAGCCACCCTACAGCAGGGGCAGTTGGTGGTGAAGACCTGGCACTGCCAATCTGATTTATTGTCACTGTGTCCCTTCACAGCACAGACAGCTCAGGTCCTGGCTGGTGACGAGGTGCTACATGGTTTTCCTTAGCAAAGGAGGAGAGCGAGTACCTTGCTAGAGCTTTGAACCCACAGGTACCCCTGCCAGTGGCACCGACCTGGCAGTGGTGGCTGGGTTGTCACAGTAGTGCTGGGGTTGCCTTTCGGTGTAGCACAGCTGCTTCTCTCCCTCGGACGGTCCTTTGACCTAGATGCTGTATAGTCGTATTGATTGAGGTGAGAAGGCAGGACAGCTTTGGCAGAGAAACAGAGACTGGAGCTGCTTAGCTCACAAGAGACTTAAACTTGGGTTGTGGTAATACAATAAAAATGTCCCCAGCGGAGCTTCTTTCCTTTCTCAGATGCTTGTTCAATGGAAATGATCTTAAAGTGACAAAAGGAAACACAGGTCTGTAGTTCCCCAACCGACTGCTGCAAAAGACTGAGATTGAGCGCTTATGTGTGGGAGGTGAGGAGGGGCTGGATAAACATGCCTGTGACCATAGAGAGGATGCTACAGGGCTGTGCCTGAGGTCTTCTCTGGTTTTGGGGCCAGCTGAGCACTGCTCTGGAGCTGACTGAGCATTCGTCCTCTCACCAGGACTTTCTAGTGCCTCGAGTATATCAAGAAGCGAGAGGCTGCCTGTGTGTCTGACCATCACGCCTGCCACGGGCTGCCCCTTTCCCACATTCTTGAGCCGTGCATGTTGGTTCTCAGGCTGAAAAGTGGGTGGACAATTTTAGTAAGAGCAGTGGATTTCCATCATTAGGCATTTTTTGAAAGAGAACACTTTTCCTTCGCTACCCATCGAAGATATGCTCTGTGTTTGTGCTAAAATGCCTTGACTTTGGGATTGGTATAATTCTCCTGCTCCAGAGGGTGCCTGGAACAGTGGGTGTGGGCAGGTGGTCACCAAAATGTGGACCAGGCTGCTGCAGCTGCTGAGTGGCTCATCCTTCTTAACCCCTGTGTGTTTGTTCTGCATCTCTAGATGGTGTTGGTCTTGTTTTCTTTTACTTTAAGTAACAGGGTGCAAAATGCAGCCTTTGTGGCTGGCTGGCAATGCTGGAGGGCTGCTGCACTTGCTGCAATCAGAAAATCTTGGTGGGGGAGGGAGAAAAAGAGAAGTCCCCTGGGTGAGCCCTGATTCCTGACGGATGGGCTGCAGGTTGCGTGTCTGCTGGGTGCTGGCAGAGAGGCTGCCTGTCCCCTGCCCGCCTGCTGCCAGGAGCCTGGAGCTGGCTTCCCTGGAAAGCCACTGCCCTCGGGTGGTGGCAGGAGCTTCCCCAAGCAGAGGGGTTTTAGCAAGTCCTGTCCCTTCTGCTGGGTGCTCACAGCGTCGGGGACTGCAGCAGCGCTTTAACCTTGCGCTGCTCCTCTGCAGAGGGCCCACGTGGGACAAAGTGCCCGGAGAAAGGCAGGTGGGCCAGGACAATAACGGCGTCTCCTGGGGCAAGGAGCAACTGTGCCCTGGAGTGGCAGCAGAAGGCTGGAAGCAAAATCGTAGCTGAGTGGTGACGCTACAGGGAGAGTCTGGACGCTTTCTCCCACCTTATGGGCCTGGAGGTGAGGAGCCTTGTTGTCTCCTGGTGTGGTGCATTTCAGGGATGATGGCTATGTTGGTTTGAAGCCCATTACAGCTCTGGGTGTTTGTCAGAGGAGGGGGATTTCAAAAGCCCTGCAGCTCATCTCCTCCATATGCTGCCATAGCTGGTGACAGGGCTTCCCCTGCCAGCGAACCACCCGGTTATGCAGCCTTGCAGCATGGAGCCATTCTTCCCGCCCAAGCAGGTACTGGGGGCTCCTTCACAGAGTGCACTGGAGCCAAGAGGGCCCTGGGGGCTGGGAATCCTCTTCCTTCCCTCCTGCTGCTTCTGCAATACTGCTGTGGGCTCCTGATGTGGTCTGCGCCGCGCTTTATCTCATTGATAACAGAAAACCACGTGCTTCCAGTTCGTTAGTGAGCAGCAGGATGGTGATAAGGGGCAGCGTATGAAGGGGTGTCTTCATGCCAGGTGGTGGTCGCTGGGGGTGAGTGATGTCCTGCAGGGAGTGGCTTTTCTGGCTCATCCCTGTGGAAATGGGCTGTGGAGCAGTCAGACGCTCCCTATTTACAGTTCTTCAGAGCAACATTTGGAAGGCACTGCTAGGTCACTGTGCACACAGCCCCGGTTGGTTCTGTGGCATTTTAGCCTCGACTGAAGTTGTTTTGCTATTCACAAATAGGGATTGCTCTTTGACTGCTCTGCTTGGAGGTAAAACGCTGCTGTGGCATCACGTATAGAAGTGTGGCTTCTTGTCACCTTTGCCAAATGAGGACACTGGCAGCAGTGCTGCTGTCTCCCACCCCGACCTGCGATGCTCCGGGCTGATGCTGGTATCTGCGTTCAGCTGCCACTGCCCAACCTTGGAGATGATCCTTCTGGGGCATGAGTAGAAGATGGTGGCTGAGATCTGCCAGATTTTTTTCTTGTTGAGATTGATCCTGAATTTGTCCTCGCCTGCTCAGAGCAGTGCTGGTGTGGGTGGCAGCATGATGAAGGGGGAAGGGGCCTCAGGAGGTGTCTAGCCCAGCCCCTGCTAAGAGCGGATTCCTTAGACCAGGTCACTCAGGTCTATGTCTGGTGGAGATTTGGGTATTCCCAAGGACAGAGACTCTGCACCCTCTCTGGCCCCAGGTTCAGTGTGTCGCCACCCTCAGGGTGAACATTTGTGTCTGATATCTAAGCAGAAGTTCCCTTGCTGCAGCTTCGTCTGCTGCTTCTTGTCCCATCAGTGCGAAGCTTCAAGGAAAGTCTGGCTCCATCTTCTATATAATCTCTTGTTAGGTGTCCGGAGATGGCAAGAGGATCTCTCTGAGAAGCACCAGCTTTCCTTGTACATCTTACCCATGTGCTCCAGACCCTGACTGTCTTGCTGGACTTGCTCCTGTGTCTCCATGCCTTTCTTGTCCCAGGAAGCCCAAACTGGATGCCAAGTCCCAGGTGTGCTATTGCATGTGCCAGGCAGAGGCATGGCATCTCTTCCCTGGACCTCTTGGCTGTGGTCTTGCACCACCCAGGAGGTGGTCAACCACCTCCACTGCGGGTTTGTGCCACTGACTCCTCTTCAACTTGTTCACCAGCTTGCTGCAAGACTTCTTCAGCAAAGCTGCTTTCTAACCACTGGGGCACATCCATCCCAGGTGCAGGGCTTTGTATTTGCCTCTGTTGAACTTTGGGGGCTTCCCTACAGCCTGGTGAGGTCCCTCTAAGAGCAGCCCTGCCTGCCAGTGTACCAACTGCCCTGCTGACAAGGATGTTAAGCAGTTTTGGTCCAGATCAAGGCTCCAGGCATCTCTTTGCAGAGCTCAGAATGGGTAAGGAATTAGCTTTACCACCCAAATGGGGCAGGTGCCGAGGGCTGGGTGCCATTGCTGTTCGTGTGCTGCAGTTGGAGGCAGGCTCAGCTGGCCCGAGAGCCTCTCCTGGGACAGGAGAGCTGTTAACTCATCTGCGTCCTCTGGGTTTTGGCAACAGTACATGTTGTTATGTGGAGATAATCGTACCACGGTCACACCAACATCATATGTACCCGAGATCAGCAGCTGTCTTGGCCTGAGTTTGAAAAACATCCAAAGGAGGGTAGCGCTGTCTGTGTGCTTGGTGAATCTTTGAGCTGTGCACAACCAACCTTCTGTCTTGGCTCCTGGCTGCCTGAATCCCCCTTGTCACTCTTATAAAAGTCGGGCACTGGTGGAAGTAGCTTTTTTCCTGTCCTCCTGGCATGTGATTCCTGTGCCGGGTGAGACAGGAGCCAGCCCTCCGCTTGCAGAGCGGCTCAGCCCATCTGGATGCCGGAGGGATGCCAGGACTTAGGGGGAGGAGGTGTGGGGCATATTAAAAGCATGCTGTTTGTCTAACAAAGTTCAGCTTCAGGTTCAACTGCAATTCCTTTCCTTTCATCTGTGCTTGGGTTCTGCTGCTGCCTAATCCATTGGGATTGGAACTGCCGTGCCCTAGCCACTTGCTCCATAGGGAAGGAGCATCTGGGGGGGTGTCACCAGTTCAGCCACGTTTGGTCTTTCTGCAGACCCCCATGGCTAGCAGAAGGAGAATTTCCCCAAAGGACTGGTCCTGTCTGAGGTCTTGGTGCCTGAGGTCTGAGCCCATGTCTGAGCAGGGGACAATGGCATGAGTGACCATTTCCATCTCGTTGCCTTGATCTTGCCCTGGATGTGTGGCATCTAATGGGAGCCTTAAATCTTTGTGCTTCATGGAGCCAGATGGAGGTTGGTTCACTTGCAAGGTCTCAGCTTTGTCTTTCCCAGGGCAAGGACCGTGTCTTTCCCCCTCCCCAGGATGGTGGGGGCCCAGCTGGGACCTCTGCCTGCCACCAGAGCAGCTGGGCACCAGTGACCACTGAAACGGACAGTACCTGCCTCCAGCTCATGACTCAGCGTAAGTTCCCATCCATGTCCCCCCAGGGAGGTGACAGCTTTGGGTGTGCCCAGTTCGTAGGAGCCTGCAGTGGTCTGCTCTGACTGTCAGGAGAAGGGTCCACCTGGAGCCATCACGGACCAGAACCAAAGCCCAGGCTGCTCTCGCCAAACCAGTGTCCAAAAACAGCTGCATGGAGCATTTTGTGCTCAGCCCCTCCTGTGAGCTCAGGCTGCTGGGGACAAAAGGGCGCCGAAGAGGGTTTGAGAAGCTGGGGCGAAACCTGCCTGCAGGTCAGGGAGTGAATGAGAACGTGGAGCAGATGGAGAAATGGAAAAATAGGTCAGGCTGCAAACACAAAGGGATATATTCTTTGTCTTCAGTGATGTGTGTGGCTCCTGGCCGCTCTGGCCTGCACGTTCCAGACTGGATCGGTGGGGATTAAAGGAGCAGAGGCTCTATCTCGGATCTGCTGGCTTGCCAGCAGAGAGAGACCGACATGCCAGGGCCCCGCTGTTGCTTGCCATCCCTCTTTTATTCTCCAGTCCTTTAGCCTGGCAGCTGGGGAGGGATGAGGCTCTGGAGGGGAAGATCTTAATGTTGAGAAATGATGTTTGGGCTGTACTTAGTGACAGTGCTGCTTGCGTCCCTGTGTTTCACAATGGCAGAGGGGTGACGGCAGCTTGCCTGGTTGTACCGCATCCCCTCACAGCACTGCCCAGCTGGGAGCTGGCTCGGCTGCAGCCCAAGCCCTTGCCCACATCGGCCAGGAATTGAGAGGTGCCCCAGACAGTCCAAAAAACTCCCGTGTTATGCAATTGCACTGCCAGTAACAAGCCCGAGTGGTCACCAGCAAAAGGAGAACCTGCTCCCCAGAGGGAGATGCAAATGCTCCTTCCCAGCATCGCAGTGGGGCCGGCTCGGAGAGGCGCCGGTGTCCCCGAGGCTGCGTGCCCCGCTTCCTCTTGTGTGTGCTGGCTGGCAGCCAGCCCAGCCATCGCTCCGGTCCTGGCTGCTCGGAGGGAGACAAACACGCCGACATGCTCATCTCCCTGGCTGGGAACTGCTCCCGTGGAGCAGATGGCAGAGCCAAACGTGCCCTTGGCCATCCCTTATCACTGGCTGGGCATGTGAGCTGGGGGGATGGCCCTGGCATGTCTTGGTGTGCTTGTGACTGTGGAGATGGTGCTTTCTGTTTGGGGGGTCTGTCCCTCCCCAGCTCCAAGGGAGTGTGGAACGTGCTGCTTAGCATGGGTTTGCTGGTTGCATGGCTGCTGCATTGGGCTACTGCACTTGTCGGCCAGAGGCTGTTGGTGACTCTTGCCAGCTCTCGGGGCTGCTGGCTGCCAGTCCTGAAGGAGCCGCTGCTGGCTGGCACCTTTCCTGGGCGAGCCAGCTCTGCCAGCTAACAGATTAGAGCGGCTTGCCCAAACCCTGGCAGACTGCTGCTGCTTTGAGCTCCCTCTGGGGTGGTGGGTCCCACCTCCTCAGTGTGTCCTCCGAGAGCAGTCCTCTGTGGATGCTGCACTTTGGGGGGCTCGGGCTGTGGGCAGGCAGAGCATAAGCACCCATGTGCTTGCTTCTGCCTTCTGCCAAGGCTTGCAGTGCATTCAGGAATTGACCCCATTTTTCCCTTCTCTCCTCAGCTCACTCCTTCCTCCTTCCTGCGCATTGGGCAGCTGAGCAATGTGGACCTCAACGAGGATGTCCGTGAGCTGGTGAGTGGCACAGAAAGGGGCCCACCATTACCGAGACCCCTTCCCTTCTTCTACTAACAGCACTAATGGCTGTTTTTGTTCCCCCCACTCACATCCTGCTTGTCCCACGAGGGCTCCGGTGCTTCCTGCTGGGCTGGGTGACCTTTGTGGCATGGGCTGCCTGCTGCTCTGCCTCGACTGTCGCTGCTTCCCCTTAGTCACAGTACTGGCCCAAGGACATCGCGGTCCCCTGCACCTCTCTGGGCGGCAGCACCAGCCCGCCGGCACAGAGACCTTCCTCCCGCGGGAGCAAATGCACAAGCGGGTGGGGTGGGAAGGGATTTCTTCCTTGTTGCCATGAGAGCTCCTTAAAGCTGCTTCTCTTGCCTGCTGCCCAGCTCGGCGTGAAGGCAGGGGAGGGGACAAGCAGTGTGACAGCAGCTGGGGGGGGGACATCTCAGCCCTGGGGACAGGGCTGGCAGCAGAGGGGGCATCTTGCAAAAACTCTCAGGTTTCAAGTTATTCCCCCCCACCCCCAAAAACTTTTTCTTCCCCAGATGCTTCTGCCACAGCTCCAGAGCTGTAGGAAGAGCAAATGAGAAGATGACTTTTGCTAAATATTTCTTGTGGAATTCTTAAATGGGAAGGAATATGTCTTAATCTGGTGCCTCAGAGGACAAGCTGGGCCTGCTTTGGCTGTAGCTGTAATGTGGGGCTGGGGAAGGGTGCGGGGTGCTGCTGCCCCGGGGGCCCCTCCGGCATCCTTGGTAGATGCCCTAATTTGGAGCTGGGAACAGCTTGCACGGTCAAAGGCGTTTGGGAAACAGAATTTGGTTTCTGCCCAAAAACATGAGCCTGCTTGAAATAGCTCCTTGCTTTCGGCCGAAGGAATTTCCTGCCGAGATGAAAGGTTGCCCTCAGCCGGAGCACGGAGCCACTTGGAGGCAACGCCGGATCAACATGGCAGCGTGGTACCCGGCTGGGCAAACCCCTCATCTGCTCGTGGGGAAATGTCCTGCCCAGAGGTGGAGAGGCAGTGGGCGAGGGTGCACACCCAACCGCCTGTTCCAGCTGCCTTAAACCCCATACATCTACCAACTGGTGGAAAATCATCACAGATCCCAGCCTGCCAGGCAGCTTGCGCTCTGCAGTCCTCACTGTCTCTCCGGAGTGTAAAAACTAGTGTTAAACCAGCAGTTATGCAGCAGAGGGGAGGGTTGGACTTGGACCTGGCCATCCTAACTCATGCATCACGGCCTGCAGGAGACGGAGCTCCCTCGGCAGCATCCCAATGAGATCCCCCACAACGAGAAGCTCCTGTCGCTCAAGTATGAGGTAAGCGCCCATCTACCCCAGTCTCAGCTCTGCTCCCTGGGATGCAGCAGGTAAGGTACGTGGGGCAAGGACTCGTGGCTGCCCAGCTAGGGGGCTTTCAATGGGGAAGGAACGAGATCAAGGGAGGAAAATGATACAGGGGTGTGGAATCTCTTCCCCTGTGCTAGATGGTAACAACATCTCCCTTTCCTGAACTAGAGCTTGGACTATGACAACAGTGAAAACCAGCTGTTCCTGGAGGAGGAGAGGAGGATAAACCACACAGTGAGTCTTGCTGTGACCTGGCTGCCCACTGTCCCCGCAGCCAGGATGGCCCAGAGAAGCTGTTCCCCCTGCCTGGCTGCCGGGGGGCTTCTCTGTGATGGGGGAGGTTGTGCTTAAAGCAGCGCTTGAGCTGGGGTGGGTTTATGGGCACTGACCAGCTTGTGAAAAGCTGTAAAACCTCAGGAGCAAGGACCCAGCATAGGATGGTTCGAATGGGAGCTAGCCTGGGTGTGCATGGTGGCATTGCTGGGCAGCACAGGGCAGGTCCCTGAGCAGAGGGCCTTCTGGAACCATGTGAAGCATCTGCCCTGGGGGCTTTGGGAGTCAGTGCGACAGCAAGAAGCCCAACAGGAAGGGCCTGACGGAGGCACACAAGCTGGAAAAGCACATCTGCTGTTAGGGATCCCACAGAGGGGCAAGTAAATTGTGGCCAGGCTTTGCAATCCTGGGTCAGCCAGAATCGGTTTTCCCTGGGCAGCTCTCCTCGGAGCTGCCCAGGCTTAGGGTTGTGTTGGGGAAGGTGGCCAGGTGGGTTTGAGTCCCCTCAATGCCGGCAGGGGCCAGGCTGGGTGGCAGCAGGGTCTGATGGCTGTCTGCCCCTCAGGCTTTCCGGACGGTGGAGATAAAACGCTGGGTCATCTGTGCCATGATCGGCATCCTTACCGGCCTCGTCGCCTGCTTTATTGATATCGTGGTGGAGAACCTGGCTGGGCTGAAATACCGGGTGGTGAAGGGCAGTATCCTCCCATGGAGCTGTGGCCACCAGCCAGCTGGGAGCTGTGGGATCTCTGCTCTTGGTAGCTGTGAGAGGGGTGCTGGGAGAGACGGCAGCGCTTCCTTGCCTGGGTTTGTTGGCACAGACCCTGCCGCCCAAGGTGCTGCCAAGTGCCTGGCTGCTCTGTGGGGCTGAGCTGTGGCTGGGCACTGCCGTAACGAAGGAGGCTCCTTGCAGCAGCCCAGGCTGCCCTCAGAGCACAGGATCTGCTGCGCTGCCACAGCTGAAGAAGCGTTTTAGCAACACATTGTCGCAGTGGGAGGGATGGTACCCAACCAATACTTGCCTTTCCTTGAGCTGCTTCCCCAGACATCGACAAGTTCACAGAGAAAGGAGGCCTGTCTTTCTCCCTTTTGCTCTGGGCCACCCTGAATGCCAGCGTGGTGATGGTGGGCTCCATGATCGTTGCTTTCATAGAGGTAAGTGTTTGGAACTGGTCTGAGTTGGGGTATCCCTGTACCTCCTGCCCTGGCTCTTTACATGGGGGAAGCAGGATTGTGTCTCCAGAAAACATGCAAATTTGTGTAATAGCAAATATACTTCTGCCATATTGGCTCTTGGTAGCCCCAGTTCCTCGGCATTGGCTCCAGCTGTGCTGTCGAGTTTCTCTGGGTTCGTCAGACTGATGGGACATGCTGGTCTTCGCTGGCAGCCGCAGCCTGGGGCAGAGGGTGTGCTCCAGCCTTGGGCACAGGCGCAGCTCTCGCAAGCCTTGGCCCTGGCCTGGCCTCTCCACATTGGGGCTACATGAGTGCCAGCAGAGAGCAGGCTGGTTGGATGCCTCGGGGACATGGTCTGGGGGACAAGCCAGAGACTGGGGCTGGTTATGGCTGGGAGGGGATGATGGCTCCCTATGGGCCACTCTGAGTCAGCAGTGTCTTCCTTGTAGCTTTACACTTGCTCTCCCTGGCCACCAAGTGTGAGCCTTCTGCAGCACTGGGCCTCTTGCCATGGCACGGTGGTGGGAACACCCTAGTGTCCCCCAAGAACCCAGTCAGCTCCTTCTTCCTGCCATATTTGCCCTTAGAGGCAGTGGGTGCCTCCCCCAAGCCCACCTCCAGAGCCTGTAGATAGGCTTTGGCCTCATCTCTGAGCTTACCCAAGGGTGTGCTTGGTGTGCCCTGTGCTGAGAGACAGGGGTAAGGTAGCCAGCATGTCCCCATCCTGTACATGGCAGCCACTCATGCTCTCCCTGCTCCCTGCAGCCCGTCGCAGCTGGCAGCGGCATTCCCCAGATCAAATGCTATCTCAACGGCGTGAAGATCCCGCACGTTGTCCGCCTCAAGGTAGGAGGCGGGAGGTGGTGGGATGTGTGTCTTCTGCCTGTGATGGGGCCCCCTCCACTGGGCTGGCCCGGGCGTGTTGTGTCCTGATGGGGTGGTCCCTGCCTGTGCTGTGGCAGAGGAGGAGCTGGTACGAGCTCCTGACCACCCTGCTGCCCTGCCCAGCTCTGGAGCTGTTCCCCCCGGTGTCAGGCAGTTAAATGTCCTGCCCTGGGATCGGCAGCTGGCACTGGGAAGAGCAGCCTTAAGTAATTTTTTGCTCTGGCCAAGAAGCAAGTTGGCCAACCCCATTGCCACAATGGAGGGCTGAGAATCACAGGTTCACCATGGTCGCTGTCTCCTGCCCCTGCGGCTGGCTGGGTCCGTGTCCCCTGTGGCTGTTGCAGTCATGGTCCTTGTGCAACCTGCATGATGTGCTGTGCTTGTCGTCTCTGTTTTGCAGACCCTGGTGATCAAAGTCTGTGGAGTCATCCTCTCGGTGGTTGGCGGCCTGGCCGTTGGGAAGGTGATGTGCACAAAGCGCTCCCTGGCATGATGCTAGCATGTTGTTACCCACTGCTGGCACATGTGCCGCAGCCTGTCACCAGCCCTGTGCTGCAGAGACTTCCCAGTTTTATTCCCTGGTGTGCTGGCCAAGGTGACTATGGTGTGGCCAGGTTTGGGGAGCCCCCAGGGCACGTGGTGCTGGCCCCCAGGGTGTGTGGTGCCACCAAGCCAGCCTGTGTGTGGCTCAGCTGAGAGCAGGAGGGCAGCAGCCTACATCCATCGGTGGTTGTCCCTGCAAATGTTAGATGGGGGAGACCTGGGTGCCCCGTTGGGACCTTTCTAGCTTGCTGGGATTGAAGGCAGGCAAGGGAAGCCCCTGTCTCCTCAGCTGGAGAGAGCGCTGTTGGGAAGAGGAGGTGGCCACAGGAGCCGCTTGCTAGAACGAGGGTTTAAGGGGGGAAAATGGCAAGGTCTGCTTCCCAGAGCAAAATCCTCCTGGCCAGCTTCTTCAGGGCTGCGACCTGATGTGCGGCATTCAACCATCCCTGACTGTCCCTGGGGTTCTTCCTTCTCTGATCTGACTCTGCTCTCCTGCCTGTAGGAAGGACCCATGATTCACTCTGGAGCGGTGATTGCTGCTGGGATCTCCCAGGGAAGATCCACATCTTTAAAGCGAGACTTCAAGGTTGGTGCTGAGGGGCTGAACTGCAGGTGACCCTCCTGTGCCTAAACCGGGCTGTTCCTCAAGGGTCACGCTGGTGACTTGGGGTCATATATGGCATACCCTGTGTTTCCCCTAAACTCATGCCTGTGGCCAGCCCTAAACCTGCCTTCGCTTCGGTGTTTCAGATCTTCGAGTACTTCCGCAGAGACACGGAAAAGAGGGACTTTGTCTCGGCTGGAGCTGCTGCTGGTGTCTCGGCTGCGTTTGGTGCCCCCGTGGGTGTGTATCTTAGCTTTCTGATGCTGAGTGGTATACCTGCACATGGATCTCATTAGGAGGTTGCTCCCACTTGCATGCAGGCAGCTGCCAGGATCTGCCTAGGGCACTGCAGGAGCCCTTCTGCAAAGTGCCCAGCCCAGCTCCAAGCTGTCCTGCCATGCCACGCAGGTCTTGGGAAGACAAGAGGGGGGTCATCTGTCTCTGATCCCAAATGTTGCCTCCCTGCAATGGAGGAGGGCAGTCACTGCGACCAGTACATCACTGATGGCTTGGTGGGCTTGCTGGTCCCTTCGCTGCAGCCTGTGAGGGCTGGGGCAGTGTGGGGCACGTGGGCTGGGATGAATTTGGGTGCCTCAGCTGGTGCTGTGAGCCAAGGGTCTGTGGCACATGCCCCTTGTGAAGGTGTTTGTGCCTTGCATTTGCAGGGGGTGTCCTCTTCAGCTTGGAGGAAGGAGCTTCCTTCTGGAACCAGTTCCTGACATGGAGAATCGTAAGTGCTGGAAAGCAGGAGCAGTAAATTGAGGGCTGCCAGCTCTGGTGTGATGCATTGCCTTTTCCCGATGCCCCACAGCCCCAGGCCTCCTGCCATCCCTGCCCCAGCTGGGCAGCCACGTGTAACACATCCCAGGGAACAGTATCTCAGCTCCCCTTCTGTGCCCTGGTCGTCAGGGCCTGAATTTGGACCTGGCTGAGCAACACCTTGCTGCCAACTACTTTCCGCGGCAACGGAAAGGCGAAAGGAGGAGGAAGCCCCTGGTTGGTGTAACCTGTCCAGAGTGCTGCCACAGGGAATGTGGCTTCTTGTCCCCACCACACCATGGGGACCAAGTCCTACCCAAGGGCCTAGGAGGGGGCGGTTCGAGGTAGTGTGGGGGGCAAGTGGTGAGGGAGCAGGGCTGGAGGCATCTGGCAGTGACTCTGGGCTGCATCTCCTTCCAGTTCTTTGCCTCCATGATCTCTACGTTCACTCTGAACTCTGTCCTGAGTGTTTACCATGGCAATGCTTGGGATCTCTCCAGCCCTGGGCTCATCAACTTTGGCAGGTTTGATAATGAGGTATGGCACAGATATTCCCCATGTAGGGCTCTGTTTGGGGGGGTTAGAAGCAACCCATGGCAGCTTGGGGTCACCAGTCTGTCTTAAAACATCACCCAGGGGCTGAGGCAGGCTCTGCTCTAGCAGGCTGTGGGGTCTGGCCAGATCCCAGCTCCACCAATTCCAGCAGAAGGCTTTTCTGCAGCCACTGCTGGGTCTGGGGGCTGCAGGGTGTCCAGAGGAGACTTTGGGGCAGCTCTGGGAGCTGCTCGCCAGCACAGGCTTGTGCTGTCCCAGCAGACAGTGACCAGCTGCAGGGCTGCAGATGGGCCAGGAGATCTGAAACCCGTTTCTTTCTTGCTTGCAGAAAATGGGATACACGATCCAGGAAATTCCTATCTTCATCTTTATGGGAGTGGTTGGTAAGAGAGTGCTGCTATTTCAATTTGATCAGTCTGAATAATTTCCTCTGTTCTGTCTGGGTCTAAAAAGCTTTGGGATCCAGTTTCCTGGGGAGAATGTGAAATCCATTAAACTCTGGAGCAGAGGCTGTGGGGCTTACACGGGGATGAGAGCTGGATCCTGGCCCAACCCTTACCCTTGTAGCAAAGGCAAGCCCCTTTGCAGTACATGGATTAAAGTCATTGAGTGGGGTCAGTGCATCGCAGTCATGGGCAGCCCCTTGCTTTCAAATGAGCTGCTCTTATCCCTGCAGAGTTGGCCTGTCCCTTGTTTCCCGAGTGCCAGGGCTGTGACACTGGCCCTGGACACCCTGCTGCTGGTGCTTGGCTCCTCTTGGTGTCAGGTCCTAGCTGTCTCTGCAGGGACAGTGTCCACATGTCCCAGGACTGCTGGTCATGGTGGATGGGTTGTTGATGTCTCCCTGTGATTCACAGGTTCCTTGCGTCCTGGGCAGCCATAGGACAGCCTGGGACCTTCATGCTGAGCTTTTCATTCACAGCTTTTTTGCATTCACAGGCGGGATCCTCGGGGCCCTGTTCAATGCCCTCAATTACTGGTTAACGATGTTCCGGATCAGGTAAGAGCTCATGGGTAACTAAGGTGACTGACATGGGTTGGCTGGCACATTCTGTGCTCCCTCAGAGCACCATGCCCAGCCAGAGCAAGGCTGTAATCTCACACTTAACGTGAGCAACAGCAGCCCCTGGAAGCTGGGAGGCAAAGATGCCATGTGCCTCTCGCTGCCTGCAGTCAAGGCTGTGACCCACAGCATCCTACCGTTGCTCTGACCCTGCTAAGTATTTCCCTTCAGTGACTTGAGGGCCCAAAGGAGTGCAAACACTGCACAGACCTGACTGTTATGTGCTTCTGAGAGTAACAAGAGAATGGAGGGAGCTGCTAAAGCCATCCAAGCCCAGTCTGGCACAGATAATACTTGTCACCAGCTTTTCAAACACCAGGACCGGCCTTGTGGCCTCAGGGAGGGGTGACCTATGGAGGTGGAGCGGTGAAGGGCCTGCAGCAGCTTCCAGGGTGTCAATCCTCTTGGGCCTTCAAGGGCTGCAGCTTTCTGGGCTTGGCTCTGCCCTGTCCCCCCAGCCAGATCACGCCAACCTTTGCACGGGAGCTGTGCCTGGCTCCATGCAGGGGAGGCAGGCAGGTCTGCTGGAGCTGGCTGGGCAAAGCTGCTCTTGCTGCTGGCCTCCTGCCCCAGGTAACCATGACAGCTTTGCCAGAGGACAGAGTGCAGGACAGCCTGGCAGGGTCTGGGAAGGGAGCAGAAGGAGCCAGCCTGTCTGTATGCCTGATGTGATGTGCCAAGCCAGGCTGCAGGTGATCCTCCTTGCACCCCTGGGAGACACCCTCGCTCCTCTGCTCCCTTTACAGGTACATCCACCGGCCCTGCCTCCAGGTGGTTGAGGCCATGCTGGTGGCAGCAGTGACAGCGACTGTGGGGTTCGTCATGATTTACTGCTCGAGAGACTGCCAGCCCATCCAGGGGAGCACGGTGGCATATCCCCTGCAGGTAAGTGGGGGGCACCCTGAGCCTGGGCAGAGGCTGACGGCTGAGCAGGGAGATGAGACCCTGCTGGGTTTTGTGGCACTGGACCTCCCAGTCAATGCCCTCCACTGTGAGCAAAGCTGGAGACCCAAGCGCAGTGTTGGTGTGCTTGCTGCCCAGAGCTGCCGCCTTGCTGCCACATGTTCTCCTGAGCCTGGCAGCCTTCCCTGCTGCAGCGCAGCCCAGATCTGCCACTTCTAACCCTCTCTTTTCTTCCTCCTCAGCTTTTCTGTGCTGATGGAGAGTACAACTCCATGGCCACTGCCTTCTTCAACACACCCGAGAAGAGCGTCGTCAACCTCTTCCATGACCCTCCAGGTCTGTGCACCTGGCGAGCGGGTCCTTGAACGTGAGCAGAGCAGGGCTGGGCTTGTGTGAGGTGGCCAGCCTGTTCCATGGCTGCTTGTGGGACGAGGCAGGGGATGATCAGCATGGCCCCCTGAGGGCACAATGGGATCCACCAAAGCACCGTGCCTGCTCCTTTCCTGGGGTGGTGGAAGGAGGAGGGATGGATGCTGCGCCTGGTGGCACCTACGAGCTCGGCCAAGGGCTGTGGTCTTGGTAGCCTGTGGACAAGGACCTGGTTTTGTTTGCGCATGTTTGCAAGCTGTTGCTTGTGAGTTGTGTGGGAGCATGTATGACCCTCGCTGGCTGTCTGAAGTCTGTCCTGGAAATGTCCCTGGCTGTTTTCTTAATTAGCAGGGCCTATTGCCCCAGAATGACTTTACCTTCTGGGCAAGTTGTGGAGGTGGATCTTGGGGTTTGGATTTGCTTGAGAAATGCAATGTGGCTCCCAGGTTCTCGCTCCCATTTCCCTTGGTCCTAGTATAAGATCAGTGTGCCCTCTGCCTGCTGGTCTGAGTTTCATGCTCAGCTCCATGTGGGCAGGAAGCAGACAGCTCCAAATTTCTAGACAGTCAGCCCAGACAGTGCAGCTTGGCCACCTGAAGCCAAGTGATGATCGTCCTGTGTCTCAAGGCTGCTCCCTGCAGTGCTGGGTCCTCCCTGGCTCAGGGCTTCAGTCCATTGACCTCTCTGTGAAGGAGAGGTTGCAAAGTACCCTTTTAAACTAGACTGAGCTGCTCAGCAGTCCTAAAATAGCAGTAGGCTGAGTCCTGGGGACAGCAGGGTCTTGCTGTGATGGTATAGCCTGCGCCGTGGGGCAGCTTGGGACTGGCCGGAGCAGCCGTGGGAGCTGCGGGACGGGAGGGGGTTTGCAGGACCTACTCTGCTGAGTTGATCCCAAAGCTGGCAGTAGGACCCTTGCCAGCTCACCTCTGTCCTCCTGACCTTGTCCTCCAGCATTGGTGGTCCCTCGGGGCTTTGAAGTTCGTCACGCTGCCTCATGGGAGGCTGGGAACCACGGGGCTGGGAGGGGATGGGTCATCACGGGTTGCGAGATGGAGGAAAGGCGCGTGCTGGACTCAGTGGGATGGGAGGGCTTGGGATAGCACTGGCCGGCTGGTAGGGCCCTTGAGGGGACAGAAACAACCTAAAGAGCCGGTTTGAAAGGCTTGTGCTGCTAGGGCAGAAGGTGCACCCGATGAGAGGGGCTTTCACGCTGGGGCAGCTGCTGTCTGTTCTCCCATGGCTGCAGCCCATGGCAGTGTCCTCTGGGCTGCAGGATCAGCACTGACTCTCCATTCTCTCTCCACCTCAGGTTCCTACAACCCCATGACACTGGGCATGTTCACCCTGATGTATTTCTTCCTGGCCTGCTGGACCTATGGCCTCACAGTGTCCGCAGGGGTCTTCATCCCCTCCCTGCTGATCGGCGCTGCCTGGGGGAGGCTCTTCGGCATCTCTCTGTCGTACCTGACCAAAGGCTCAGTGAGTCCTCGGTGGGAAGGGGTGTTGGGCGGTGGGAGCCATGGCACTCAGCCCTCCTCCCTTGCCGCTGGGCAGGTGGCATGTGCAGGCAATGTGCATGAAGCTGGCTAAGAGCTTGGCACAGCAGTCTGGAGAGGGTCGGCTCCTCACTTGATGCCTTCCTGAGCTGGGTCTGGACTTTCCTGTGTCCCAACAGAGCCCTGCCAGCAGCTGGGCTGTGCAGCAGCCTCAGGCACTCTCCCCCACTTTGGAGGGGGGGTTGGGGGCCAGGGCACTAATCGCTATCTCTGGATGCCCTGGAGACAGCAGCTAACTCAGCTCCTTCTCTCTCCTGTGCTCAGATCTGGGCTGACCCTGGGAAGTATGCCCTGATGGGAGCTGCTGCACAGCTGGGTGAGTTCCCCATGGCACAGTCTTGGCCACCACCTGCTCATATTGGGGTGAAGGTGGCATGGAAAAAAGCAATCCCTGCTTCCCTGGTGCGGCTTCTTCCCCAGCTGAAGCTCAGCCTGGCTGTCAGCTTCCTAATGACCCTGCCAAGCAGAGGCAGTGCTGGGGCACTAGTGAGGGCTGGACTCATCCAGGGCACCCCTGCCTGTCTGGGCAGTCCTGGATCGCCATGCAGAGACTCAGGGGCCTCGGGTGTTTTGCTATCCCCTCACCCTGCATTTCCCTGCCCTCCTAAACCCCCAAACCCCTTGGGTGTCTCTTGCAGGTGGGATAGTGCGGATGACACTGAGTCTCACAGTCATCATGATGGAGGCAACAGGCAATGTCACCTATGGCTTCCCTATCATGCTCGTGCTGATGACAGCAAAGATTGTGGGAGACTACTTTGTGGAGGTGAGGACTGGTGTGCCCATCAGGACATAGCGAGAGCCTGTGGGTCAGCGTTGGTGATGCTGGGGAGCCATAGGGGGGCCAGGACAAGTGTGTGCTCCCTCTCAGAGGTAAGCTGCTGCCTGGCTGTACCCCTCAGCATTTCACCAGGCTTCTCCTGATGGCTTGCCTCTCATTGCAGGGGCTCTATGACATGCACATTCAGCTGCAGAGCGTGCCCTTCCTGCATTGGGAAGCCCCAGTGACATCCCACTCCCTCACGGCCAGGTAGGTGGGCTGGGGGACGCTCATGACTCCCAGGGTGGCAGCTTTTCGACCACACTGTTGGCCTGAGCTAGAAATGGAGGTGGTGACAAAATTTGGTCCTGGGAGCCTGCTGTCCCCTGGTACCACCAGCCCAGCTCCTTCCCCAGCAGGGAACATGGCCTGCAGTGGATTTCCTCCCCATGTCCCTGGCAGGTTTTGGGGACAGCGTAGGCATCAGGGCTGCAGAGGTGTGTGTGTTGGGGGGGATATTTGGGGCATGCTGCTGTGGGGCTGTGTTTCACACCGAGCCTTCCTTGCAGGGAGGTCATGAGCACTCCTGTCACCTGCCTGCGGAGGATTGAGCGAGTGGGCACGGTTGTGGACATCCTCAGTGACACCTCCTCCAACCACAACGGCTTCCCAGTGGTGGAGAGCAACCCTGATACCACACAGGTGGGCTGGGTGCTGCTTGCAAGGGGATACAGCTGGGGGTTGGCCATGCAAGGGCTGGCTATGGTGTGGGACCCTTACCCTTGCCTTCCCCCCTCCTTCCCAGCCCCATCTCATGCACAGTGCTCTGTCACAGGTCGCAGGACTGCGGGGTTTGATCCTGCGTTCCCAGCTCATCGTCCTGCTGAAGCACAAGGTGGGTGATGCTGTGTGGAGGCTGTTTGGGCTGTGTCTGAGCCCCAGTGCCCTTGTCCCACTGCTGCCTCAGGCCCCTTGCTCCCTGCCTTGCTCGGGCGGAGCTGGCAGAGGGTCCCTGTCATCTCCCTCAGCTCACCCAAGGAGACGGTGGGGGCTGCTGTGCCGTGCTGGGGTTACCCCAGCATCATCCTGCACCCCACTGGGCTCACAAACCCTGAGTAAATGGGAAACAGGCTGTTCTTCTGCAGGTGGTTCATCTGCCCCTGTGCATTGCCTTGGCCCTGGTGCCTGTCGGTGCTGCAGGACAGTCCCCGACAGTCTCTTTCCTCCCAAGGTTTTTGTGGAAAGGGCCAACCTGAGCCTGGTGCAGCGGCGGCTGAAGCTGAAGGATTTTCGGGATGCCTACCCCCGCTTCCCCCCCATCCAGTCCATCCATGTCTCTCAGGACGAGCGCGAGTGCATGATCGACCTCAGCGAGTTCATGAACCCCTCGCCCTACACTGTGCCTCAGGTAACGGCCAGGGACCCCTCCACACCCCAGCATCCCAGGTGTCATGGGTGGTTGATGGGTGCTGGCTGGGGATGCCGCAGCCCATGCAGCCCCACTCTACCTTGCAGGAGGCATCTCTGCCACGGGTGTTCAAGCTCTTCCGAGCCCTGGGACTGCGGCACCTGGTCGTTGTGGACAATCGCAACGAGGTGAGTCCCTGCTCACCACGTGCGGGCAGCCTAGGCTCCTCGGGGCTGGGGGGGACAGGACACGCTGCTCTTGTCCCCAGGCTCTGCATGCTAGTGTGGGCTGTACCCTGTCCCTTTCCTGGCAGGTGGTGGGCATGGTCACCCGCAAGGACCTTGCCAGGTACCGGCTGGGGAAGGAAGGCCTGGAGGAGCTCTCGCTGGCACAGACATGACGTGGGCTGGCGTTGCCCAGCGGAGATGTGCCCTGGCCCCTTGGAGCTGGGGACACCCTTTTGCAGAGGCAGGGAGAGGACTGGGCCAGTCTGTGCAGGCATCATGGTGCCTGGAGCACCAGCACGGCCGTGCTGCCCTGGCTCTCCTGCCTGTCACTGCCTTCTCATGTCTACTGCCTCCTTCTCACCCCTTCTTCTGCTTGCCCAAGGGATCAAAAAGTAACCCTTGGTTCTGTTAGCTCCTGGCATAGGCTCTGCCTGAGGGTTGGGTGAAGGCTGGAGTGGGCCGGGGGAGCAGAAGTGTCTGGCTGAGCTGGGCACAGTCCTCTGCTATGGTATGTGGCCTCTATCGCCTTATGCCCCCAGCCTGAACTGCCCAGGACCTAGCCCTAGCCCTAGCCCTGCCCTGGCCCCTGCGGCAGGGCCTGTGTGGGGAGCAGAGGGGGGACATGGTGGGGTTCCCTCCTGCTCTCAGGGCCCCGTCCCCCCTGCCCTGTGCTCCTGCTGGCTGGGTTGGGCTGAGCCCTGGGGCAGGCAGTTGCATCTCTGCACCTCTGGCTGGAGGAGGGGGCTGTGCTCTGCGCGGCTGTGCAATAAAAGGGCTCCCATGGTTCAGCAGCTGCCGCCTTTTGCTCTTTCTTGGCTCCGTTGGCCACTCTGACCCCAACCTGCCTGTGGGGGGACACCTGTGGGGTTTGGGGCAGGGGTGGGGAGGGGAGAGCTGCCTGCTCTGGGGCAGTGTTGGTCCTGCAGCCTGTGTCCCTAGCATGTGCCCCTCTGCCGCTCTTGCTCTCCTCCCACCATTGCTGCTGCCTCTCCCCTCTACCGATGCTGGGGTCCAGAGTCATGCCGGGTGTGTTTCTGCACTTGCTGCAGCTTGTTCTGGCCCTTTCCAGCAGCCTGGGCCCTGCCAGGCACCCTAAAACCCACCACCAGCCCTGGATCTGGGCAGGGAGCAGAGCCTGCACTCCTCTGGGTGATGAGGAGGGCTCCAGCCCCAGCACCTCAGCTCCCCCATCTCCCACCATCTTTGCTCCTCACCTTGGCGTTGTTCCTTGCCCTGGCTTGGGGCTGCCCCCTCCTCCCTCGGGCAGGGGCAACCTGGGGTCTGGAGGGACTTTTGATTGCAGGATACTGTGCTGAAATAAAGCCTGTTTGTACTTTTATTGTGGTGCTGCCTGTCTCTTGCTTCCCTTCTTCCCCCGGTGCTGCTGCCCAGACTCAGTGCCGTGTCTGTCGGTGTCCCCCCAGGGCTGAGCCAAGCCCTGTTGCCACTGCTGGTGCTGGGAGGGCACAAGCTGGGGGGCTGTATGGGGGGAGGCAAGGGCCCCCCTTCCTCAGCCCTCTGGCAGGGCTGGAGCGCTGAAGGCGGGGGGCGGCTGCCCCTTCCCGGGTGCTTTTCCCTTTCAAGGCCAACAAAGAGCTGCCACAAAGCAGAGAATGCCTTGGCTGGGCCTTGGTAACAGCCAGGTCTGGTGGCGGGGGCTGTGGGGAAGGGCCAGCTGCCCTGGCACCGTGGGATGGCCCTGCTCTCCTGTGTGGGTCTGGTTCCCTGGTACTGCCATGGGGCAGGGGAGCTGTGGGGTGCAGTGGGTCCCCAAAGCGGTGACAGGTCCCTGCTGGGTGCTGGCAGCCGGGTGCTTTATGAGGCCCCGCGTCGCCCTTTGCCCCTGCGCGGCCGAGATAAGGAGATGGGATCCACTGACTTGGGCCGCAGAGTAAACACGGGCTGCTGGCTCCTGCCGGCACCACGCTTCCCTCCTCTTCCTGCTGCCGGGGCAGCCGGCGGCCCCCGAGGGCCACGCTGAGCCGTGACCCTTTGTCACTGGCAGCAGGGACACCATGGTGCTGGGTAGCAAAGGACACCGCATGCGCTGGTGCCTGGCGGGAGTCATTTATTCACTCGTCCCATCCCCGGCTCTGACCCGGCAGCTCCAGGTGCCCCGGCACTGGCACCGGGGCCACTGGGTTTATCATTAACCGGGTGGCACGTGGCGGGGCTGGAGGCCCCTGGGGCCACGGTGGGGTCACAGCCCAGCGAAGGGCTCAGCCTCCAGCTCTGGGCGGCCAGGCTCGGGCAGCAGTTCCCGCCCAGCACCCGGCAGCTCCGGCCCTGGCTCCACCGTCCAGTTGGCCAGGAGGTCGCTGAAGTCGGGGGTGCCGGCGTGGAGGAGGCTGGCAGGGCTGGGGCCCGGCTCCCTCCAGAAGGAGGGTGGCAGCTTCCTCCGGTGCATGGGGGTGATGTGGCCATATTTCCTCTCCAGCCGCTGCGTCTTGCTGCCAGCTGCCCGGGGCGGCAGGCACCGGTGCACGCCGTACTCGAAGAGCTCGGCCAGCGGCCCCAGCCTGTGCACGGCCCCAGGGCCGCCCTGCGGTGCCACGGTCTCAGGCTGGGCCTCAGCGTGCCGGGGCGAGCCGCAGTCCTCAGACACGCTGCGGCTGCCAGCAGCCTCCTCCCGGCCCCGCCGCCCGAAGTACCGCTGGATGTCACAGCTGATGAGCTCTGAAAACTTGAGGAGCCGCAGGGTGGTCTCAGCAGCGCTGGGGACGGCCAGCTCCGGCCTCATGCTCTCCTCTGCAGCCTCCTCTTCCTCCTCCTCCTCTTCCTCCTCCTCCTCCTCAGAGAGGTCGGGGAAGTTGGGCTCGGGGCGCATGGGCAGCAGCAGGCCGTGCGGGAAGGGTGAGGGCAGCCGCAGCTCGGCCAGGGACTGGATGACGCCTGCAGCCATGTCAGCGTGCAGGGGCACCCCAGGGCCCGGACTCACCCTGCGGGCAGGGACAGTGGGGTGAGGGTGGCACGCACCCCGGCACCCTCCCTGACCCACCACCCTGCAGTGGCACTTGGCCCTGAGGTGGCAGGTGGACCGTGGCATGCCACACCGTGGCCAGGGTGGGGCTGCAGGGCAGCGGGGACATCCCCCATGAGCCATGGGGCAGTGGGGATGTCCTCACTAAGCCATGGGATACAGGGCAGTGGAGACGCTCCCTCTGAGTCATGGGACATGGGGCAGCAGGGACATCCCCACCGAGCCCTGGGACATCGGGCAGCAGGGATAACCTAGCTGAATCCTGGGACATCAGGCAACAGGGACATCCCCATCGAGCTGTGGGACATGGGGCAGCGGGGATGTCCGCCCAAATCCATGGGATGTGGGACAATGGGAACGTCCCCAAGTCATGGCATGTGGGGCAGCAGGGATGCCCTCACTGATCCATGGGACATGGGGCAGCAGGGATGTCCCCACCAAGTCATGGGATGTAGCCCTGATCCCCCTGAGCCATGAGCCATGGGGCAGCAGGGATGTCCCCCAGAGCTGTGGGGCAGCAGGATGTTCCCCTTCACCCTGGGGCTGTGCATGGAGGTGAATGGGGCTCAGCACCCACCCTGCCACCGTGGGCTCAGTACCCTGCCACTCTGGGCTGAGCCGTCCCTGCCACCCTGGGCTGAGCACCTGGGATGCTGAGCCCCATGCCTTGCCCATGCAATGGCCCCGTGGTTTTCCCTGCGACGGCAAACCCAGCCACCTCCTCGCACCACCCTGGTGGGCTCCAGCCACAGCTGGGTCTTGCTGACCTGGAGGAGGCCCAATGTGGATAGTGATACCTGTGCCCTGGGGTCCCTAGCAGTGCCTCGCTGCAGGCCATCCCTGGCCACATGCTTGGGACTGCCATCACCCCAGCCCTGGCCCTGAGAGGGTCTTGGGACAAGGGACAAATCCTGGGGGACAAGCCCTGTTCCCGCCATGCCAAGCACGGTGCTGGGCCCTGCATCCAGCTGGAGACAGCATCGTTGCCATCTCTGGGGTCACCATGCATCTTTCTTCATGCTGTCCCCACCGTGGGACCCCCGGTCCGGCCTCCGTGCTGCCCTGGGGCAGGCGGTGGGGGGCTTAGCCTCCTGAGGCACCATGCACCTCCGGGCTGTGGGGAAAAGGGAGCGGGGCCACCCCGGCAACAAAGCCAGCCTGCCCCGCTCCCACCCTCAGACAGAGAAAAGCCCCAGTGCAGGGAGGCATCACCCAGGGCCGCGGCTCGGCACTCACCTTGGTGCTGCCGCCCGGCCATGCATAGGCTCCCGCGGCGCTCCCCCTTCCCGTCCCTCCACCTGGGCCTGAAGTATTTATAGCGGAGCAGTGAGCTGACGGCTGGCAAATATTTGGTAGCTGTATTGTAATAGTAGACTCGGTAAACAGAGCTGGGGTTTGCTTTAGCACCCAGCAACGGGAGAGCGGCGTGGGGAGGGACGCGGGGACGGAAGGCAGGGCTCACCTTAATGGTTCACTAGCCAGGGGATTTTCAAGTGTTGTTCCTGTAAATTCACCTATTAAATCGGCAGCCCCAGCTGCCAAACTGCCCGCACACTTGTGCCGAGGGCTCTTATCTCCCTGCTGATTGGAGGCAAAATCAAGCTTTGTCAAATAGGCGTAAAATTAAATTTCATGCTATTTTGACTCCTGGAGTAGGGATCTTCTGAAGAACATACTGTGTTATCGAGCGATGCCTCTGCAAACAGGCGCTGCTGCCGTGGCTGCAGAGGGCAAAGCCTCTCTGTGGGGGTCCTGCAGCGCCGACCCCCTGCACTGCAGAGTGGGGCCAGGTGCTGTGCAGCCTCCGTGTGGGTCCAGATCCCCCATCTCCATCCTCGTCCCCCTCCCCGAGGTGGATGCGGGGCTCTCTGACCAGCCCCAGGATGGGGTTTGGAACCTTTTAAGGTGGCAGGACACAGCTCCAATGGCACGGCCGGCGGGAGAGGCACTTCAGGGTGCTGTGCTCCCCGGGGAGTGGTGGGGCTGGGTGCCCAGGGCCAGTGGCTCTTGCCAGGCAGCGCCTGTGGATGCAGAGATAGGGATATGCCGTGTGGACAGCAGCTGGGCCAGCCCCACGGTGGGGACAGCACCTAGGATGGCAGCATTGTCACCATGGATGGGGCACTGGGGTGCCCCATGTCTCCATTATGGCCTGCAGCCGTGCTGGCCCACGCAGCATGTGGCGGACCGAGGACAGTGACGATGGCGAGTAGCTTGGGTCCCGAGGCAGCTGTGGCCAGAGGTGCCATTTCTGTTTTGGCAGGGGCACGTGCCAGTTGGGACATCTGGGGCAGCAGAGAGCACAGCCAGAGGACACAGACAGCTGGGGGACTGGAGGTGGCTGGGGGACACCGGACGGCCTGGGGATGCAGGACAGCCTGCCTGTGACAGCTGGAGGGCACAGGGTGGCGGGGGCCTGACACAGCGCCCGGAGCCCATCACCACCTGTGCTGGGGATGCTCAGGGGGTGGGACACCGGCCATTGGGGTTGGGGACAGCCAGAGCCCTGCTCCAGAGCTGCCCTGTCCCCCTGCCCTTGGGGTGACCGCAGCTCTTGGTCTGCTCCCCCGGAGCCCTCCCTGCCACCCTGGTCTGAGCACCCTGCCCTGAGCACCCTGCACCCTGGTCTGAGCTGTCCCCAGGTGCTGAGGTGGGATCCCCAGCCCCTGCCATAGGGCAGCACTGGTGAGGACAGTGCCAGCCTGGGCATGGCTGTCACCCACCAGTCTGCCCGGGCCAGCAGCCCTGGGCACCCTGTGGGGGCAGAGCTGGGCACTGGCACCGGCACCGGCTCTGCAGTGCTCCCTCTCCCCTCTCCAAACACTCACACCAGCAATGCCGGGGCGGGAGCAGCAGCCATCCCGCCCGGGCACCGCTGGGCAAACAGGGTAGGTGGGAGCTGATAAGCCACGGGCACCCTTCGGTCTGCTCCCTGACGTCACCCGCTGTTGCCTGCCCGCCCGGCACAGCTTGGCACGGCACAGCTTGGCATGGCTTGACGCTGCTGGGCATGGCCTGGCATGGCTTGATGTGGTTCAGCATGGCCTGGCATGGTTTGGCGCTGCTTGGCATGGCCTGGTACAGCCTGGCATGGTTTGGTGCTGCTTGGCATGGCCTGGCACAGCCTGGCACAGCTTGATGTGGTTCAGCATGGCCTGGCATGGTTTGGCGCTGCTTGGCACAGCCTGGCACAGGCTGGCATGGTTTGGCGCTGCTTGGCACGGCCTGGCACAGCCTGATGTGGTTCAGCATGGCCTGGCACGGTTTGGCACTGCTTGGCACAGCCTGGCACAGCTTAATATGGTTCAGCATGGCCTGGCACGGTTTGGTGCTGCTTGGCACAGCCTGGCACAGGCTGGCAAGGTTTGGCACTGCTTGGCACAGCCTGGCACAGCTTGATGTGGTTCAGCATGGCCTGGCATGGTTTGGCGCTGCTTGGCACAGCCTGGCACAGGCTGGCAAGGTTTGGCGCTGCTTGGCACGGCCTGGCACAGCCTGATGTGGTTCAGCATGGCCTGGCACGCTTTGGCGCTGCTTGGCACGGCCTGGCACAGCCTGATGTGGTTCAGCATGGCCTGGCACGGTTTGGCACTGCTTGGCACAGCCTGGCACAGCTTAATATGGTTCAGCATGGCCTGGCACAGTTTGGTGCTGCTTGGCACAGCCTGGCACAGGCTGGCAAGGTTTGGCACTGCTTGGCACAGCCTGGCACAGCTTGATGTGGTTCAGCATGGCCTGGCATGGTTTGGCGCTGCTTGGCACAGCCTGGCACAGGCTGGCAAGGTTTGGCGCTGCTTGGCACGGCCTGGCACAGCTCAATGTGGTTCAGCATGGCCTGGCACGCTTTGGCGCTGCTTGGCACGGCCTGGCACAGGCTGGCATGGTTTGGCGCTGCTTGGCACGGCCTGGCACAGCCTGATGTGGTTCAGCATGGCCTGGCACGGTTTGGAGCTGCTTGGCACGGCCTGGCACGGCCTGGCATGGCTCAGCACGGCTCAGCAGCCACTGTGGGCCGGCTACTGGGCCCATGCTCGGTCAGCCCCGGGGAAGGGTGCCGGGGCACCCAGGGGCAGCACCGTTGATGGGGGCCGAGCCCATGGCAGCGGTCCAGCGAGGAGCCAGGCCGCGGGTGCCCCCCGGCCAGTGGGTGCCCGTCCCCCTGCCCGAGGCCGCCGCTAACGAGGCGTCCCGCTAAGGCGGGGGAGCCGCAGCTAGGCGGCCCGGTGCGCCCCCGCACACGGGGGCCCTTCGGCGACAGAGCGGAGCGGCCGCCGGGCCCCACCACCCCGGACCGCCCGCCCGCCCGCGTTCCCCCCCCCCGCCCTGCTCCGGTCTGACGGGAGCCGCGCCCCGCCCCGCCGGCGGACTACCCGTCCCGGCATGCCGCGCGGTGGCGGGAGGGGCCGCTTCCGCCTAGCGCTCGCCGCGCGCCGCTGTCGCCGCCGCCGCTGAGGCCGGAGCAGCCGCCGAGGCCGCCGCCGCCCAGGCCCAGGCCGGAGCTGCCCGCCCGCCGCGCCCCGGCCCCGCGCCCGCCATGTCGGCCCAGGCTCAGATGCGGGCCCTGCTGGACCAGCTCATGGGCACGGCCCGGGACGGTGAGTAGGGGCGGGCGGGGCCTGCAGGAAACGCCGCGGCCTGGCGGCCGCCTCAGCCGCGCGGGGCCCGGCCCGGCCCGGCCCGGCCCGGCCGCCGCCTCCGCTCCGGACCTGCGGCGCGATCGGCCTCCGTCCGCGCCGGGGGACGCGGCGGGCCAGAGCCGGAGCCCCAGCCCGCCGCGGCCCGGCCCCGGCCCCGGCGCCGCCGAGCGGACGGTGCGGGGCGGCCGCCTGGGCGGGCAGGCGGAGCGGGCCCGGGCCTCGCCGCGCCTCGGGGCGGCCTAGCGAGCTCGGCGCAGGGAGCCCGGTAGGGGTAGGCCTGCCCGGCGGAGGAGCCCGTCTCGGCCCTGGCCTTAGAAAGCGCCCGGCGTGGCCCAGCCGCGGGAGGAGCCCGCCGCTCCGGGCCCCGGCTGCCGCAGAGAGGTTTTAGGGAAACCTCCGTGCCCAGGCCACGCCGTGCGTACAGAGGCATGTAGGTAGGTGTGCCTGCAGGAGCCGGCCGTTGTAGTTTGTTGTCCAAGAAAAGAAATGTGACAGCCTGTGCAAAATATGTTCCCGCTGCGGTTTGTACCTCTCTTCTGCGACTTGCTGAGTACTTAAATTCCCTTTGGCACGTTAGCAGGGCTGTTCAGGTCCTTTGCACTTTGTTTCGTAAGTGAATAAGTGCTTTTCTTTCTTTGTGTATTGAGTTGCTATTGAATTGCTTCCCATATTTTTATTTCATACAAACTGAACAATTGTGGCCCCTCTATTTTATTTATAAAGGTTCAGTGTATCTTTGCCTGCCTACATCAATCTGCAAGGGAGTTGCAGAAAAGCCTCATGTTCATCGAGCCGTGAGTCACAACCAATTTTTAAAGCTGTTATAACAAAAAAAAAAAAAAGTGTTTGCTTTTTTTTCACAAGTAACTTTAAAAGTGTAGCTTAGAAAGAAAAAAAAAATAAAAAAACCATTTTCAGTAGACACAACATTATTCCTGGATGCTTGCGAATCCTAAACTATATTCATACTTTAGTGTTACACATACCTGTGTCATATACACAGATGAGCTTTAAAATTGTCACATACCATTACCACTTTGCCTTTACTTTTATGTATCATTCCCCTGACTTCCTTACTGCAGGTGTGGGCAAGAAAACTTTTCCTTTAAAACTTTTCAACAGTGGGCATAAAATTCTGCAGCTGAGGTCTTGAAGAATGCAGATGGGTATAGTATATGTTGGAGCTCGCAGTGTGTATTGACTAACTTTGTTTCTTTTTTTATTTTTTATTTTTTTGCTTTTCTGATATTGTCTTGTTTAAGTGGCTCCTGAGTGTAAAATGTCTTCTGAGGGTGGGACATGGGTGGGAAGCACGCTTCATGTTCCAGGCCAAGACCTACAAGATTCGTCTTTGGACGGCCTTGGAAAGCACACTGCATATTTGGTTTTCAAACCAAGCGGACCGATGTCTTAATTATCAGATGAGCAAATAGCAATCGCCTATAAAAACTGTCCAGCACAGCCCTGTTTTGTGATTCATAGCCCTCTGATAGCGTGGGTTTCAGTACCTCCTGCCCCTTCCTCACAGTAAAAAAGGGGGGTGGGGGGTGGGGGAAAGAAAGAAAAGGTTTTGGCTGCGAGCCAGACTGTCTGTCTCCTTTTTTCTCTTCTGGCTGTGCTGTCTCTTTATATGGATGACAGGCCTTGGACGTTACTTGGCTCGCCAACACTGTGTTTAACATGGTGTACTGGATGAATAAATGCTAAAATAATGTTTGTTGCCAATTATAACTGTTCCAGAATATCCTGTTACCCTCTAAGCTTTTTTCGAGTAATTTTGGGGAGCAGGAACACCCAAGTATTTTAATCTGCATATTGAGGCGAAATGATCATACCGTCATCTTTGTTCTCTTATCAGTATTCTAATGTCTCCTTATTTAAAACCACAAATGAATTTCAGGAGATGAAACCAGACAAAGGGTGAAGTTTACAGACGATCGTGTTTGCAAGAGCCACCTTCTGGATTGCTGTCCGCATGATATCCTGGCTGGAACAGTAAGTATATCCTCTGTGATAAGGAATTCTGGTGAGGCAGACATTGGTACAGTTCTTCAGGGCTCATCTGTGCATCGTAGGTAACTCCTAGGAGAGGTCAGACTTGCTGTGCCCAAGGAGTGATCACAATTTTAATTTCAGCTTCTGTGACCTGTTTATGGAACCGCTGAAGTCAGGAGCGCTTAGGATTTGCTTGCAGTGGTTTTTCTCTCACAATCCTACATGAAGTTGCAAGATTATTTCTCTGTTATCTGTTTGAGATGGTTAGGGCCTGAAACTTGTCCTATGGAGGTTGCAAGATCGTAGCTAGCCTGCTGTCCTGGGCGCTCTAGTTCACTGTTGCATCTTCAGGTTAGCAAGTTTTTTCTTGCCAGCTGCAATAATCCTTAGAGCTTTTCAGTCTCCTCTCTCAACCCATGTGATATTCTCCTGATGGAACGGCAGCTTTTTCATCATTACTGGTTGGCGTGCTAATGGCAGGTTACAGCTCAGGCCGACTTTGTCTTTTAGAGGTGGTTAGTCTAAGCAGTGTCACTCTGCTTGACTGGTTTGAAACAGTTGAGTCGGCTCCTTCGCTGCCGCCCTCTGGGGACAGAGCTGGCCAATTTTCAAAGGTTTGGCTCACATGCTCTCTGGGAGCAAAAGGTGATGTGGGCTTTTAACAGTGAGATCTTGCAAAGTAAGTATTCAATTTAGGCACCCAGATGAAAGATGCGGTCCGACTTTCAAAAGAAAACAGTGCATGTCTTATGCAATTGTTGCTGTATTAGAGAATTGCAGGATGGAGATGAATATAGATGTTTGAAATCCATCTTTACCCTCATTGTTTGACACTATATACTGTGGCGATTCACATTGTCCATCCACTTAACCAGATTGTTTAAAGATAACTGTCGTTATTTATAGCCCTTCCTGCTGCTATTTCAAGAGCTGGGTTTGACACAGTGGGATACCAACAAAGCGGAGGGCTGGCACTCCTTCCTCTGTTTGTGTCGCTGCGATAGAAAGACTCCGTGGCAGCACTAGCATAAAGAGCTTTAGCAAAAGCTGCCTTGGCTTGAGCGCTTAAACTTTAGCTTCTCAATGGCTGCTATTGCAGAATAAGGTTGGAAGAGTTGAGTACCAATCTCTATATATCTCTGTATTTATTTTTTATTAATTTGAAGCTCTGATGTATTTTCCAGCAATCGCTCCATCAGCCTCCCTATCACCTCACTTCCGTTTCAGAATTGTAAAGCTGCTTAAATCACCTTCTGCCCACCTCTATCCTTTGTGCAGGTCACTATGCTTAGCGTATGTTTTTTGATATGAGATTCTACAACAGTTTTTTGTGGCACAAATGGTGTTTTGAAGATTCAGGCTGCCCTCTGCCTCTTCTGGCACATTTCCAGGAAGAAGGTAAATAGTGAGTTGAAGGGGTTGAATTAAGTGATGTGCATGGCTGTTGGAGCTAGTGCCCAAGCTCGGAGGAAGTCTAAGGTGTTCAGGTGCATTGTGAGTCTCCTGGGGCAGAGAAGCATGTTCAGAAATCTGTTTCTCTTGCTTCTGCTGTTACTTGTCTGTAGGGAGTCCGTCTCTTCCCTCTTGCTGTGGAATTTGTGCTCAGAAATCTCACACAGGAGCAGGAAGGAAGACTGCTTCTGTGAAGATGATCTTGTGGATCACTGAGATAGTCTTGTGGTGGCCTTTAACTGGCTGTGGAGCTCTCTACACTGCTGTCAGTGGGTTCTTGGGGGCAAGAAAAAGTATTGGTGCCACAGATCTGTGCTGAAAGAACATGTGATGTCTGGAACGGGAACAGCATCTCAGCTGTCAGCACTACCAGTGCAGAATGAAACTTAACTGGAACGTGCAGGCTTTCCTCGTGATCTCAGGTTCACTGACATTTTACAGTGCTCCATTAAGGAAGGAGCTTTGTGGGTGAATCAGCCTCAGCTGGATGGGGTAGCATCCATCTCTGGATGTGTATTATTGCAGAAATCAGGATGTTGGATCTTTTTGGAAATTTCCAACAGATGCTCCAAGCCTTCTGGTGCTGGTTATGTTGCATACTCCCCCCGAAGGCACTGTTGTTGCTGCATCCTTCATGCGTGCAGATATTCCTTAGTGGGAGGCTGATTGGAGACAAGCAGGAAGCTGGATCCTTTGGGTCGCTGTGCTCAGTGAAATGTGATGGAGTCCCATTCACTGACCTTCAGGTGCAGGGTAAGAGAAGGAGTCCAGACTGTAAGTAAAGCACTGGAATACTCTGAGCTGCAGAAGGCATGCTGATGTTTGCTTTGTTTAGGTGCACCAATGTTCCTGGTCATAAGAGCCTTTGGCCCCAGAAACTTGTCTAAACTTGTCACTAAATAAGCTACAATGGTTCTCTTTTTGGTCTCCCTGGGAAAGGAGGAAAATTCCAGGAGAACACAAGTTAGTTTAGTATGCCCATGTGCTGTTATCAGGGGACTTGTCGTCTAGATTGTTAGTGGCCTGCACCAAGTCAGCTCTGCAGCTAATGGTAAGCATACTTCTGTCAGTGGAAGTACTGCAGCACATTCAGAGATGGCATCGGCTGGTAATCCTCCTGAATTTTAGCACCACTAATACGTTGAAAGATGAGGCTGAAAGCTGCCCAGGTAGAGCATAGCTTGGAAATTACATTCGGGGAATTTGTGTCCCCCACTGGGAGTTATGAGTGAGCTGAAATCTGTAGTTTGCAGAACTGTTTTGTGGGGGTCTCTGCTTTCCTTTTTTACTTGGGTGAAACTCTGTAGCTCTGATTACTATTAAAGAGCCTTCCTCATGGAAATAGACTTTCTGGTGAGTTAGTAGTTTAGTGGAGATCATAGGAGATACCTCAAAATGTGGATTGCTCAGCAAATGTGAGCAGGACTAATTAGCAGTGGCATCTAAATGTATTAAATATTTGTGTGTGTTGGGGGGGGGGTGTTAAATCTTTACTCAGGCTCTGCTGGTTACCTGTCTCAAATACCTGTATTATAAACCAGCCATGAGCGTTGACTGGAGGAAGTCACGATCACTGCTGTAAAGAGTGAGTATTTGATGACAGGCCTCCCTGAGATAAGAGGATTCTTTGAGACAGAAGGGCTAGTGGTCTTACCTCAAGTGAGCAATACCTGTGAAAATCTCCTTGCACCTAGATCATCTCGAAGGACATGGAGGAAGGCTTGAGGTTTGTATGCTGGTGAGACCTGAATGTTCTCCTCCAGAGGAAGAGGTTGAGGGATTCATTGCCTTTTAACAAACAGGGAGAGGAATATGGAGCGCACTGTTGGCTCTTCTGAAGTTGTGGGTTGGAGCCCCTTCTCGGAATTGAAACTAGTGGCTCAGCTTGCAAGAAGAGTTCAGATAAGAATACTTATGATTTGTGACAATCGCATCTAATATTGCTATTTTCTCCCTATATTGGAAAGGGATCTCAGTAGAATAGCCATAAGAATAAAAGATTTAAGTTGCATCATGGAAAGTTCTTTTTGTGGTAAAATAACAGTAGCTTGCTAGCATTCTTTGAAGAGGCTTGCCCGAAGATGAACATGATCAAGCTTTGAAAGTACCAAACACTTTTTTTTGTAGGCATTAAATTTCTACCATTAGAGAGCTCAGTAGGACTGTTCCTGGATACAGTGTCTGTTTCTGTAGCCTGCTGCCTGAGGCCTCCTGTTTCTGGTAAACCTGAGCAAAATGAGGAAGGCTAAATAGTGGCAAGTCATCCGGAATTGTTTTCTTTGTTTAAAAAAGAAGCGCTAATAACACAAGTAGCTGCTGAAACCCAGAGCATTACCTGGTGGAGCTTGCTTTAGTTGCTTCATTCTAAACACGTCCATTGGTGCTGTCTGAGCGCATTGCTTCACATAGGTGTCCCTGGCACCCCCAGCTCTAGTTTGTGATGTTCTGCAGGGATTCTGTGTTGATACTGATTTAGATGTATTTAGCTTTTTCTGCAGTTCAGTGAGTTGACACCTATTGTGCTGGGTTCAGGTTTGGGATCCTTGGGACTGGTGGTGACTGGGAGAGAAGAGGGTGGCTGGTGATGACCTGTACCATGCCATTCATACTGTGCCTCACATTTAGACCTTTTATTATTGTCTTTCAAAATGTCATATTCTTTTTCTATTTTAAGAATAAGAGAAATGTTCTCTGTTACATATTGATAATGTCAAAATGCAGTTTCTATGTTTTGAGAGCATAATTAACTTTGGTTCATGTGGCTGTTAACTAGTAGGTTGGGGAAAAATAACAAATTTAAATAGCATCAACTGCAATGGGAGTGAAGGGCAGCATGCCAGTCAGAGCTTTCTGGGAAGGGAGATGGTCTCAAGAAGTCTCTCACTAGATGGGCTTATGCATAGGAATTAGCTTTGCTGGGCAGGTTTTAAAATTCCAGGCAGCAGCTGAATGTGGGAAGGGGCTAGCTGTAGAATTATGAATCTGTTGTTCCTGAGTGTGGGTTTGTGCTTTTCTACCGGCCATCGCCCTTACTCCCTTAAGTCCACTTGTTCTTGATAGGAAACATTCTGTCTGTGTTCTATGATTTGGTATCTTTCAGTATGTTACTAGGGCTTGTCCTGACACAGATGTACTTTTTCCAGATGAGGTTTAAACAGGGTACAAAGCTGTATAAAAGGAGGCATTTGGAGTTAGTGCCCATTGAAGGAGTTGCTGCTGCAGCGTGCCGCGCCTTCCCAGCTCCCAGCAATTTCTAAGGCTGTGCTGTGACCTAGAGGATGAGTAGGGCTGGACTTCATGCATTTGGGGTGTTTTAATGTTGTTCCAGGAACACCTAAAAGAGGGGTTCTAGCAAGCATGTTCTGGCTAGTTCTGTTACTGACAGGTTAAGAGGAAGCTCTTCTTCCTAAAGAAGCTGCGTTTTGATACGATACAGTTGGCAAGAGTTAAGTATCTGCTGCTTGCTTCCATAATGGAGGGTTCTTACATTGATTTTCTTTTTTCTTTTCAACAGCGAATGGACCTGGGAGAATGTACAAAGATCCATGACTTGGCACTGCGAGCAGATTATGAGATTGCAAGTAAAGAGAGAGATCTGTTTTTTGAGCTGGATGTGAGTACAAAGTTACTTTTGTGGAAACTGCCTCATGAAGTTATTTGGCTGAACAGCAGAACTCAGTGGGCATTTCAGCTAGCCATGTTATTTGATGTGTTATCCAACAAGAATGTGCAGCCCCTTCCCCTTCCTGAATGCCAGCTTGATTGCTGACTTGAAATTGTAGAACTAATTACGGCCCTTGCAACCCCATTAGCCCACCTAGCTGCGAGGCTCCTCTGACATTCCTTACATCCCACGCCTGCTGCTCTGTACCAGGTCATTGTAACCTGGTGGCCTGTCCCAGAAGGAAATTTGACATTAAAAGCTCTGTGGGTTCACTTTTGCCAGATTTAGCTTTCTATAATAGAACAAATCAAGTGGAAGAACAACTCTGTCTTCCCTTTTCATGTTATTCCAGTGCTTTTGCCTTTGCACCTGTTGCTCATGCGTTGAAAGTTCCAGTGCAAAGCAGTCTTCGTGTGAGCATCCTGTTTGTGTCCAAGTAAAGGGACTGTGTCAGGTTCCAGACGGATGACAGCCTTAAGGGCAGGGATCAAATTTTACTTATTCTGCAAAGTGTCATGTATTTTTTTTTCTTAAGGCATCTGTTCTTGTGGTTGATTGTGCATTATACAGGGATTGTACCAGCCAGCTGTTGGCTGTCAAACCTAGATCTGGCATGGCGAGTACCTTTATTCACAATTCTTTGTCTGAACATGCAGGCAATGGATCACCTGGAATCCTTCATCGCAGAGTGTGATAGGAGAACAGAGCTGGCCAAGAAACGCCTGGCTGAGACACAGGAAGAGATCAGTGCCGAAGTGTCTGCAAAGGTATTGTCCTCTCATTAAACATTTGTTCTGCAAGTCTGTGTGAGACCACTGATGCTGTGTTGTCTCTGACACCATTAATTAAAGGCTTTGTGGATTCCAGCCATCCTCCTCAAATGCTGCTCTGGCCGTTCTTGTGACAAATTTACTGGTTCAGAGGGCCATAGTAGCGTAAAACATGAACTCTAAAATAGGTTGCTTTTAGCATGGCAATAAAGCATACTGGTTTCCCACCACACTATTCAGTGTTAATGTAATAGCTTAGAATAGTATATGCATCCCATGATTGTTGTCTTTTCACTTAGTAAATGCTCATGGAGTTTCCTTTTGGGGAACTTGCTTCATGGGAACAATACAAAGCATTTCTGAAGCTGGTTTTGTGGACTCTATCCTGTCCTGCAAGCCAGAAATGTGCCACTGTTTGCGGCAGAACTGATGATGTCCTCTCCATGTCCAGTTTCTCTCTTTGCTATGTGTCTGTGACTGCATTGCCTGTACTTGGCCCACAAATCCCTTTTTATTGGGACTCCTTTGACTTTCGGAGATTTATGGTCCTCTTCCAACAACTGCTTTTTTTAAACGATATTTTTTAGAGGAAAAGGAAAAGTCATCCTGCAAGCTTTAGCAAGTATTTTTGTCTTATTAAAAACACGCTATTCTCTTTAGGCAGAGAAAGTACATGAGCTGAATGAAGACATTGGAAAACTCCTAGCTAAAGCTGAACAGCTGGGAGCTGAAGGAAATGTTGATGAGTCTCAAAAGATCCTGATGGAAGTGGAGAAGGTCCGAGCAAAAAAGAAAGAGGCGGAGGTATGGCATTGGTTCTCCTATGAATTGTAATAGCGGACTGGGCTAGGCTGAGTACATGACAAACAGCTGGGTGGTTCCTACCTCTTTTCCAATGTTGCCAGCACCTCCTTTTTCAGTTTCAGCCATGTGCCAGCAAGCAGTTGGCAGTGTACTGTGGTAGATGAAGAAAAGCTTTTTAGAAACTTTTATCTAGTGAAGAGAGCTGACTGGGGTGGGAAAGGATTTGTCCTCCGAAATATTTGGTCACTAGTCACTGCAGGGATAGGCTGTCAGGTTAGCTGTGCTTGCAAAGCGTTTTGTATGGCACCTCCTTTATATTGAGGGTGTTTTTTTGATTCTTGAAAGTGGCAGTGCAGTTCTTTGCAGGGATTTCCCTGGAGGCTTGTGACTATGCAAGGGTTTCCTGACATTTGCATGGTTTTTTGCCTCCCTTTAGGAAGAATACCGAAATTCAATGCCTGCATCCAGTTTCCAGCAGCAGAAGCTCCGTGTGTGTGAAGTCTGTTCAGCATATCTGGGTCTCCATGACAACGACCGCCGTCTTGCTGACCACTTTGGAGGCAAATTACACTTGGGTTTCATTCAGATTCGTGAGAAACTGGATCAGCTGAGGGTAATCCTCCCTGTTTTAAACCTTCTCCTTTTAGTTTTGAAGACATTCAACACTTCCATTAAATGAATACAGAATTCTTTGCAGAGTGCTTGTAAAAGGCCAGAAATTTCTGATTGCAGAATCCCTGAAACTTCCGGTGGAGGTTTGCGTGTAGCCTCATCTTGGGTTCTGTTCTGTAATTTCTGGGTAACTAAATATGTACCCTCAGAATGAGTCAAACCGGATCACTGCTGTCATGTATTCCTTAGAACATTGGTATAGATGCCTGTATTTTTCTCATTAATCTGGCTGAAATTTGTCACTCTGGGTTTTTTGACTTTGAGAATTCTTAACGAAATGCTTGAACTGAAGTTTCACATAGTGCTGTCAGTGAAAAAGGTCTTCAGTAGCTGAAGTGATTAGAAGTTTTCTGAAATGGTTTGTACTGGAGTTACGGTACTGGCCTTGCTTGCAAACAGAGACCTCTAGCCTGCTCGAGTAAGAGTTGTGATTCCTGTGCTCTATTCATTAGGCAGTATATTGAGGTCAGTGCCTCGATTTGATCATTAGCGCAAGGCCAGAGCACTGTTTCATTGTGTGTTGTGTACACTCATGGTGAGACAGTCCTTGCCTCAAAGCTTATGGGCTTGTCTCTTAGAGCACAAGCACTCAAAGCAGAGTAGGGAGTGGCATTTCTTGCACTGATGTATGTTAGTGAAGCTGTGAGGAAAATGGGAACCTTGGTAGAGATCTTGACTAGCACATAAAAATGCAGTGAAATGGTTCTTTGTCTTACTACCTTTGTCTTGCTGTCAGAATAGTCTCCCTGCAGATCTCTCTGACCTGTTACTGTATGGCTGAAATGTGGACTTTTTTTCCAGAAAACAGTGGCAGAAAAGCAAGAGAAGAGAAACCAGGATCGTTTGAGACGGAGAGAGGAGAGGGAACGAGAGGAGAGAATGGGCAGACGGTAAGTGGAAGCTGATAACTGGCTCGTGAAGTTGGTTTTGAAATAGTCTGATTTCTTGTATCTGAGCATTGCAGGAAAGCAGCATCTGCTGCTGGAGTAGCTGTTGGACATGCTCCGGATGCTGTGTGAGCACCTTGGCATTCAGTTAAATAGGAAAACAAATGCACAAAACCCCCACCTTAGAGCGATATTATGTGTCTTGTTTTAACCTCCATTGTGTATCTGAAACACGTGAGTCCCTATATTTGGGCATCTGAATAAAATGCCCTCATCCAATGCATCTGAGTGGGAAAGTTTAAGATGAGTGAGGGCTAGGTCTGATCAAAAGGCACTAGTCATGCAAAAATTCCCTGGTCAGCCTTCCTCACTTCTAGGCTAGGAGATGACAACAGAATGGAGCTGGTATCTGTGAGGCAGACGGTGGGCTGCCTGTCTTGCTCCAAAACTTTTCTGCAGTAACACTGCGGTGCTTTTGGCACAGCTTTGGAAAACACTTCCTAGGGATCTGAGGGATCCCAAGGAGTGGCTGCTTTTGGTGGTTGTGTCTGGTGGAAGGCCATATGTGTCACCTTCTGCTCATATATGTATAATCCTTGAGCAGCAGGAGTGGCTGCAACGTTGGTATTCTGAGGACAAGCTCTTCTGCATCTTGCCAGCTGAACTGGAAAAACTATTTCTTCTGTACTTGAACCGAAGAGGCGTCTTGTGTGCAAACAGCTCAGTTAAACAGCCTGGTGTGGAGAGGGTAGTTATTTGCAGTGGTCAGGCAGAGGAAGTGGCTGAGTAGGAATGCTGTTCTCATTGTCACAGCATCTCCCCAGTTAACCTCATGTGTTTCTCATACTTCTTGTGTCAAAAAAACCAACCTTGCTGGCTGTGCTCTTCTTGACCCTCAGTGTTAACTGAAGAGTGTGTTTCGGCCATCCATGTTTGAGGCATAGGAGACATGTAACTGCAGTATGCTCTAAGATGGTGCTGGCTTCTGGGTGTACATTGCTGGAAATGCTAGCAAATAAATACCAGAATCAAAGCAGCTTTGTTTTCTGTGGTCTGCAGCTTGGTGATTTTGGTGTATTGTGAAGATGTAAGCCCCAAATTGTTACACATTCTCCAGTTAGGGTGTTTTATGTGGGTTTTCTCTGTGGATTGCCTGGTGTCATATGAAGTGCCAGTTTGTGCTGCAGCTTTCTCCTGAACAGCAGCACTTTATGTAGAGCCTCACAACTTTCTGGCATCCATGCAAGACTGTCAGTAATGCAGTTGTATTTGGGAGCTGGAGAATCTGGAACTGGCAGATGAGCACAAGAGTTAATCAAAAGGGACTGCTGTTGCAGTTATGATGTAGCATGCTGTTGCTATCATCAGAAAGATGGAAATGAAACAAGAAGTGTCTTCACATGCAGCTGCTTCATGGCAGGCTCTTTCAGACCCACAATAGGACCATATCTAACCTGGACTCAGTGTGTCTGTCTCCATGGTGCCTCTTCTTCCTGGAGATCCTTTCTGCATGAAAATTGCTCAAGAGAGTTGCCTTCAGGAAGAGTCCTCTGGATCTCTTAGTTGGTCTGCATCTCCCCAAATGCTGATTTTCTTCCTCCTGTGGTTTTGTTTTTGTGGGTTGTTAAAAAAAAAAAACCACCCCAAACCCTCAGTTGTTGAGAGCTAAGGAACCTCTTGTGTTCAGAGGTGATCCATATATGGATGCATCTGATGAGGGGGTTTGAAGATGGCTTTTGAATGTTTTATTTAATGCTTTAAATGTGAAGAGTTTAAGAACTGCATTGAGTTGGCCTGAAGTCTGAGTTCTTGCTGGTTCCCTATGTGGCACTACTTAGAGACTGTGGCCAGACTTTGCTCTCTCTCTGTATGGAGGCATCTGTATGCTCCTCTGTTCAGATACCGAAGAAAAACTTGTTATGAAGGAGCCAAGAGTGTCATACAGAGGAGGTCAAATTATTTGCCTCTCCAAAATGAGAACTTAACCCAAAAAAGGAAAGTAGTTTTCCCAGTGGACACTCAGTGTCAGAACTGAGATTAGAGCCCGGATTTCTTGATTTCTCAGCACCTTACCTGCTGGAGCTGTGCAACACCATGCTTACAGGAGCATTTTTTCATCAAAAACTAATTGGTGACTTCTGCCTTTCAGTCTGCCTCTCTTAACTAGAGCTTGATACTTTAAGGAACCATAGAAAACATGTTTCCTTCCCAAGTCTTCTTGTCATATCTTCATATGCGACATCTTCATGGTGTTATTCAGGAAGAGAAGGAGTACTGCTTTACTGAGAAGTCTTGGTGACTTACAGGCACTGTGACATACTATGGAAACCTGTAGATTCACTTGTGAAACTCTGCCTCTCACAGGCTTTATTAGTTTGTCAATTAAACTGTGATTTCCACATAGGAATGAGTGAGCTGGGTTGTCACCTCTAGTGGTAAATAAACACAAGACCTTTGTTTGGTATTGCTGGTGACTGCGGGCTACCCAGTCATCTCTTAAGACTGAAATTCTGTGGAGAGGTGGCATGCTTGGAAGTGCAGACCTCGGTATTTGCGTCGAGAGTACACCAGCAAACAAGTTTAGGTGGAGTTGCCAAATGGATTTCCTTTGTATTAAGTTGGATAAAACACAGGTTATGAAACTCAGCATATAGCCTCTGTGATGCAGGGACAAAAAAGAGGAAGAAAATAAACATGCTCAGCCTCTTGCTTCTCTGGACAGCAGTATTCTACTGTCTCCTGCTGTATACTGATTCAGGCTAGTAAGGAAAGTGCTGTTTTGTTGGATGCTTCCTGAATTCTGAAGTCTAGCACTAGGGAGTGATTATCAGGAGTTTATTATGCATACTCCTGCTCAGATCATAGGCATGGAAGGGCAGCCAGGCTTCTCAGGGGATGTAGAAGGGCTTTGTGTGGATGTGTGCACCGGTGATCCAGAATAAAGTTATCAGGAGGAAAAGAACATTAAGAACTTGGAGTAATTACAACAATCAAAAAAATTCAGCTGCCTGCCAGGCATCTACAGGAGGTTCTCCTGCTCTTTCAGGTTCTGTTACATGAAAAAGGAGGTGTGTATTGCCTTGCTCTCCTGGTTTATCAGCTTTTCGTTCATCAGGTTGTCTAGCGTATTGCCTCAGAGCATGTTGCATTTGCCTGACTCCAAGTTCAGCTCCACCTTGTTTACGGTCCTTCTACCTGAATTCCTTTCTAAATTTTGGGATTTTTTTTTCTTTCTACTGTCATTGAACAATCCCATTTCATTGTGAAGGAATATCAGTGCACATTGATTCTCTTAATCTTGTCTTATCCAGGTATGGTTTTAAATGATATTATTAAAATAGATGCTTCTCCATTGCTTTTTAAAATTCTGTCTGTGCGTAGCTTTCAGCCGCATCTCCTGTTACAGTGCCAGAATAGGTCTGTGGCTGTGTGACTGGAACACCCCCTGTGAGTTGTATGCAGTGGGGAGACGGGAGCAGTTACGAGAGTGAGTCTCTTAAGTCACTAAACAGGGAGACTGGCCACTTCTCAATTAAAGCAAAAAGAGACTGTTCAGACAACATGTGACATTTTGGTGTAAGTTGGTTCTGAAATGTGGCCATAGAGAAAGAGGGAGAGCGTATCTTCCACATGGAGTGGTATTTTAACTGATGCTGAGTAATGGTGCTTCAGAAGTTGAAGGAATTGTGACATTGTTATTTACAGGCTGTCAAAAGCTTAATGCTTACAGTGTTAAGCTGAGAGAGCCGCACATGAGCTCTGAAGCCATGGAAATGTGAGAAAGAATAGTGAGGCTTGGATGATTCTTCTCAAGTGGCTTTAAGTCCGAGATGAAGGATTTTCAGCATATCAGTTACTTTTCAGTAGTAGTTCTTCCCTCGTGTCTGTTTCCCCTTTTTTTTCTAGCTCATCTTTCCCAAACAGGGGAAAAAAAGTCATTGATGCAAATTTCCTTCTAATGTTTGTTAAATACGAGTGAGAAAATGTTGTTTTCTCTTTATTAAAACCCTTTTAATGTGCAACTAACTCAAAGGAACGAAAATCAGAAAACTGTCAACTTCCTCTTGAAAATGTTAGAGTTGATCTAGTTGAAGTTAGACTGCCAGAGGGTAAAGAGTATACAACAAATATGCACAGCAAACTTAGTCAGAAAGGTTCTTTGTGGGGCTTTATTAACAGAGACTGAATTGGTTTGTAGACCTTTTCTGTTCTGATGGGAAGCTCTGCATGTAGAAACTAGTGTTTCTATGGAGTTCTTCAGTTTTTGACAAATTCTCCCTGCCCCCCAAATTGAGTCTAATTAAATGTTTTAATGGCAAGCTTTTTTTTTAACTGACATATTACTTGGGGTATTGTTGTGTTCTGGTGAAGACCTGCCAGGTTGGATGGGTGGTTCTGTTGAAAACCCACTGGCTATATCATACTTTCTTTTGCTTAACTCTCCTCTTCTTTCTAGGTCTGGATCAAGAAATAGAGATCGTCGAAGGTGAGTGCACAGTTCTATAGTTCTCCCAAATATATATTTGTGTTTCTATCTAGCTCCTGAGGCTTTTCCTGGATCTCACAAATGGAGTTCACTCAGTGCCCCAGTCTCTTTGTTTTGCTCTCTGAAAGAAATGGGAACTACTGCTTGGGCACCTCAGTGGTGCTGTGCAACTTAATGTCACTCGTTGGGCTAGAAAGCAGATGCTGGCTAGCCTGGTCAGGACGGAGGGTGCCGTGTGCTGCAGAGTATGAGTCTGAGAATGTACTTGATGCCTCTTTCAATAAATGTGTAATATACTTTCATAGTTTTAATGTCTGAAATATATCTGTTGCATATATAATACCTCAGATGTAAAAATCCAGAGATTCAAGATAAAAGCCCCCCACATCTCTGTGAAAAGCTTGCCTTAACGGTATGACAGCATTCTCTGTGATCATGTACCTGGAGATCTTCCTGTCTACTGCTTCCCGTATACATTGGCATCCTTTGTTTTGCTTTTAGAGCAGATTGAAACAAATCGGCTTCTAAAGTGCAGTACTTTCACAAGGGAGACTCTCTTTTGGCAGACTGTCATATAGGTTATGGTAATTTCACATGCCACTTACTTTGGCCTCTCTTCTACTTATACAGGTCTCACCTTGAGTGAGGCATGGTTGATAAGCTCTGCTCTAGGCATCGGCACATGCTTACATTAACGGTGGGAGCTTTATATAAAAGCTTCCAAGCAAATTGAATTTCCCCATTGGCATTTTGTTGATAGCATGAGGCCCAGGAGGGAGATGCCCACCCTGTGGATGATCTGCCTTCTGTGTTGGCATGGGTGTGGCTGGCGGGGGTGGGTGCTGATGCTCTGGATATTTGTTACTCAGGAATGTTTGAGATGGGCTCAGGTACGCAGATCCGATGTACTGGCCCTTCTCCTGAGCCTGATGCAATCTGTGTCCTCTTCAGATCACGGTCTCGGGATAGGAGGCGAAGACGCTCGAGATCAGCTTCCCGTGAACGGCGGAAGTCTCGCTCCCGGTCCCGAGACCGACACAGACGCCACCGGAGCCGTTCCCGCAGCCATAGCAGAGGTCACCGACGGGGGTCCAGAGACAGGAGTTCAAAACACAAGTATGTATTCCTGACACGAGTGCTTCTGGAAAGGGGAGTCCTTGGCATCACAGTGAGCCTCCCCAGTCCCTTAGAGCAAGCAGGAGTATGAACGGTTTCTCAAGTTAGCAGCTGCAGTGTCCCGTACCAGCTCCTGGGCCAAAGCAGGATTTCCCGGTGGCCATTTGTAGATGGCCTCACATGCGAGCAGTAGGGTAGTAACTGTACAGCGAGATCCCAGCTTGAGAGGAGAGTCTAGGAGATAGAACTGGTTCCTTGATTTGCACTGCTGAGCCTTGAGAAATTGCTGGTTTTCTTGTACAAGAAACAGCACAAAGGCCTGCTTAAGCTAACTGAACCCCCCCGGCCTGTAAAAGCCCAAGTAACTGAGAGGCAGTTTTGATGTTACATTTCTATGGTTACCTTCTGCTTCCCAGGTTCTTTCTCTCAGTGCTGGCATGGGGAAGGAAGTGTATGATTTGGGATCTGGGGGAAGTCTTCTGTTAGAAGGCTGCTCAAGAGAGAGAGAATTGCTTAGGAATCTGCAGTGGAGGGAGGGAAAAAGGCAGCCAAGAGGAGGAGTATACCATTCTCCTGTCACGGAGGAGAAGTTCTGTAGTCTGAAGAAAGGCTTTAAGTCTCTTCTGAAACTCAGCAAAAGACCGTGTTGGAGGAAGGATGAGGCAAGCATATGTAGAAGTATTAGAAAAATTGAAAGGAATCATTGTGTTTCCTTACAGCACTTCTAAGCCCAGGAGCAAGTCTATCGCCAGGTGCTTGCTGAAGTTAGATCTGGCTTTTTTTAAATGCTCCTAATTAATAGGGGATTGCTTTAGCACTGTCTTACCCAATTAGGCACCACCACTTGAGTACAATTCTAGAAACAAATCTACTGTTGTGTGTCTTGTGTCACTTTAGCTAAGGGGTAAGAGCAGGTTTTAAAGATTCCTGATGAAGGGGAGGGAAATAATGGTCTGAAAAAATAAGTCTGTTAATAATTGAGGGGGGTGTGTAAATACTGTTGATTCTCCAATGGCTGAGATACTAAAGTCCTTTTTTAAATCTGTCTTGAACATGAAAAATAAAGAAAAGAAGTTTGGACAATTAGGAAGTGAGGAAGACCCTGTAATAACTATTACTAAAGAGCAGGTAAGGGATTACTTCGAAAACCTTGAACACATTCAAATTAGCCAATTGAGATTGTAGGGGGATTGGCTAGCTGACATACATCTACAAAATTACTGAGAACTGGGGAGAAACCAGGATCAGTTTAAGAAAATAAAACCAAGAGAACAAACAGAAAAACCCTGTTCCCTGAAAGAGTGTAGCTTCTGTTTTCACCTTGAGAATTAATGAAACCTGCATTCAGGTTCTGCTGGTCTGAGCTGTCACTTGTATAAAGAAATGGAGAGCCTGCCACAGGATCTGGAGGTCTTGGGGTAGGAGGACTACGGGCAGGAAGCATTGTTGTGGGAACAGGGAAAGGGTTAATCTAATCAGACAGACTCTTGTTGTCTTCTGGTTAAATGACACAGTTTAATGAAAATGAAATGGCTCATGATACAGAGGCTGTAAGGTTTTAATGCATCAATTGTGCAGTATTTCCAAAGCTTACAATTGACACAAATGAAAGCTGGAACCTCTAAGGTACCTGCCAGGTCCTTTCCTTGTGACTGTAAAGACAAACCTGCGTACCAAGTCCTAGAGTAAAATGTGCTGGCTCTGCAGGGTCTGTGAAAGCCTCTGCCTAGTTCTGAAGGGGTGCGGGCTGCTAGAGCTCATTCAGGATCAGCACCTTTTGAAGGCTGCCAGTCGATAAGCTGGCATGAATCATACAGGAAAACAGCCTTTTCAGATTGGACCTAACATGAAGCCTTTTGCTTAATTCTGTGTGGGCTGATAGAGTGAAGCACTGCTGAAAATCTGTAGCTGTCATTTGGGCAGGCTGTGAAAAGATTTGCCTGTGTTGTGGGCTGAGAATATAAATCTGTATCATCCTGACTTTGAACCCAGGATGCTGCCAAGGACAGCGCTTGTCAGGATGCAAAGGAAAAAGCCCAGGGCTGAGCGAGCATTTGAGTCCAAAGAATACAGTTGGTATTTAAAGCAGTTGAGCAGAAAGTCACTAACTTAGAGCATAATGAAAAATTACTCTAGAAGACACAAACAGAGCTGAGCGATAGATGAGGAAGAAATTGCAGGCACTTTAGTATGGCCCGGTAAACTAATAAGGGGCCCAGGGAAGACCTCAGAGAGCCTCTGTGGTAACAGCTTGAAAGGATCACTCCAAGGAGAGAGTAACAAAGGCTGCGCTGTGCACTTGGTGCTGCAAAACTGGCGTTCTCATACATAAAGCTCGGAAAGGGGCCAGAGTTGCTGTCTTGGGGACGCCACTCCCAACGTCGCAGTACCTAGGCACATTTCTGTAAGAAACTTGTGTTATGCCACAGCCCTGTTAGGGAAGGATGTTGTCATTTTGTGCATATTTGAAAATTCTTTTAGTTGTGAAGCTTATAGCGATGGTTTACTTTGTACTTCAGATCTTCTAGAGATCGATCTTCAAGAGAAAAGTCACGAGACAGAGAGAGAAAAGAGAAGAGCTCTTCTGAGAGACGGCACGAGAGCACAAATGGCAAATCTCGTTCCAAGAGATCAGAAGAGAGAGAAGCTGGCGAGATCTGAACTCAAACGATCTGTGTTGCACTGTAAATAGTCTGATAAACATTCTACACAAAGCCTAAATTTCCCATTTATATTTACTGAATACAACTCATCTTTTGTAGTTTGGAATTTTTATTGTTTGGCAGATAGCTGTGAGTTTGTAGAGACACAGAGTTACGTACTGTTTAACAGGATTTTGTTTTAGTAGGAATAAATAAATCTGGACAGATCGTTTTCAATTCAGGCCAGTGGCTGACACACTGTGTTTGTCCTGACCCAGCGAACGCGGCAGTCAGGGGCAGCGCTGTGGTCGGAGACCTGAGCTGCTGTGATGTTTGTAATGCTTCAGCCCTTTCCAAAAGATCTACCTGACCCTTTGTGAGCACACCAGTAGCGCTGGTTCTCACTTAATTTTCCTTCTGTTTATATCTGTTAAAAGAAATTCAGAAGTGTGGGTTTTTTTCCTTTTAGCGCTTAGCCACCTCATTTTTATGTCTCCAGCATTTGAGAGTTGCCTCATGATTCCAGCTGAGTCAAGACAGACAAAATTTGGCCCCGATCTGCTTATTTCGAAAGCTGTTCATCTTTGTGAGGATGATCAAATTGGCTGGAGCACATTTCTAAGATGGGCTCAAGTCTGGTTTTAGTACCTTAGCAGATCAGATACCGGGTGTAAACACGAACAGTGGAAAATCTGGACTGATTTCTTCTGTAGAGGAGTACAGCCACAGCTAGCCTGCCTCTTTACTGTGCACTCTGGAGTCAGAGCTTCCTCTGTGGAGTTTTCTGACTTGAAAAAAAAAAAAAAAAAGCGTTGGTGTATGTTTTTTAAAAGGCCAGTCAGGCAGAAGGTGGCCGAGTGGCAGAGGTGACTCGGGATGGAGCGAAATCCAGGGGCAAGGCAAGGAAAGGAGTCGCCCGTGGCGGTGCACACCGCTTCTCCTGGGACTGAGACACCAGCCATGTGCTAACACGTGTGGGAGGAATTTGCATATTGTAACTAGCTTATTTGTAACTAGGTTTATTTTACACTAGGGGAGGAAGGCCGCCTTGCTGTGCCAGCCACAGTCGAGACCCCGAGGATCAGTATTTTGTGAGAATTGTGTGAGTAAAGCCCTCACCGCCCACCGAGCTGGACGAGAGCCTGGCCGCTGCTCGTTAGCTCGGCGAGGCGGGTATGTTTAATTAAAGACGGCTCGCTCCTAACGGTTCCGGGCGGCGGCAGCAGCAGGAAGGTGTCTGTAAATGCTTGTTTTAAGGCCGTGTGTCCGGTGGCGGGGTAGGGTCCGGCGGGCGTTTCTCCCCATCGAGGCTCTGATAAGCTGCTTAACCGTTTCGGTTTCCCTGCGGCCCTCCTGGCGCCCCCTCGGTGTTAGTCCTTAGTGCATGCGACCCCCTTCCCTGTCCGTTTTTACAACTAATTCCGCGGTTTCACGTATTGTTTTTGTAACCTCCGTGTCGGGTGAGGGAGAGCGGGGCCCGGGGGGGGCGGCGGGGCGGGCCCGGGGGGCGGCGGGCGCGCTCTCGGGATGCCTGTACGTGACTGTGCTGTTCTCTCGCGGTCTGATCGCATTAAAGATCTGTGTTTGTGGCTCCCACTGCTGCCCGGCCTTATTCTTGCGGGTTCTCCGCCCGCGCCGCCGCCGTCGCCACCTCCGCCGCGACGCGCCGCCTGCCACACTGCGCAGGCGCGGCTCCGGGCGGGGCGGAAGCCGGTCACCTGCGTCGTGGCGTCGCTTCCGCCGGGAGGCGGCGGGGGACGGAGGCGGAAGTGACGGCGGTGGCGGGGTGAGTGGGGAGCGCGGCGGGAGTCGGTCACTGCCGGTGCCGCCCGGCCCGCGGCGAGGCCTCCCGCGGCGGCGGGGGAAGGCTGGGCCGGGGGCGGCGGGAAGCCGGCGGGCAGGGCGGGGGCCGCAGCGAGCCGCCCCGGGCCGCGGGGGCAAGGCGGGCTTCTGGCCGCCCCCGCGGGTGTGCGGCCTCCCGCTGCGCCCCGAGAACCTGGGCTTGCCTCCGGGCCGCTCCTCCGGCACTGCGGGGGTGCCTGTCGGGGAAGGGAGCCGGCTCCCGAAGCGTCCCCGCTGCCCGGGCCCTGCCGCCGGCTCCGGCAGGGCGGGAGCGGGGTGGAGCAGCCGGAGCCGCCGGGCACCAGCCGCTCCGCCGGCGGGAACCTGCGCGGTGCCGGAGCGGGAGCTCGGAAGAAGCGAGGGGCTCGGTGAAGCCGGTGGGCCGGCCGGCCGGCTGCTGCTGGGCCGCGGGGGCGAGCGGCGGGGTTGGTCCCAGGCCGCCTCTGCCCTGGCCTGCAGCCTGAGCCGGGCTGGGGAGCAGCGCTGCGAAACGCCGCGGCTCTTCAACGCTTCCTGCTGCGCTTGACCCAGCCCTGGTGTCTTCCCTGCGATCGGAAGGGGTCGCGCAAGAAGTTGCCCAAAACCATATCGAGAAGCCTGGGAGAGAATTTAATCCCTTTTGCAAAAGCCACGGACTCTGCCGAGGTAGCTTGTTGCTGTAATCCGCCGTTTGATCTGAGCTAGTTTATCCCGTGTGGTTGGCAGGCTGCGTACGAGTCCTGGGGAGACGCTTACACAGCACTTGCTACTGCGGGCCTGTATTTCAATCAAATAGAAACACAAGAAACCCCCTCACCTCTACAGAGCTCAGCACACAGCCTTCAGCGCTCTTCCTGGAGAGGGTTCAAATTCATGTTTCTCTTTTCCTCAGCAGGCCACAAGCCTAGTCTGCAGGCATGAATTAGAGCGTTTCTGGCAGAAAGAAGAATGTTTTATTGTGTTAAATTCCAATCTATCCCATTTCCACCTTTTTTTCCTTATTTTGGAAAGCAAAAACCTCTTAACTGCAGGGGCAGCCTGCCCTGCAGGGGGAGATGGCTCGGTGCAACTGGAGCCAGCCCTCCCCAGTGCCGGAGCAGAATTGGGCCCTGTTCGTGGGGCTGCCTGTGGAGGCTGGAAGCTGAGAGGCTTTGCAAGGCTGGGTGTTGGCTGTGCAGGTGGAACGGCCTGTGAATGAGCTTTCCTCCGTGCACATGTGCAAGAGGGGAAAAGAAAAATTCCATTTTGGGGGAGGAAAAAAGAGGTTTCTCTTGGAGATAGTTGACAAGGACAGCAGCGGCTGGAGGAAGGCTGTTGCTTCATGCTGCCATAAACCTCTAGGCTGTGCAGCAAGGACCCAGCAGACAACACAGAGTTTGTGACCTGTGGAACAAGTGCTCCACTTAAAAAATGTGCTTTCTTTTTGTCTTTTAATAAACCTACATGAACTGACCACAGCTGCTTCTGAAGGGTTTTCATGCACCAAGATCTCTCCAAAGCCCCTAGTGTGTTAAATCTCCGGCAGTGCGGAGAAGCCGCTGTGCTTCTGACGCAAGCAGGGGAGCCCTGTGGATGAGGTGGGGATGTCTCTGACGTGAGCGATTCAAACAACTCGCTAACTACTGCTCTTGGGGTTGACGCAAGGGATCTGCAACAGTCTGGCTTTGATCCTGCGAAGCTTGTAAGTTCTGGGATGATAAATGGCATGTGTTTCTGCTGCTCAGTTGTTATTACTGGCGTAACCTGTAATCAGATCCACACAGTTTTGCAGCTTTAATGCTGCTCTTCATCTTAGAGTTTTGCTTTTCCCATTACTGTCTTGGAAAAAGTACTGGATCGTGTCTTGCTCTTTGCTAAACAGATCGAGTTTCCCTACTTGAACTCCTGACTGTAGTGAAAACTGCCCTGGGAAAGAGGACTTTTCTCCTACAAATGACAAATGTGTCACATTCTAAAGTGACATTTGGTTGCGCTCTGGAGGAGTTGTAATTCTCTTGCTGTGAATGCTCTGTGGCACGTGTTGTGTCTGCACCAGAGGGTTAAGTGTCATTTAAGAAGAACCTGATGTTTTGAAGAGATCTGTGTTAACAGAGGCAAAATAGCAAGGGGGAGGGGAGGGGAAGGGAAAGGACAGCTGTAGCAGCAGAATGTGGATATTTCTCTGAGCTGGGTACCTGTGTTATCTTTGGTGTGATCTGGGTTACAAACTGCGTCCTTACCAACATCATAGGGACACAAGCAGGAGCAGAGGTACCCCGGTGTCAGAAGGGGATGGTCTGCTTGAGGCAGTTCTCGCCAGCCCGTGGCTGCAGCCTTATATCAAGAAAGAGTTATGAGCTGCAGATGACCCAGCAAAACAATAAGCTTGTGTACAGAGTGCAGTCTGAGTGTATTTGGAAAGGAAAATCTCCTCATTTAGGGGGATATTTTATGTGTTATTTCCTCTTGGCTGGACCCCGATGTAAGCAGGACTGCAGAAAAGGGAAAAAATGACCCAATAATGTCTTAGTGTTGCAGCAGGTGACTGCCTGGCAAGTTTGCTGCAGTGCCGCGCTGTACATGGGATCAAAACTGAACAGTCTGCTCGTGGAAGGCAGCCACGAAGGGAACATTGCATCTTATTCAGAGCATAACTTGGAAGCTGTTTTGTCATTATTGATTGCAGCTTGGGGCTTCAACAATTTCTGGCTGACAGGAAGGAAACCTGTAAGGTGCTTAAACAAACAAACAAGAACCAAAACAGCCCAATGCTGTGTTTGGGTTCCTAAAATGGCCAGTCAGAATCTGATTTCATCATTCTATGAAAGATATAAACATGTTGAACATCAAATCTAAGTTACGATACATTGCTAGAAACTTTCCAGGAAGAACTGGTGCCTGGTGAGATTACAAATGCTGTGGTTTGGTATTTTATGGCTGGAAAATGAGTTAAACCTTCCATCACACTGACACTTAAATGGCTTCTGTCGCCAGTCTTCATACGTCTGACTGTATGCAGTTCTCTGTGCTTGTCGGGCAGTTCTAGCTGACTGGTAATGATAGTTTGTCTCTTGGATTGAACTGTGGCTTGGCACTAACCGCTTGCTGCACAAGTTTCACTGGTTTGATTCAGATCAGATCTGTAAATCTGCACTGTAGCTTCAGGAGAAGAGGAAAGTCAGTCCCCCATGAAGGTGAGTAAAGCTGTGTTTGTCCTGAGCGCAGCATTGTTACTGTGGGATGGGAAAGGGTATTCATTCCTCCTTGGCTTTGATCCAGGACTGCTCCTAGCTCATCCTATTGCTTGGGGTAAGTGGCCTTTAAAGCTTGGGGAGTGATGGAAGTGCCCACACCAGCAAATGGAATTCGTACGAGATGCAGGTCCTGGCTGTACTGCAGCACTCTGTCAGCTGTATGGCTTCAGTTCGGGTCTGTCGCATGTGGTTTCTAATTATTTCCTTTTCTATGAAGTCTTTCTCCCATGTTTTCTCCTGGTGAGGCCTCCCATCCCCAGGCAGAGAGCTGGTGCTGGCTACGAGATCTAGTGCATGCAGTGTGTGTTAATATGCAGCAGCACAGGATCCTGTCGCTGCCTATTTCCTTGCAAGGTCCCTGGATGCGTTAAACTTTCTGGTGAATTGTTTTGTGTCCTCTACCAGCAGGAGACAAAATGCCGGCTGCTAGAGGACAGTAAAATCATCTGAAATGCACACTATCGTTTTCTGCTTGTCTTCAATTAAACTGATTACCAGACTTCTTTGTCTTTCAGAGCTCTGACCGTTTCACATGCTGCCAGCACGTACTTTGGCAACTGTGGGCCATGGGATTTCCTGCATTGTTTGAGTCTTTGCCATTGACCTTTGTGGTCGTTGTTTTGGCACCGCCTCTGCTCTGGCAGGGGTGCAAAGGGCATTATTCAAACCCTGAAAGAAAAGAGAAAGAATTGCTTTAAAGGCATTGAGGGCTCTTTGTCATCGGTGGCTCCTAGGGTCATTCCTGCAAAAGAAGGGGAATTGCTGGGGCTGTCAGGATAATTACCACTTTTTTTATTGTTCTCATCCCAGTCTAGATGACAAGGGTGTGATTTATAGTGAGTCATAAAAATACGCCTTCTATACAGCGTTACGATGGTGTCCCTTTTGGACTAAATGGGGAGAAGCCTGGTTTTGGTTCTTCTCGGGAAGTCTCATAGGTGCTGGAAGCACTTGGCCGTGCCCTGGCGGTTTGCTGGCTCTGTACTGGGGGGCTGTGGAGGGCTCCGCTGGAGAGACTGGTGGGGTTGTGCTGGAGCCTTGTCACAGCCCGTGCCATGGACACTGGTTACCACAGCATTCGAGAAGATCCACCTCTCCCTGCTGCTGGAGACAGGCATGCCAGAGATGCACAAGCCATCTGCCTCATCACAAGGGAGGTCGCGTAACCCATTCCTGCTGCTGTCCCCCATCGCTGCGGTGGTGATTGCTCTGCTCTGGTAAATCATTTGCTCAGCCTGTGCCTGGAGCCTTGTACCTTGAACCTGCTGATGGTCTGGTGCTCGGCCGGCTTCCGTAACAGAGTGGTGCTCGGCTTGCCAGCGTGATGGCCAGGTCGGGGGGAAGGCTGAATGCATGACTCTTTCTTTTCTTCCCCTTTCCATCTGGAGCCTTCCTACCCTTGTCAGATGCCTGCGGTTGGTCTGGAAACAGCCAGCCTCGTGAGGGTGTCTGTTGTTGCCAGCAGACTGATGAGAAGGGTAGATGAGGTCTTTGGAGTAAGATCTTTGGAATAAGATACAACTTCTACATTATTGATTTAACTGCATTTGCATGGTATTGTGCAGCTTGAATTAAATTGTCTGGAGCGAGATCTTGTACTTGATGTGCTGTCATAGAATAAATACCAGAGTGCTTGGCTTGGAGTAAGTGCTTCATAACTCCAGCCTTATAAGTCGAGCAGTCACTGAGGTTAGCTAGGGGATTGACAGCAGCATGCCAGGCTGTCCTGCTTGCCCCATGCGCTCAACCCCTGCCTTGCCATAGGTCTGTCCCCCCTGTGAGGGTGGACAGACCTACGTGACAGAAGAGAAGAGGCCTCTGCAGCTCTTCCCTGCGGTGGGACAGGGACAACCCGGGGAGGTGAGACCCCCGGTTGAGCCACAGCTGCCTGAAGGAGGCTGGCCTCCCGAGGGTGACTCTCATCTTGTGTTTCTTTCAACCTGTAAATGAACTTGGGCATGAAACGTGAGACATAACGAGCCCTGTTGTTGTTGGAGTTGAAAGCTGAAGCTCTCTGTGTTGTGTGCTGGTGCTGAGTTTAAGCTATTTTCTGCTGGGGAGGTAAATTGCTCCAGTGGACAATCCAGGCACGTGACTGCTGGGGCACAGTCATGGAAAATTGGCTTGGTTGTCATGTTTATTTGCTCTGATATAACTTTTTATGACACTGTCATGCAGCTTTTTCCAAGGCTACTGAAATGTATTAGTCTTTATTTCTTCCCTTTCGCTATTTTTTTAAGGAACTATCAGAGAAACTGTATATGACATTGATTTTTATTGTTGTTGTGGGTAATGAGTTACGTGCTTCTGTAACCAACTAGGGCTTTTTCTTTTTTCCCCTTTTTATAACAAATTAGCACAGAACCCCTCTGTTATTGTAGCTGTAGCTTGAGATTATGATTTAAAGCAGGAGAAACTAAAATAGCAGTTGTTAGCTCTTCTTCCATTCTGATTAAATCAAATTTGCCTGATTTTAGTCTCAACTCATGCCGTCTTTTTCCTCTGGGAAGTGATCATTCTCTTGCCTTCTGCAAGGCTGAGTTGCTAAACTTATCAAGTAGTTTCTCATCTGAGAAGGTGTTGAATAGCTTTGGTTTGTTGCTATACAGAAAATGCTGGTGTTTGTTCTCTCTCGCTCTCCTGGGGAAGCTCAAGTGCTCATTACAGTAGGGAGCAGCCTTATGTTGGGATATAAAGGTCACGAGTGTTTCCTTTCACCTCTCCAGCCAGGAGTCAGACTGACATGCACGGGAGGCGGCAAGAAGTCTTTGCAGCAAAAGGAGCTTTTGTCGTGTTTTTCATGAGTGGGACCTACAGACCAGTCAGTCCATTCTGTGTAGACACTGTAGCCTTCTTTGTCTGGGTCTAGCAGAGCTGAATTCCTCCTCCTCTGAAGAAATAGTGCTGTTCCTGCATCCCATGGTCTCTCCCTGTTGCTCCATGTGGGAGAGTTCTGGTACCAACGGCGCTTTGTATCCAGCTCTGTGACAATACACTGATTTGACCACCTCCCATTAAATGTTTCCAGCGTGAATATCAGGTAGTAACAGAATATTTTGATGTTTTTTTTGGATATATTCCAAAATCTGTTTTAACTGCTCTTTCCATTGTTGCAGGTGAAGGGGGAGAAGGGTGTCTGAATACCGATGAATGAGCTGCAATGGATAACAAAGACTCGGAAGCTGAGATCCACCCTCTGAAGACTGAGGACGTAAAGGCTCAAGAGAACCATGAAAACTCTGTGGAGAGAAGAATTGTCAGCAAGCAGTCATCGCGACTTTCACGGCTGTCACGGTGGCGCACTGCCGCCTTCTTCATCTCATTATTTCTGTGTCTGATAATTGTGTTTGCTTTCTCATTTATCATTCCTTGCCCAGAGAGGCCAGTTTCAGAAAGAACATGGTTCCGAAACTATGACAATGCAGGTGAGCTTGCTGTAGCAGAATAAATATTTACCAACAGTCCTTTTCCTTTGTGTGCCACAAATTTGAATTGTGGACCTCTACCTAAGCACAATCTGGAGCCAGGTCTGCAGGGATCCTGCTCTTGGGAGTGACAGCTGTGAATACCTGACCTGGATAAGCAGTGGCCTGTCATAATTGGAGTGGCCTTCCAGGAGGTGTTTACAGGATCTAATGGAGAAATTAGATGCTGCTCTGAAGCTCTAACAAGGTAGCAGGCTGGCCTCACTTGGGAAAAAAAAAAAACCCACCAAAACAGGGAGGGGTATCTGGGAATAAATCTTTGTTGAAGTTTGGTCTGTAAAATATTTCCTTGAAGTCTGAGCTGAGGTTTGGGGACAATTAGGCATTCTCTCTCTGTTGGTATGACTTTCTAACTTTTCTCCATGGCTAACAGGAAGGGAGAAGAGGAATTGCATCTTGTTTTTTTTATAAATTGCACAAATTTATAGTTGCTTTAAGTCAGCTCTTTAGCCGGGGTACTGCTCCCTGGTGGCTCAGCATTTGCTTCTGTGAAAGCTTTTCTTTAATCTTATGTGCAGTGGGTGTGTGCTAGTTATGCTGTAAACACAGAGATAGTGCTCACCAGTGGGGACTGAGCTTTGTGTGTTAATGCAGAAATCCCAAGTTCTGCTACTCTGAGCTGAAGAAGGCTGCTTTCAGCTGAGGGTGAGAAAGATGGAATATCTGGGGCTGGGTTTCATGGGTTTTGTTGTTGTTTTTTTTTTTTTATTTCGGGAATAGCAACCCCACACCAAGACCAGAGTTGTTCTTTGTTCAACATAGTTCAAATTCTGGCCGCTTGGCTTTAAAAAAAGACAAATCCTCTGGGGGATAGCAGATTTAAAAAATCCTTTGGCACTAACTTCCAGTCCTTGGTACTCATGTAGATGGCTTTTTTTAATACAAAGGCCAATTTGTCTTGATGTTACGCTGTCAGAGATGGAGGCAGCGAGTAGGTCTCTAGGAATTTGTGTTTTGCTCCAGCTAGCTCTGCTGTTGGTTGAGGCAATCCTCACCAGCGCCTGGCTTGTGGTCTCTTTTACAGTGGCCTACCAGTTTCTTGCTATAGAAGATGCGAACGAAGACAAAGTGCAAGATGTCGTCTTTGCTTTCAAAGCTAGCAATGGCAGCAGCAGCTTCAACAAAACCTGTTCGGATGAAGGTAGCGTAATGCAGAAACAGAAAACCTTGTAGTAAAAGGGCTGTTGTCTCTCTTGTAGTTCTAATTAGTGATGCTGCTGTGGGTCTGGGAGAGAAAACCAGGTTAGCTGGGTGGGAAGAGGAACGGGGTGAGTCCCAGCTCTTGGGTAGTGTGGAGCAGCAAAAGTAGGTGTCGGTAGCACTCCCTCTGACATCTCTTCTCTTCAGGTCTGCCTTCTCCATGTGCCTTCGTTGCTGCTGTGTCTGGCGCAAATGGCAGAGCGCTCTGGGAGAGGCCTGCTGCCGAGGAAGTTGAGTGGATGGAGTGTGGCATCAAGCAGCTCGGGGCAGCTGAGGCCCAGGGTTGCCTGGTCGTGGGGAAGCCGGTGTCTCTTACCGCAGTTGACCTGCGGACAGGTGAGTGGGGAGCAGAGTACTGTTGCCATACAGGGGACAGTGCTACTTGCTTTCCTCACCTGGTGACCTTCAGACCTCAGAGGCTGGGGACGTCAGCATGACATGACTTGCTGGTACATGAACAATGGGTGCAGGGTATTTATTATCTTGAAAACCTTGCCAGAGCTGTTCGCTGGGCCATTGAGAAGTGCCTGTTCTCTCAGCCTCTCTGTTCCAAAGGCTGGACTCTGTTGTGATGGTTTGTGCCAGCCGCTGTATTATAAGACCAGCGTTTCAACAGCTGTTGAAACAGGAGAAGCAGTCACTAGCTGTGAATGTTACTTTATACTCTCAGGGGTTGGACACAAACCTGCACCTGCAATATTTCTCAGTCATTTGCATGTGAGTGCTAGGAGTACCTGCAGTGGTAAGAGGAGTGGGAGTTCTAGGGATTTATGATTTTAAAGTCATCAAGGAGAGCACTCGGGATGAGTACTCACCAGTCTGTTTCAGTAGTCCAGGATTTTACCTGGTTTCTCTGGAAGACCTTCTTCATTTCTGAACCTATAGATGGAGAAATTCATCGTCATCTTGCCTAACACAGGGTGAGGATAAAGAGTGCCTGTACTTCTCTAGGAACAGGGCAGTGACCACCTACTACACCTTGAACTTTCCTTGCTGATGAAGCCTGAAATACATTTCCATTTTGGGGGTCGCTGTTTCAAAGGTTCTAAACAATGCATGTTCTGCCTTGGAAACATGCCTAGGATCTCATCATCTGTATCTGGTATTGAACCCCTCACACCCTGTTTTCCAAAATTTGGGAGAGAGAAATAGCAAGAGGTATAGCTCTAAGGAATCTGAGCAAAATGTAGTGTAGTTTTTGATTTCCAGTGTAGATGGAAGTGTAGACACGCACAGAGCTGGAAAGCTTCTGTACCAACTGAGATATCTTAGCACTATTTCCCTCATCAATAGGCTTTAGCGCAGGTTATTTATAGACTATTAATTAAGTAGTTGCTTTTAGGTCAAGTGTAGAATGGTGACTGCCGAGCCAAAGGCATATAGCTAAAGACCGCCGTAAAGAAATAGCACAAGCATGGAGAGACAGAACCAGGCTAAGCCACAGGTCACAGCAACAATATGGTAAGAAAACATTCCATAGATAAATTAAAAGCAAGAGATGAAAAATTGCTTCAGATAGAAAAGTGAATGACCCAGAAGTTGACGTATTTGATACCCTTTTGCGATTAAGTAGGTTAAAAGGGGCTTCTTAGCATAGTTGACTTTTACTGGGGGTTAGGAGGGCGGATCAGAATAAAATGTATTTAAATAGGCTAAATGTATTTAAAGTGGCAAAGTCTGACTTACATCACATTGTGCTAAAAACAGTAGTCAGAACAGTCTTTAGTTGTTAATGATTCATCCTCATGGAGGATTGGTGAGATTCCAGGGCTTTCAGGCTGCCTAGCCTCTGCCTGTAGGAAGATTGAAGGAGAGGTAGGCAGATTATCATCTGAAAATGTCTGATATGGTTTTGATCTTTAAATGCTGAAAAAGTTAGTGCTTTTCTATCAATTTGAGTTGTGTTAAGTCTTGTTGTCTTCATTGCCAGAATAAGTGACCTGAGCAAACAAGAAGTAAAGTGTAGGATTGCATGCTTCTGTTTGTGTGGGACATATCACATTGCTGCATGTTTATCTTACAAGCAAACTGGGACACAAGAGCTTAAGATTAGCTGTTCCAGGTCAAAGCAAAAGTCTGTGTAGCTGCATATTCCATCTCTGCCAGGGCCAGAAGCAGAGTCTTAAGGAAGAGGACAGGAGTAAGTGCTTTGTGACACCTTCTCTCTTCACCTTATCCTCCAGTAGCCTGCATTGTGAGCCCTGTGAGCAGTTCTGGTCTCCTAAGGGATATGGCAGAAAGGGGACCATGATGGTAAGATGTTTGAAATTGCTTCTGTGCCAGAAATCACTAAATAAACCAGTACTCCAGCCTGGAGAATGTGCAACAGGGAGAAATTAGTCTATAAAATTATGAGTGATAAGTAGAACAGGGAATGATGATTTCCTGTTGCAATTCTTCATTGCTCCATGGTTCTTTTATCAAGTGATAGGTTCAGAAAAACCAAAAGGGGATATTTCTTCACATCCACTGTATGGTGGATGCCAGGAGCTTACAGCTATTTGGTAAACAAGTGGGCAAGGGCATGGGAGAGGGGTCTAATACTGCTTGGTAGAAAAGACCTGCCTTTAGCTCAGCTGCAGACTGGGAGAGCAGTCTTTGGCTGTGTGTCTGGACCTCATCCAGCCCGAAGCAAGCAATCCTGCTTTGTGTCCTCTGCGGCTGCTTGAAGTGAGAGCTGAAGTCAGTCATCTAAGTCCTAATTTTATTATTCCTTCTGGACCGAAAAAAACCCCTTTTCACCCAGGTTAGATTTGCTGTCTAGGCACTTGTCTAATTTCCAGTTTGGCTTTTGTTGCCATGCTTCTGCTGTGACCTCTGGCTCTGAGGAAGCACCGTAGCACTCTAGACGTTGGACAGGATAGTCCCATCTCCTGTTGATGGAGCAGGATGGGTCTGGATTCACAGTTCGTGCTCTTTGGGAGTTGTGTTAGAGCATGAAAGCTTCTCAAGTCCTTTGTGTTGAATCCGTCTCACTGTTACCTGTTTCTATTAAGTCAGACTGCTCTTTTAAGAGAGTAAGATGCTTCCTCCAAAACTATATCTACTGTCTAAGCAGCAAAGAATAGAGCCTTATGCACTGAAATGCGAATTTCATCAGCCTGGTCTTACTGTTTTAGCTTTGGTCTGTGCTGAATCCAGGAAATAGTTATTTAAAACTTAAGTTCTCTCCTTCCTTTGCCTGCTTGCTTTCTTTGGGGGTAAAATTCTCTGCCTTCCCATGATTTCCTAGGGGCACTCTTCTACTTCACATCTGTTGTCATAGTAACAAATCCAAGTATTTTTTTCAGTGTTTCAGTGAGAGCTTTGAAGGAATCCTACTGGAAATACAGCCTGCCTTAAATTATTGCAGACGGGGTCAGGTAGTAAGTAATTCGTTGACCTTCAGTGCAACTGCCTTCCTGACAAAGAACAGATGATTACTTTGCATTCCTGAAATGATAATTGCTGTCTGTGATACTGTTTAAAGGGGAGGGTAAGCATTTCCCTTCTGAGCACCTAGTTAGTCACTTAAGTCTTCCTTAAAAAGAAAAACCCCCACCGGCCTCCCCCCCCAACTCCCTGCCCCGAATTCCACTGCACATTCCACTGGGCAGTGACTGGAAAGTGGCCAGCAGCCCTGGGCAGAGTGTATGGAATAAAGTCACCCAAGTGGCCTGGAGCTGCTGAAGAGAAACTCCCCCACAACACAAACACCATTTTTTAAAAACCAAAGCTCTGCTACCTCTATTTACAAACAAGTTTGAATGTGCTGTGCGTGTTCTTTGGGCAAGGGAGAGGTGGGATGTGAACTGAGTTGTTGCTGGTCATGTCAGCGTGGAACATCTGCAGGAACATCTGCAGGAGGCAAGTTGCAGCATAAAAGGTTTTGTCCAGAGTAGCTGCAACACTGTGATCAGAATTTAGCTTATGGTCTTAAAATGTCTGTGCAGATTTAAGTACACGGCAGCAAGATTTTAGATCACAAAAAAGGATCCTCCATGCCATGAACATGCTGGGAAGCTTGTTAACCTAAGGTGCAAGAAAAGCAAGCTGTCCTTTGTGCCCTGTGAATTGATTGGTGCCTAGAACGTTTGGGTGGATTGGTGCAGACAGCTAGAATTACTTTCCAGTATAAGTTGAAATTGTGGATGGATGCTGGGACTCATTTGAAATGCAGAAATGCAGCAAAGTACCCCATGATGAGCATAAATGTGGCTGGTTTGCGGTGCTGATGGGCTGTAAATGGCTGGCTACTGCTAAGTACCTCGAGGAGCAGGGGCGTTAAAAGCCTTTCAACCTAAAGTGCATTTTAGTGAATGTTTCCCAATAATTGTCTTCTAGGGGAAGTTCGGTGGAGACAGTCCAGTGACTTTGGAGCTAATTATACTGTGCTGACTCCCGTGTCGGTGATTCCAGATGTGGATAGTGATGGACTTCAGGACCTGATAATCTTTATTGCTACAGGAGATAAGGTATGTCACTCTGAAGCTATGATAAACCCAGTGGCTGGACCACAGGGGATGGCAGGAATGCTATTTATTTCGATCTTGTGCTCTAAGAGGAAGTGTCCAGAGGCCTCTGATATCTGTGGGTTTGAGGTAGGTTCTTTCCCACCCTGCAGAGATGTACTCCCAAATCAATGCAAGTGTTTTATGGTTTAAAAAAAAAAAAAGAAAAAAGCCAATCAGAAATCCCTCCCCCTTTTCAGTCTGCGCTCCTCACTGCGCGTTCCTGAGCTGTGTTTGGAGTGAGCCTAGGCTAGATGAGCTTGCAGTTTTCTGGGACTCAGCTCAGAGAAGTGGAAGTGAACAAACCCTGACAGGTTTGCCTCTTAGATCAAAACATGACTGACAGCCAGCACTTTTGTACCACCACTGCCCTTTTCTGATACCTTTCATATTGCTGCCTGTGGTCTGCTTTGCATGGCTCTCTTCCTAGTGTCACTGCACTGGTTAATTCTGACTTGGGTTCATTTAGTGAAATAACTGCTAGTTGTGTTATCTCCATTCCAATATTGCTTTTCCCATTTCTTAGAGGGGGAAGGTCATGTAGCTGTAAGTGTTTTTATACTAAAACATCTGCATCCATGATTGAGTTGTACAGCATCATCTGCATGCGCGGTCTGTCCTGTTTAAAGCATACAGAAGTTATGGTTCCCTGTAAGTCTGATGGGAGCAGTGGGAGCCCTGTGTCCTCATACCAGAGTCCTCCAGAAGCAAATAGGGTTTTGCTGTCCAAAGCATTGTTGTTGCCAGAGTCATCAGAAATTCTATCCTTTCCAACTGCTACATTTCTTTTCTGTTTTCTGTCCTCCTTGCTTTTGCTATCCCAGTTATCTCAAGACTTTTTTTTTTTTTTTAATCTTAGGCGGCCAAGAAATGTTTGAATGTAGTCTCTGTTCTGCAGGACTGCCTTTTGATTTGTTTTCCATTTAACCTCTCTGGCTATCTTGGTATGAAATCCCTTCCTCCCTCTGGACTTGGCAAGCACTCTGTCAACTTAAGTAAAAGTACATTCTTTTTTGAGAATCATGCAAAACGTGGGGAGCTTGGGTAGAGCTCTGCAGCTTGGAAAAAGACAGTCTGGTCAGAAGGGAGATTCAGAACTTAAGTAAATTAGCTTTGTTGCTAACAAGGGCTGAAGTTGAACGTTACATTATACTGCTGTTTCCTGAAATGGCAGAGCTTTGAGCAGTCTGTGGGGAAAGGTCTGTGTGCAGGGGGTTTAGATGACAGCTTTTTCTGAGAGTCTTATTGACCCCTACCTGCTGCAAGCTTCAGCACAAATACACCCGGGAAAATATGGTGTTTTTCAGGATACATCACCTGTAGCAGCACACAGAAGTATTAAGCAATGCAGTGAATAAGGTGGTATGTATTCTCACTCGCTGTATGACTACCTTTGGCTGTTACTGTCCCCGGGCAGCTGCTGAACCAGTGCTTGCCAGTAAAGGTGAAGCTGATCTCCAAGAGCTGGTATATGTCTCCTCCCAGTGCAGGAGGCTGGGACTAGCTGGTGGATGCTTTGCTCTCCCTCTTCAGCTGTGTTCTTCATTCTCCCCAGCAAACTCTATCCCTTATTCACCTGCCAGACTCTCCAGATTCACTTCGAGAACAGCAGATTTCCTTCTCTTTCCCAGTCCCTCCCTCTCAAGGAAGAGGGAAGGGTTCCTGCCTGACTCAGCATCTCTGATGGATGCTGTTTCTCTTGGTCTGATGTTTCTCTTTTCCCTAGTGTGCATTGCTCTCCCCAGACCATGACTGTTGCCCGGACATTTGAATCTGATCCTGATTTTATCCTTTATTCTCCTGGGTGAAATGTTTCTAGTGGATTCTGTTACCCTGCACAAAAAATATAAAGAAACCTGTCAGCTCTTTCATCCCCTTGGACTCATGTCAGCCTTAGGAGGAGTAGATTAGGGCTCTTAAAATATTTAGCAGAGCTACCGTGTGAAGCCAAGTTTCCCCTGTGTCCATATGCTGCTTTGTTTCTGCCTTTAGGTCCTCTCCATTGTTGTCACTGCTCAGTAGGCTTGAATCGATCTTTGCTGTTCTTAGCAGAGCTGGAGCTTGCTGTTCAGCGGTCCCAGCCTGCAGGGAAGGTGGTTGGCAGAGGTAGTAAAATCTTGGGGCAAGTGGCTGTGCTGGAAGTGGTTTTCAAACTTGCAGAAGTATTCACAGCAGAGGGATCATCTAACTCGTGCCCACACCTCCAAAACCAGGGAGAGACTTTTCATCCGAGCCTATGCTGTTCCCATTCAGCTGCTGTTCAGTACCAGCTGCTCAAAAGCATTGGAAAACACTCGAGTTGGAGCAGTAACAGTGCGATGCAGCTTTAACCTTCTTTTGTTTTTTTTAATCCCCTCGCTGTGTAGATTAAGACCTTCATCCATTCAGGAAAAAATGGCAAACAGATCGGCTCCACTGGAAGCCTGAACATGGATGGGAAAGCTCGCTATATCAGGCTGAACCTGGACTCTTCCTACTACTTCCTTTTCTATACAGGTACAGTTCTGTTTGTGAATTCAGTCTGAAAGAGTGATGATAACTGTGAAATCAGGATTACTAAACAGTTGTCTGAAAGAGTGTTTTGCATTTTTATAAGCTATGTCATGCTTTCACCTAGTGAAAGAGCTGTTCAAGGCCAAGAGAAGGGGGGGCTTCTGCTTAAACTAGGGTTTGCTACGTACTATAGTAATTTTATTTGAAAAATGTTGAGAATGTAAGGTTTAAGTAGTCATTTATAGCAAATGATTACTGTGGAACACTTGGATTATGAACAGATAAAGATGTTAAAAGCATTCAAAAGCAGGCTTGAGTCTCATAATGCCACTACAATTCTATGATGCAAACCCTAAAAATACAGTTGACCTGCCAGATCTAGGAAATCCTAGAGTTCAGAGCAAGGGCAGGATAATTTATCTCCCTCATTCTTGCTTTTTTTTTTTTCACAGAAAACTCTCTCTATGCATATTCCCTGAAAGATCTCTACAGTGCAGCAACTGGGATGGAAATTAAGCTTCCCAGCCTTGAGCAAGATCCTCAGTGGGAGAAGAACATTGACCACACCACACACCACTTATCCCTTCTCAGGTGTGAGATTATGTCTTGGTTGCTGGTGGAGTGGAGGGTACTGGTGTTCCTGACAGGATGGCCTGGTGTGGCTTTGTTCTTTCCTGGCTACATGGCTTTTGGACTAGGAGCACATCCAAAGCTCAGAGAGAGGGCTGGTGTTGATGGCCTGGTCAAGGTTTCACAGGAAAGGAGGGAAAGCAGGCTGGGATTTCATATTTGCATTTGCTGTGCAGGGAAAAAACCAAAACCCTGCAATAAAACCATCCACAGTCTAGAAAGCTTAATCATTTCTCTGTCCCTTGTCAGCTTTGGAGACATTCGTTACCTGGCAAAAATTCCTGGGCGATCACGGGAGAACATCTTGGTTGTAAACTCAGAGATGGCTACGCTAATCAATGCACAAAATCTTCAGACTTTGTGGACCCTCAATGTCTCCCGTGTTGTGAGGTAGTGTTACCGATGTGGGCTGGATGTGGCACTTCCAGGGTCCCAGCAACAGCAGTGTCCTGGCAGGCACTATTTTTTTTTATTATTTATTTATTTGAAACACAGGACCCGGCTCTGTGGTCATATCTGGATCATGCTTATTGTGTTGTGTGTCCTCTGCTAGCAAATGTCAGGTGCTGCTTCAAAGTGGAGGAGCCCAAAGCTTTGATTCTTCATTCTGTGCCTGCTGTGATATGGTTGTCCTAGGACTGGGCTCAGAGTTGGGAGTGGTACCAGGCTAACCTAACATTGTAGCGGTCAAGTCTCTTACCAGGGGAGTTGCAGGAGGATAGAGGCTGCTCTGAAAGAACAGCCCATGCCTATGCCATCAGGGTGTGTTGTGATCTGTCCCTTCTCTTTCTCTCCCTTAGTGAGCCGCTGCTTGGTTACTACAAACCCGATGTTCTTGGTATTGTCCTTGAGAGTGAAATTGGACCCAACAGGAAGAAGGTTTGAAATCTCTTCCTTTTAACTTCCCTTTTCTCTGTATGTCACAGCTCAAGCAGGCATTGAGTCGAGGACAGGTGGTGGGATGTGTTCCCTCTGGCTGATTTGAGGAAGCTTTAGGCTGGGAAAGGATCTCTTTCAACAGGTTATTGAAGCTGGCTCAGGCACTTTAATTCTCTTCTCAGCAAGAAGCTTCAACGACAGAGCTTTGAACCACTTGAAATAGCTGCAAAACTTGTGACTTTAACGTGGCCCGCCCCAGGTCTCACAGCTCTGTGATGCTCAGCTTCAAGTATTTCCTCATCTTCCCATGAGTCAGATACTTGTTCCCATAGACGGTGTGGGGTACAGACAGCTGACTTGACTTCTCTCTCATGGCTTGTTAGAGCTCTTTGGTATGAGTTCCTTTTCTTTCTTCCCTGCTAGGTTATGATTGTTGAGAGTGGATCTGGAGCAGTCCAGTGGGACCTGAAGCTAAACTCGAGAGCAGAGAGCCCTGGGCCAGCCACACTTTCTACTGCTGATCACCGCTCCACCTTCCTCATCTGGGGTGAATACCAGGTGCCAGGAAATGAAACGGTGAGTAGTGTTGCTGAATGGTTGCTGTTCTCCAGACTTTGGGCCAGAATTAGGTGAAACTATCCCCTTCTCCCAGTGTTCACATTTGCATTTGTCTGTGCCACTAACACTGCAGCTTCCTGTACTGGGTGTGGGGTCTCTGACCAGTCTGGTCTGCTAGAAGCAGGCAGACCTCTGTAAGTGGTCTGGTCTCTACTGGGTCCTCACAATGTCCATAGTGGTATCACTGCTAGCAGCTGGTGGTGACACCAGCAGCTTTTGTTGTCCTCAGCCTGGTTACGTAGAGAAAAGGGACTTAGTGGCTCTATGAGCAAAGTCACTGGATTGTCCAGAGCCCTGCCTTGGTGTGGTACTGTTGGTGAGGCGAGAGGCTGCTGGCTTGGTACCTCTGAAGTTGCTGCTGTTTGGCCGGGAGCCTCCCACAGCAGTACTGCACACAGTGATCTCCCATGGCCATGTGAATATCCTCTCTCTGCGCCAAGGCAGTCCCTGGCAGCCTCGATGCACAGCTCAGCTGCGTAACAGAGCCGTCTGGGGCAGTGGCTGGCAGTGTAAGTGACAGGTTGTGTCTTGGAGAATGCCTGAGCACCAGCTGAGCTTCCTGTGCTTTCCTCGTTAACTCTACCAGCCCTAAGGCAAAAATCTGTCTCCTGCCTGTAGCAGGCAGGTCTGCTATTTGCAGGAAGCTTGGGGGGGGGGAGGACCAAGCAGTAAGCAAAATCTCAACGCTAGTACTAGTGGCATCAGACAGGATGAGTTGGGCTGACATGGACAAGTATCTGACTGGATGTATTCTGTCGAGCTGAGCCTGGTGCTGGCGTTGTCTCTGGGATAACGTGTGGGTCCATGTCCTGATAGTGTCCTGTTGGTTGCAGAGATCCAGAGCTCCTCTCCAGAAGCTGTATCTTTTCCATCCTTCCTACACTAATGTCCTGTTGGAGCTCCGCAATAGCACAGACCAAATAATTGCATTCAATGGTAAGTCCTCTCCTTCCAGCCCTCCAACAAGGAGGTGCAGGAGGACACTGGCTTTCTGGTACCTCCTGGACTCTGTGTTGGGTCTGGTGGCCAGTCTGAACACAGACACCTTAGGCCGGGCTTTTCCGTCTGCTCTGCATTACAGCCGCACTGTTTGAGCGGAGCCGTCATGCCTGCTACGTGCTGTTGAGGGGACCTCAAGCCAGTGAGGAGCCAGGGTCAGTGTCTCTGATGAAGCGTAAGCTGAAGGAGGATGTCTCCGAGAGCAGGGTGATCTGGCTGAGCCAGGTGGCTGTGGACAGTGAGCAGTATGTCCGGGACCGCCTCTACAGGATGCGATTCCACAGCCGAGTGTGAGCTTGCTGAGGGAGGGGTAGAGTCTGCCCTGGGCCAGATGTCTCCAAGCTGCCTCTCCTCTGCAGCCGTGCTCTTTGCAAACCCAGATCACGGATTCAAATGGGAAGCTACCTTTCTTGATCCGCAAACCAAAGTGTGGCTGGCGGGGAAGCACCCCCAGTGTCTGGGGATGCCCAGGCTGTGGGGGCAGCTGCCAGTGCATCTGTCCTCAGAGCTGATGGGACTTCAGTGCTTGGCCACCACTGAAGTGTCGTCAGCTTGGGGAAGAGGGCTTTCCCCTTGATCCTTCTGTGCCCGCAGAACTGTGCTGACTCAGCCTGTGTCTGGAGGAAAACACGTGCTTGCTGGGGATGCCGGAATTCATTATTTCTTGGGTGCTTGTGTGAGAAGTGGAGCTTCGATGTGTGGTGTTAGATTTCCTTTCTGAGTCAGCTCTCCTGGCTGTGGGGGAGCTGCTTGGCCGCAGGTTGATTTGCGATTGCCCTCTCCTGGATTTGGGTCCCTGCTTCAGTAGTCATGGGGTGTGTGTAGTGATAGACCACAGCCGTGGCTGATGATGTGGCTAGGTGTTACCTGGGCCAGCAGAGTGCAGGTTAAAGTGTCATTGTACTTAGAAAATGACCTTTTCTCCTAAGAACAACTCCATGTGCCCTACTCTGCAGTCAGGAGCCTACCTGTTTCTGTCTCTTCTGCTGCTTCCTTTCCAGCCAGGCTGTGCAGCATTGGTGACAGAAAGGGAGCTGGTCTCCCACCTGATTTATGCATCAATGTTCCTCCCTGCCCCCAGTCTGATTATAGGAGATAAGAAATCCACCCTGAGCCCAGGCTGGCTGGTCCCTGCCCGTACAGACACCACCTCTCCTGCTGGTTTTGAGGTGCCAGAGGATCTAGGACATTTTTTCAGAGTACAATTGCACTTTAACCAATCCTGGGAGCTGGGCTTGCCGCTCTGGGGAGCCCTGTACCCGAGTGGCAATGCCAGCTGCCCTGCAAATGCTCCTTCAGCCTTGTAGCTGCTGAGGAGCCTTCTCCAAGCACTGTCCCCTCTGCCAGGAGGTGGGCAGGCTGTAAGACGGGCAGGCTGTAAGACAGGCATGAGCCACGCGGGGAAACAACGCAAGCTCTCTTTGCAGCACAGCTCCAGAGAGAGCTTTGGGCTGCCTCCCTGCACTTGGAATTGAAGTGATGCTGGGTGAGGATCTTCAGGTGCTGTTCTCTCTGTCCAGCCTGGTAGCCTGAGGGAATGGGACATGTTGCTATGTGAAGATGATGTCTCCCCTGGAGACTTCTGTAGCGTGGTGTGTTTGCTCTGCCCTGTTCCTTGGCAGGCACCAGTGTGGACTGTAGAAGTGAGGTGCAAAGCCTGGAAAATGGTTTGAATTTGCTGCTTAGTCCTGAAAGCTGCAGTCCCCACACCAGCCGCACTGAGGTATGAGCCCTGTCCCTACACTGCTGGGCATCCGTCTGACTGGTGAGAGGAAGGTGGACAGAAAACACACACCATAAAAATAACCTCTCTCAAGTTTTGCATTGCTGGGGCTGGGGGTTGGCCAGTGCCTCCCTCCCTTGCCTAGTCTCAGATTGGGGTGTGTGTAAAAATACTGTAGGATGAGAAACTTAATGTCAGGTTGTGCAGGGTTGGGCATCAGTTCTGCTCTTGTGGCAGCCGCTGAGCTTTAACCTGCTGCAGGGCAGCTGCTGGCTCAGGCAGCTGGTGTCACCCAGGCTCATGCCCACAGCCTCAGCTCTCCCAGCCTTGCAGCAAAATGAACTGTAGGATCAGTGGTCTGCCTGGACGCTAACCTCCTGCTTCCAGCTGGCCTGGTAGTTGCCTAAAGGGTGCCCTGGCACCCTCTGCCCTGTGACCAGTAGCTCGGGCAGACAAGGGTGCCATGTAGGATGAGTGCTGCTGGCCTCTGCAGAGGTGCACTGGTGACAGAGTCCAGTCCTGGGGCATCTGGGCTGTGCAAGAAGCTGGAGGTGCTCCCAGAAGAGCATTCCACAACACCTGATGCACCCTGAACTCAAAATGGTTGGCTTCCCCCTCTCTTCCTCTCTTTCCAAACTGTTTTCTGAGGAAGTCTGGGGGTGCAGGGAGGCTCCCCCACTGTGTCCCCTTCCCCTAGCTTAAGTCACCTCTTTGCTCAGCATGGTAAAGTCCTGAAGCCTAGCAGCCCTGCAAGCCCCTGTGCCAGCGTTGCAGCATTGCAGGGATCACAGGCTGCGCCAGCGCTGCAGAACCCAAGTTGCGAGGGCTGGATTCAGCCTGCCCTTCAGTTGGCTGGGGCAGAGATGGGAGCATGGCTGTGGGAGCTGGGCAGTGGGAGCCCCAGGCTTGCGTGCTAGTCTGACCTGAGTGCTGGATGCAGATTGCATCCCACTGAAATTCCCCTGGCAGGGAGCAAGCTGCCTGGGCTGTATTCTCACCGCAGTCACACGGTCTCAGCACTCTCCCTCCTCTGATCCCTACCCAGACCTGACCTTTCCCATAGGCACACTGAATGTTCCTTCAGGAGAGCTGGATTTTTGGCTTTGGGGGGCTTTTCTGGCTTTAAGTTGTACATTAATGTTTCCAGGTACTTTGGAAACGCAGATTTCCCTGTGGCAGCTCAATTAAATGCATCAGTGCCAAACCAGCACCTTCTTAACAAAACAAGTCCTTTTTTTTCCAGCTTATTTCCTTGTGTAATTGTTTTTTTGCAGTATTTAATGAATGACTTTGTGCCTTGATTCAATAACTCGGATGGGTGATGATGGCATATATCACTGTGTTATGTATTAGTGTGTTTTTTAACACTAAGACTGTTTGGTTTGGTTCTTTAACTTATTGCAAATTGTGCCCTATAGGACTTGGTCTAACCGGAATGGTTTCAATAAATCCACTTTTGCATTGTTTGTAAATGGTGCCATGCTTTTGTTGTTGCAGCTGAGGTTATGCAAGACTTTGGGATTTTTCTGGCAGCCCTTTGTGTGACTTCCCAAAGGCAGAAACCCCCCTTTTTGGGAGGGATCCAGGTGTTCTGGTGATGCTTTGATGGCTGAGCTGGCCATAGCTCTGCCCTGTCCCGCTGCAGGCAGGTGATGGACCAGGTGATGGACCGGGAGAATGGAGCATGTGGAGGGAGGCTGGAGTTAGATAACCAATCTGGGCCAGCCCGTCCCTGCCCCCCGCCTGGGGCTCCCTGACCTGGTTTTACACCCCAGATTCCTGCTGCAGTCCATCAGCATGAAAATCTCATGCTGGGGCTTGGATTTGGATCAAGCCAGAGGGAGCCGCGTGGCAGGTGCTGTCTCCTGGAGCGTGGGACCATCTGTCGCTGCCTGGTGGCTGCCAGCGCCAAGGTCCCAAGCTCCATCCTGTGACCGAGGCTCCTGCACCTTCCTCTGCCCCAAGGCCTCTCTGTTTGCCCCAGCACTGAGCTGAGAAATAGCCCCTGCTCCGTGCCGGGAGTCCCGGGCTCCGTGGCAGGGAAGGATGCCGCAGTCCTGAGCATCCCAAGCATCCACGCTGTTTGTTAGCCAGGGTGCAGGCTGGCACTGCTTAGTCCATTGTGGGCTGGGGATGTCCCCAGCGTGCTCCGCTCTGCGGGTCCCTGGGTGCATGCAGGGTGGTGGGCTGGGGTCCGAGGCTGAGCACTGGCAGGTACCAGCCCCCCTCTCCTTTATATAACCACCAGCGTTAATCCCCCACAGCTGGGGCTTGGCTCCCGCAAAGAGAATAATCCTGCCGTGAGATCCTTGGCCTCTGCTCAGATTAATGGGCCGCGGGCAGGCAGAGTGGCTCAGCTGCCAGCCCTGCTCCTTGTGTGCCACTGCCAGCCCGCAGGGCCCTTGCAGCCCGGGTTTGCTGACCCGTGGCACCTCTGGCCCTGCTCGAAAGGCCTTTTTGTCCTCCCTGGGGGCTGTACATGGGTGTACCGGTGGCAGCAGGGTAACCGAGTACCCTGAGTGCCAGCTCAGCCACGGCAGGAGGGCAGCTGGGGCTGCCGACGGGGTCTGGTTTTGCCCCTCAGAGCAAGCAGAGCTGTGGGTCCTGGCTGTGCCATGGGTACATGTGCCTGGTCGTCTGTGTCCCCCTGCCTGGGATCTGCACCCTTGCTGGGTGCTGCAGGCAGGGGAGGGGGTTGCTGCCAGCCCAGGGGGGGACAGGACACAATCCAGCCCAGAGCAGCGGCCACCACCATGTGCACCCACCACCGTGCAACTGCCTCCCTGGTCACCCCTCCCCGAAAACCATGGGAGCCACAGCGTTTCCCCATGGGGGCTTTATTGTCTTGTGCCCGGGGTGGGGGGCATGAGGAGGGGGTGATCCCGCACCAGGCCGGCTGGGTGCAGGCTCCCTGAGGGAGAAGGGGGTGCAGGGCTGTGAGTGGGGGCTGCAGCGGGGCCAGCCTGGCCCTGGGGGGGGTTGCTGGGGTGGGGGGGCGTATGGCTTCTCTCCTTCAGTGCTACTGCCGGCAGGGTCCTGCGGCGGGGCTGGGGTGTGCTGGGCAGGGGGCTGCGGCCGAGCTGGAGGGTGCTGGGCCAGGAGGCTCCCACGTTGGAGGGGGACCGGGGCCCTCAGCTCTCCTCCTCGGGGACGGGGGCAGCCGCGGGACCCCTGCTCCTCTCCTCGGCATCGCCCGCGGGCAGGAGCAGGGCCGGGCTGGGGCTGGAGTGCCGCTGCTTGCGCATGAAGGGGAAGACCCTGTGGGCAGAGAGGGGTCAGCGCTGGTGGGGACCAGCCCAGCACCACGGGGGGCCGGCCCCTGCCCTCACCGCTTCTTGGTCTCCGGGGGGATGACGGCCTCGGCCAGGAGGTTCCTGTAGAGCTCCGACTTGAGGAACCGTGGGTAGGAGTCCTGGGAGAGCAGAGGTGTCAGGCTCCTGCCCAACCCAGCCCTGCCCAGCCCTGCCCTCACCCACCTTCTTCATCAGCATGTAGATGTGCATCTGGGCATCATCCATCACGTAGCGGTGGGGCGTCTTGATGCCCTCCAGCGTCCGCTCCATGGTCTTGCTGTCAATGTTCACCCAGCGCGTGGCCCCAGGAGCCAGGAACTGCCTGGGGAGTCGCAGCCAGAGGTGAGCACCCAGCCCCGCAGCAGGACGTAGCACCATGATGGCCTGGCCTCCCCCCAAACCCTCACCCCGCTGGCACTCACTGGTAGATGGAGTCCACGATCTCGGTGATGCGGGACTGCTCCCCATAGCGCAGCTCCTCACACGCCTCCCAGAAGCTCAGGTTCTCAGCTGAGGAGGGGGACATGGCATTGGGGATGGGGACATCATCCCCAGGCCATCACTGCTGGGCCCACCGCCCAGCCAACTGTGGGGCCAAACCCCTGGTATGGAGCCAGCTGCTGCAATGTGGGGTGGTGGGGTCCAGGGATACTGGGATGTGGCAGTGGGTCAGGGGGTGCAAGGATGTGGTGGTGGGTTTGGGGATGCCAGGGTGGGGCAGTGGGTTTGGTGTTGCTGGGACGGGGCAGTGGATTAAGTGGTACTGGGATGTGGTGGTGGGTCTGCGGGTGCTGGGACAGGTTGGTGAGTCTGGGAGTGCCAGGATGGGATGATGGGTTTGGGGGTGCTGGGACAGGGCAATGGGTCAGGGGGTGCAGGGCTGCAGCTGCTCACCGCTAAACTCCTTCTTGAGGAAGTCGAGGAGCTGCGCCCGGCCCAGGGGGTCGGTGAGGAGCTCGCTGAAGTTGAAGCCCCAGCGCTCCACACGCAGCTTCGTGGGGGTCTGCACCCTGTGGGCGACACCGGCGTCGGGGCAGGCATGGCCCCATCCCCCCCTTGGACCCCGTGTATTGGGGTGGAGGGGGGAACAGGGGCTGGCAGCCCCCCCCCGAGGGCGCTTACGTGGGGGCATTCATGGCCCAGTACGTGGTGTCATCTGTGATCCAGGGGTTGCTGGGCAGGCAGCCGGACATGATGGGGTCGTGGGGCATATACTGCTCATTGAACTTGATGTACCTGCCAGGGGCAGCGGCTGGAGGCGGCCAGGACCACTGTCCCACCGCTGCCACCGGCCCCAGCCACCGCGGGGCCATGCTTGGACTCTGAGATGACCGTGGAGCCTTGGCTCTGCTCCCCACCAAGGGTGATGGCAGTGCAGGCACTGTGGTGCCAGCAGCTGTCCACAGGAATGTGGGTGCTCCTGTCACCCAACAGGGACCCTGCCTGCAGCCGGGGCAGCTGCCATACACTCACCCCTCGAGGCAGATGGAGGACTTCACCCTGGTCCTGGCCATGGCCTTCCTGCAGTACTCGATCTGGGGCCAGGCGCAGGGGAGATGTCGGGGGTGCCCAGCAGCCCATGTCCCCAGGAGCCACCCCCTCCCCTCGCCCCACTCACCTCCCGCTTGTAGTAATCCATGTTCTTGGTCTGCAAGAGATATGCAGGGCTGGGTGAGGGCACAGTGGGCTGGGACATTGTGCCCGCCAGCCCTGCCATCGCCACCTTGGGCAAGGACCCAGGCATCCAGCCCTCATCCTCATCCTGGCATCCCATGGCCATCCCTGTGGTCTCCAGCCTCATCCCCACACCCCTCATAGGATGAACCCCGGCATTCCCTCCCCCCCCCCAGCCCCAGCGTGGCACCGGCCCTGGGTTAGTGACACTTACGTGGGCACAGGACACGGCACACGGCGCAGAGAAGAGAAAGTGGGTGGTTAGTGAGGACAGGCTGGGGTGGGGGATGATGACTGGGGCAGTGTTAGTGGGGCCACGACACAGGGAAGGGCCCAGCGGTGGCTGCAGGCACTCTGGGATGCCAGGGCTCCCAGCAGTGCGGCTGCTCCATGGGGATTAGGGGTGCTGGCACAGAAGGGTGGTAGTTGCACGGGCAAACACACAGACCCCCTGGTTCAGCCAGGGCGGGGGGACAAGCTGGACACATAGATGTTAGCAGAGATGGGGCTCCCTGCCCCACCAAAATATAGGCACAGCCTGAGGGGGACGGGTGGCCATGCACCCACCGGGGCAGCTCGGCACACACGGGTGGCTGTGCCCTGTGTCTGCTGGCAGCCCCGGGGGTGCCCACCCCCCCCACTCACCAGCTGGACACGAGTGGTGTGGCAGTTCCTGCGCTCAGGGCCCTGCTCCAGCACGTTGGGGGCTCCCGGCTGCAATGAGAGCATCGTGCCGGGGGCTGGCGGGAACCCCCGCGCTCCCCAGCCCCGCTCCCCGGGCCGGGGCCGTGCCTGGTGCCGGGGAGCTGCCCAGGGCTGCACCCACCAGCCTGGCACCCCTCGCCCCCTCCAGCCCATCCTCACCGGGGGCCGGTTGACGAGCCAGTACGCCTGCTCCTGGCAGTCAATGACGATGCGGTCGCCCTTCCGCCGCTGCTTGGCCGCCCTGCCCGTGCAAAGGCAGCGGGGAGGTGCTGGCACCCTCCCTGCCCTGGGACCCAAGGGTGCTCCATCCCCAGCGGCTCCCCAGGGTGCAGTGGTGCTGGGCCATGCCTGCACTCACCGAAGCTGCTCTCGTGCCTGCATCACCACGAAGTCCCACGTGTGGTTGATCCGCTTGTGCAGGAGGTTGTAGTTGTCCTGTGGCAGGTAGGCATGGCATGACACCCGGCCCCTCGCCTGGCTCTGGGTCCCATCCCCGCTCCAGCACAGGCAGAGCTGGTGCTGCCCTGTGGGTGAGCCCCTGCTCCTGGGTGAGCTGAGACCTCCCCCAGCTCACCACAGGTGTGAGGAGGGCACCGCTCACCTTCTCGTGCTCGATCAGGTCACCCTGCCTGCGGATGTTCTTCTTGGCCAGGTAAATGGCTGCAAGAGGAGCGGCGGCACCTCAGGGGGGGGCCCAGGAAGGGGCTGCAGCCCGTGCTGGTGCCAGCGGCACAGTGGCACCTACCGTAGTCCAGCTCCGTGGCTGGCCACTTGGTGCTGGTCCAGAAATAGGGGGTCTGCAGGGTCGGGAGGGGGAAGAGGCTGAGGTGGACACTGTGGGGTGCCGTGGTGCCGAGCCGGGGGAGCCCCGAGGCTGCGGCAGTGCCCACGCCGCCAGTGGGGCCGCACCTGGAAGCGGTAGGGTGACTCGTCCGCCCGCAGCACCAGGCTGCGGGGGTCTTTGAGGGGGTAGATGTAACCGTGCTTCACGATGAGGTTGCCGAGGTGCAGCGACTCTGGAGGAGCGGAATCGGGGGCTGCATGGCAGCTTGGCAGTCCCGGTCAGCCCCACAGTGCCGGCCACCCGTGCCGGGGCACTCACCCTCCTCGGAGATGCCGTACTTCTGGATAAGCCACTCCACGATGTCGTTCCCTGGGGACCGAGGCAGCATTAGCGGGGTGCAATGGGGTCCCCCAGACCGGGCACGGGGAGGTTCCCAGGCTGAGGCACCCTAGCACGGCACAGTGGGTGCCGAGGGGGTCACGCAGGGTGACGGGGGCCCTGCCAAGGACATGCTGGGCTGCCCGCCCCGGTGAGCGCCCGCCCCGCTCAGCCGATGCATAATTGATCCCAGCTGCAGCGCTGAGCACCCGTTGGGTGCGGGGAGGCGAGCGGCGCAGGGCTGGGTGCTGGGTGCAGCACCGGGGCCACCCGGGGAGCGCCGGCACGCCTCCCCCACCCCGCGCGCCTCGCAGGGCGCCCCGCCACGGGGACCCACCTGTCATGGCGTGGGGGATGACGGTGATGAGCAAGCGTTGGTTCCTCATCTTGATGCCCATGTCAGGGTCCTGCATGCTGACGATCATGCGCTCCATCTGCCGGGCAAGTGCCTGCCACGCTCAGCCCCCCGGCTGGGGGCACCGGGCCTGGGCACAGCCTGGCTCCCCCCGCCCTGACCCCGGGCACCCTGTGCCCAGCTCGGGGACAGCCTGGCAGCCCGCAGCCGGACCTGGGACACCCCGTGCCTGGAGCGGGGACAGCCTGGCACCCTGCAGCCGGACCTGGGACACCCAGCAGCTGGGCGAGCGTGTGACGCCAGAGGTGCGGGCACCCATCCTCCGGGCATCCCTGGGCCGGGGAGCCCTGGTTTTGGGCAGCAAGCTCTGCCGGGGCTGCGGCAGCACCCCGGGCCGGCGGGCAGGGGCTGAGCACGCAGCTCCGGGGCGCTGCCCGTGGGTGTCCCCGCGTGGGGCGGTGCCCGGTGCCCCGTGGCGGTGCCGGGGCCGGGGTGATGCCCGCTGTCCCGCGGTATGCTGGGTGGTGCTGGTACCCGGCCCCGGCGACCCCGACGCCCGTGCCGCCGGCGGTGCCCGGTCCCCGACGCTCGCGTTGCCCAGTGCAGTGCCGGTGCCCGGTCCCCGCGGTCCCAGCGCCCGGTCCCCGGGGTGCCCGGTCCCCGCGGTGCCGATGCCCGGTCCCCACAGTCCCAGCGCCAGGTGCCCTCGGCACCCCGTCCCCACGGCGCTCAGCGCCCGGTCCCCGCGGTGCCCGCCGCCCGTGCCGCCTGCGGTGCCCGGCGCGGTGCCGGGTGCCCGCCGCCCGGTCCCGGCGCGGTGCCCGCTCCCCGTGGGGCCGGGGCCGGGGCCGGGGCCGGCTCACCTTGCGCAGACAGGGCATCTGGAGGCGGGGGTGCCGGCCGCGGGGGCCGCCGATGGTCATCGCGGGTGCGCGCCCCGCGCCGCGCCGCTCCGCCCTGCCCCGCCCCCGGCCCCGCCCCGCGCCCCCCACCCTCCCCCACGCCCCCCCGGCGGCTGCCGCCGTCTGCGCCGGGCGCCCCGACGGGCACCCCGGTACGGGCGCCCCCGCGCCCCGGCCCCGGTAGCCGGGAGCAGCCCTCGTCCTGCCCGCCGGTCCCCAGGGCCCGGCCCGCTGGGGCCCGGCCCCCCCCCCCGGCCCGGCCGGGTCGGGGGAGCGCAGGGCTGGCCCCGGGCCCCCGGGGGTTGCGTGCCCTGGCTGACCCGGTGGGCTGCCGGGTGCAGGGCGGGCGTGTGTGCGTGTGGGGAACCGCCGTGGCTGTCGGAGAGGCTGTGCGGGCAGGGTGTGGGCAGGGCACGGGCAGGGTGTGGGCAGCGCGGGGTGAAGTGCGGGCAGGGCGCGGGCAGCGCACGGAGGGTCCAGCGGGCTGCCCGCGGGGTGCGGGCGGGGCGGAGCGGCCGCTTGCCGGGCGCGGGCAGGGCGCGGGCAGGGAGCGGGCAGGGAGCGGGCAGCGCGGGCGGGCGCTGCGCGGGCGCGCACGGCGGATGAGCTCACTGCAGTCTCGCCGCCCATGAGCGGCGGGGCTGGAGCCGCCCGGCGCCGAGGGGCGGGGGCGGGCGGGGGCGGGCAGCGGAGCCGCCGCGTCTGCGGGAGCCGCCGCCGCCGCCGCCGCCCCGCCGGGCAGCGCCGGGGGAGCGCAGCGGGGAGCGCCCCGGGGGAGCGCGGCGGGAGCAGCCGGCACCGGCGAACGCGGCGGCAGCGGGCGGGAGGAGCGCGGCCGCGGGCCCCGGCGGCAGCCGGTGATACCGGCGAGAGCCGCGCCCCGGGCCCCGGCAGCGGCCGCCCCGCCCGGCCCCGGGGGCGCCGGGTCCGGCCCGGCCCGGCCCGGCCATGCTCGGCCTGGACGTGTGCGAGGCCGGCGGGCAGCTGCTGGAGCTGCTCTGGCTGGCGCTGTGCTACCGAGGTGAGCGGCGGCGGGCCGGGACCGGGGCGGGAGGCGGCGGGGGCATCGCCCGGGCGTGCCCCGGGGGCGGGCATCGCCTGCTGGCCCCGGGGTGGGCATCGCTCCGGGCCGGGGGAGCGTCGCCCCGGGGTCCCCAACAGGTGAGCGTCACCCCGGGCACCCGGTGCGTTCCCGAGCGAGCATTCCCCTCCCCCGCCAGGCCCCGGGGGACCGGAGCATCCCGCAGGGGCGGGGAGCACCCCCCCGCCCCCGCCACCTCGCGGCCCGGCCTGCGGCACCCAGAGCACCCGCCGTGTCCTGCCACCCGTGCGGGGCTGGGCGAGCCCTTGGGCGGCCGCATCCCTGGGCTGGGAGCCAGCGTGGCCGGGTGCCGCACGCTGCCGTGACAGCCGGGGGGGGGCAGGGGCCTTTGCTGGGGGTCCGGAGGTGCAGCGAGGGCACCGCTCCGTGGCCCGGTCGCCGCCGCTGCCCCGGGGACCCGCACAGCTGGCCCTGCGGCCCGGGGGCTGAGCGCGGTGGCCCCTGCCCCAGGCTGTGTCCCCAGCGTGTCCCCGGGGATGGGGTTTCCAGGGCCTTTGGGGAGCTCAGGGCTTGCAGGCAGAAGGGTGGGGGGGCAGGGCAGAGGCAGGGGCCGTGGGGCCATCACCTGCCCTTGTGCCCCCCGGCAGCCTGGCACCCACCGGAGCCTCCGTTTGCCCCAGAGCTGTTATTTTTTCCTTGCAGCCGCTGGTGGTTTGGGTTTGGGGTGGGAGGTGGGGCTGGGGGCTGCCCAGCGGGGTTGGACGGGGCCGCGGGGCGGTGACAAGGACCCCTCCGGGTGACAGGGCACGAAGGGTGCCTGTGGGCCGCGGCAGGCTGCAGACACCCCTCCGGACTGTGCACACCACGTAGGCACAGGCTTGTCTGGCTCCATGACCATGTGGAAATGCAGCCGGCAGCAACACCTCGGGTCTCAGCTGTGCCACTGGGCCCGGGGACAGAGCGCCTGGCAGCGTCCCCACGGCCACAAGCAGGGGGACAACTCGGCTGCCCTGTGGGGGATTGCCCACATCCATTCGTGGCGTGTCCCAGCTCAGCCACCCACCGCCCACCAGTGCCTGCATGTCAGGGGGTGGGGGGGTGTCCCCCGGGGTGTCCCCAGGGTGGCAGGACTGCCACTGCCTGTCCCCCGCAGACATCATGGCTGACAAGGAGGGGGTGACGCTGTCACTGGAGGAGGAGGAGGATGCCGACGTGGCCCTGGCGTACAAGACGCCGGAGAAGAAGAGCCTGCGGGAGATCCAGGAGCTGGACCCGGGGGACGAGAGCCTGCGGAAGTACAAGCAGGCGCTGCTGGGTGCCATCCCTGCCGCCGTGGGTAAGGCGGGGGCTGCCTGCCAGGGCTGGGCACCCCGGCACCCCAGCACGGTGATGCAGCCTCAGCAGACGCAGGGAGCTCAGGCATCCCCAGCACCCATGGGGCATCCCCATCAGGGAGGGTGCATCCCGGCTGGCATCACCTGTGGGTGCTGCCTGTGCCCCCCACCTGCGGAGACCCCAGCATCCCCCTGCCGACAGGGTAACGGCTGCCCGGGGACCCCGGTTGCCTTGGTTACGGGATCACCACCGCAGTTTCCATAGGAACGGTTACAAGGGACCGGGAAATTCATTGGGATGACAGAGACAAGAGAGCAGCCGCTGGGGCCCGGGTGGCACAGCTGTCGGTGCCCAGACAATGCCCCCCCGCTCCCCATGGCATCCACCCCAGCCCGGGGCTGCCCTCTGTGTCTGCGGGGCCTGGGCCAGGCTGGGGTGCTCTATGGGCCCAGCACCCTGGTGTGCTGGCTGATGGGTGCATGACAGCTGGGGGGGGGGGGGTGTGTGTGCGCAAGTTGGTGAGGTGCGTGCAAGCCAGTGGGGTGCACGATGGTGTGTGTGCAGGCTGATGGGGTGCAAGTGGTCTGGTAGAGTGCAACTGCTGATGGGGTGCAGGTTGGGCTGTTGGGGTGAATTAGACCAGTGCCTGCCTCAAGGGACGCCTTTGCCTGCATGTGCTGCCTCCCACCCCCACCCTTGGCCCGCTCCCAAGCCAGGGAGCATCGCACCCCGGGAGATACCCGTGACTGGGCACTTCTTTAAATGTGGTCTTACCCCAAAAGTGTTGAGGCCAATGTTGGGGCTGGCCTGAGAAGCCCCCGGTCTCCTGCACCCTGCCCAGCACTCGCTGACTCCTAACACCCCCACCACGGACGCTGTGGCCCTTCATGCCGTTGCAGGGGGCGTGGGCAGCCCCCCAGCTGCGCTGGGATGGAGGTGCTGGTGGTGGTGGGGTGAGCACGGGTGGGTAAAGTCTGCGCCCTGCTGCTTGTCCCTAGATGCCAGCGTGCCCAACGTGCAGGTGACGAGGCTCACCCTGATGTGCGAGCAGGCGCCGGGGCCCATCACCATGGACCTGACAGGTGAGCAGTGGGAGCACCCATGGGAGGAGGAGGAGGAAGGGGTGCTGAGCTGATGGGCCATCTCCCCGCACAGGAGACCTGGAGGTGCTGCGGGGCCGGGCCTTTGTGCTGAAGGAGGGGGTGGATTACAGGGTCAAGGTGTCCTTCAAGGTGAGGCGGGCGTGTGGTGCCCTGTGCCTGCTGGCTGGGCACAGCCCTGCTGCCCTTGCACCCTGAGGTCCCTGTCCCATGGGGCTCCTGCTGCCACCCGTGGGTCTCTGCTGCCCCAGGGTCCCTGCCACCCGGAGTCCCTGCTGCCTTGGGGCATCTGCCCCTCACCCCTAGGGTCCCTGTCCAGCCTGAGGTCCCTGCCCACCCTGGGGTCCCTGCCAGCCTGGGAATACTTGCTGCCCCCAACATCACTGACACACCAGGGTGCCTGCCACCCCAGGGTCCTTGCCCCTCTTGAGGGTTCCTGCCACCCCAGGGTCCCTACTTCTCTCAGAGGTCCCAGCCATTTTGCGTCCCTGCCTTTCCCAGGGGTCCCTGAAAGTCCCTGCCCCTCCTGGGGGGTTAGGGGGTGTCCCTGCCATCTCAGGGTCCCTGTCCCTCTTGGGGGTCCCTGCCACCCCGGGGTCCCTGCCACCCTTGATGCTGCTCAATGCCCAATCCTGACCAAGAGGCTGGATCCTGGGGGGGGGGGGGGGGGGAAGGGGTGTCAGGATGGGTAGGTGACCTCCCCCCCCCAAGAACAGGGGTCCCCAGGGCGGTGGTGGGGGCACCATGCCGTAGGGCAGCGCCCATGGTGCCCCTGCCTTCTGCCTGCAGGTGAACAGGGAGATCGTCTGTGGGCTGCGGTGCCTGCACCTCACCTACCGCCGGGGCCGGCCCGGTGAGTGGGGTCGGGGGGGCTGGAGGGGAGGGGGGGGGTGTGGTGTGTGCCACCCTGGCCCCGCTCACCCATCCCTCCTCTCCCCTTCTTGCCCAGTGGACCGCGACGTCTTCATGGTGGGCAGCTACGCACCGCGGGCCGAGGAGTACGAGGTGGTGACGCCGGCGGAGGAGGCTCCGCGGGGCTGGCTGGCACGGGGCTCCTACCACGTCCGCTCCCTCGTCACCGACGATGACAAGATGGAGCATCTCTCCTGGGAGTGGGGCCTCTGCATAAAGAAGGCCTGGGAGGACTGACCCCCCCATCCACACCCCGGCTCCCCCCCACCTGCCAGCTTGGGGACGTGGTGCCTGCCATCCCGGGGGACCCCTCGCTGGCACCACCGCGCTTGCCCCGGTCGTGTGAAGGGTTGGGGGGAGGGGGGGTCCCTTAGCGAGCGGGCACCTGCAGTCGTGGTCTTCGCAACCAAAGTTATTTTTAATTGCTGTTTTTTTTTAAATACTGACGCCCGCCCGGTCCTCATGGCATCCCCATTGCTGGGGCCGGGGCCATGACCCTGCCGTGGCGGCACCGTGCCCAGCTACCCGCCCAGTTGCAGGCTGTGCTCTTCCATCGCCATTAAACCCTACAGACTGGTCTCTTACTGGTGTGTCTGTGCCCTCATCGCCTCTGCCTGCCCCCCCCCCCCCCCATATCCATATGCCTGTCCCCATCCTGCTGGCAGGGCCAGGTCCTGCTGTGGGGACAGGCAGCTGGAAAACACCCACCTGGTCCCAGCGCCTTATCGGCGGTGCTGGGCAGCCAGTAGCGGAGGGACACGAGCCCCAGGGGACTGGCACCACCCGCCCCGGGGCCCTTATCTGCGTCCTCTCCCCCCGGGCGCCGGCTTTGGCACCATGTGGGGCTGCGGGGCCCGGCTGGTTTGGCTGCTGGTGCTGTCGCTGGCCTGGCTGGGCCTGGCGTTGGGGGGTGAGGAGGAGGATGGGGAGGTGGTGGTGGAGGAGGAGAAGGAAGAAGACGTGCTCTCAGATGAGCTCAAGGAGGAGGACGGTGTCCTGGTGCTCCACGAACACAACTTTGCCCGTGCCCTGAGCGAGCACCGGCTGCTGCTGGTGGAGTTCTGTAAGTGCCCCCACTGTGGGCAAGGGCGTATGTGGGGGGTGGGTGTTGGCAGGGACATGGGGCGGGGAATATGGGCAGGGGGTACAGGCCAGGGGCACGGGTGTGGGCAGAAGCAGACGTATGAGAATGGGTCTCAGGATGGGGGGGGGGTGTGGGGGCAAGGCTGTGGGTCAGAGGGGCAGGGCCGCAGGGCATGGCTTGTGACAGGGCAGGGGTATGGGGCCCGGGATGGGCACCGGGACATGGAATAGGGACACAAGCAGAGGCATGGGGTGGGGGACATGTTGCAGGGGTGGGGGACACATGGTGGGGCTGTGGGACATGGGCCCTGGCGCAGGGGACACGGGCAGGGGCACGAGCTGGAGCCCAACAACCTCACGCAGCCGTTACATGCCCCAGCCACTCGCTGAGCCCACCCTGGGGACTGGGGACACCCCAAAGGTGTCCCTACCGCCAATGCTGTCCCCTGCCCACAGACGCGCCGTGGTGTGGGCACTGCCAGCGGCTGGCACCCGCCTTCGCCCAGGCAGCTGCCACACTGAGGAACGAGTCTAGCCTGGCACGGCTGGGCAAGGTGGATGCCATGGCACAGGCAGCCCTGGCCAATGAGTTTGGCATCACCTCCTACCCCACGCTCAAGCTCTTCCGTGATGGCAACCGCACCCACCCCCTCACCTACACTGGTAGGGCTGCGGCACAGCGTGATGGCCATGGCTCCCGTCATGGGCGATGCCATGATGGGTGCTGGGGCGCAAGGACGGGTGGCAGGGGGTGATGGTGAGAAGGCTGGCGATGTCCTGATGGGGGGAGTTGCAGGGTGGTGATGGTGGGCGGGTGACAGCGTGGTGATGGTGCATGGGGTGATGGTAGGTGGGGGCTGGTGGCATGTGGTGGGGTGCAATGGGGGGGGGGGGGGGGCAGCCCACTGAGGGGACGGCCAGGGTGACGGTGGGGGCCCCGCTCCGCGTGGCAGGCCAAATGGATGCCAAGGGCATCGTGCGCTGGATGTGGCGTCGGGCCGGCCCCAGTGCCACGCTGCTGCAGGATGCCAACACTGCCGCCGCCTTCATCAGCTCCCAGGACTTGGTGGTCGTCGGCTTCTTCAAGGTGGGCTGGGGTGGGCAGGGGCCAGATCAGGGCCGTGGTCGTGGCCGTGACCATGGCTGCTCATGGGGTGGCTGCGCAGGACCTGGGGGGTGAGGCAGCCCAGGCATTTTACGAGGTGGCTGGTGAGATGGTGGACGTGCCATTTGGTGTGGCCGAGGCAGCTGAGCTCTTCCAGGCATACGGGCTGTCGGCTGACACCGTCTGCCTCTTCAAGAAGGTAAGGGTGTGGTAGGGGGTTGGGGGGGGGCCATCGTGGGCCCCCACAGCCCTCATGGGCCCCCACCCTGGCAGTTCGATGAGGGACGGACAGACTTCCCCGTGGACCCGGCACGGGGGCTGGATGCAGCCGAGCTCACCCAGCTGCTTCGCGTCCACAGCCTGGAGCTGGTGATGGAATTCACCAACGAGGTACGGCCCGTCCCCATCCCTGTCCCCACAAGGGCCATGGCCCACCCCCCCCTCACCCTCCTCCTCTTCTTCAGACCTCCGACCAGATCTTCAGTGCCAAGATCCCCCACCACATGCTGCTCTTCCTCAACAAGTCATCATCAGCGCAGCTGACGCTGCGGGATGGCTTCCGGGTGGCCGCTGGCACTTTCCGAGGCAAGGTGAGGAGGTCCCACTGTGGGGATGTGGGGGGGGTGTCTGTGGGGCACCCCAGCCTCAGTGTCACCATCTCCTGCCCAGGTGCTCTTCGTGGTGGTGGATGTGACCGGGTACGGCGCTGACGTCCTGCCCTTCTTTGGCCTGACACCCGCCGACGCCCCCACCCTGCGCTTAGTCAAGATGGAGAACAACCGCAAATACCGGATGGACCAGGACACTTTCTCGGACACAGCCATACGCACCTTTGTCCAAGCAGTGCTGGATGGCAAGGTGAAGGTGAGGGATGTGGCACCGTGTCAGCGAGTACCAAGGATGCTTCCCTGTGGTGAGCAGTGGGCTGTTAACTCTGAAGCCTAATGATGGCAGTTGTGTGGTGAACACCACCCACCTGCTTGCTGATGCTTGTGCTGCCAGGCCTGAGGATTTGGGGGATTGTTACGGGAAAGGAGGCAGGAGACCATAGAGGTGGAGACACACAGAGCTGGGATGGTGGCAGAGGGGCAGAGGTTGTCCAAAATGCAGCACAGGAGCACCCCTGGCTGCACACTGAGGGCCCCCTGCCCTGGCCCGCGCTGTGCCCTATGGGGCCCTGGCACTGCTCAGCCCAGGCTGTGGCCATCCCGGCTGTCCCCACAGCCCCACCTGATGAGCGCGGAGCCTCCCGAAGACTGGGACACACGGCCCGTTAAAGTTCTGGTGGGGAAGACCTTCGAGCAGGTGGCGTTTGATGAGACCAAGAACGTCTTCGTCAAGTTCTGTAAGTGCCAGGGCTGCCCGCGGCCCTTCCCGAGCTCTGCCATGGGGCTCAGCCCCCGGCCCTGTCACCAACTTCTCACCTGGGGGATGCCGCGCCCGGACCCCTGGCCCCCCGGCTCATCCCCTGGCACTGTGCCCATCCCGTAGACGCACCGTGGTGCTCCCACTGCCAGGCGATGGCAGCTGCCTGGGAGGAGCTGGGTGAGCGCTACAAGGACCATGAGGACATCGTCATCGCTGAGTTGGACGCCATGGCCAACGAGCTGGAGAACATCACCATCAAAGGCTTCCCCACCCTGCACTACTTCCCCGCAGGGCCAGGCAGAAAGGTAGCTGGGGGCACTCATGGGGCCACCCTGGCTCTGCCAGCACCCAGAGGATGGGGTGACCCCTCGTCCCCCTTCCATCCTGTGGCTCCAGATGGTCGAGTACAAAAGCGCCCGAGACGTGGAGACCTTCTCCAAGTTCCTGGAAAATGGGGGAACGCTGCCCGAGGAGCCGCCTGTGGTGAGTGTGGTCCCCCCTCCACCCCCCCAAAGGCCAAGGACCCCCACCCACCCCGGGGTGGCCCCCAGCCTCTGCTGGGCAGGTGGACGGATCCTGCAGGATAGGGACAGGGACAGGCAGGGGCTGTGTGTCTGTCTATGCCTCACCGCTGCCTTCTCCAGGTGCCCAAGACCCCTGAGAACAGCACGGCCAGGGAGGAGCCCAGTCCGCTTGGGACGGCCGAATCCCGGGATGAGCTGTGAGCTCTGTCCCGCTCCGGTGTGTGCTATAAACGACCTGGAAACGATGCGGGCTCTGGTCTGTGTCTGTGGCTCCACAGCACTGCGGAATGCACGTCTTGGGGAGCACCCACATGTCCTGGGGACAGAGCAGGGCTGATGATGGGCAGAGCCCCCACTACCGCAGGGCAGCTTGGCCCTGGGCCCCCGTGGAAGGGGGTGCTGAGCCAGCACGGCCCCGTGTGTGCCACAGTGCTCATCGGGGCAGCCCTGTGATGACACGGGCTGGCCAAGGCTGTGGAGGACACGGCCCTGGGGCTGGGCTGGCCCTCGTGCTGGGCTGCCGGGGTGCAGGTGATGGGGGGACCTGCCAGGGTCTCTCCCTCGTGGCTCACAGGCAGCCCTCCCACCCCAGGGCTCCCCCAGGGGAGCACCAGGAGCTGCTGTCACAGCCAGGGAAGGCAAGAAGAGCCCAACACGGGGCTCCACATGCTCCTCTTAAGCCTGGCTCGCAGCCTCTAGGACCCCCCCCCAGCATCCCCTCCAAACCCTGGCACCGTCCCCTCTCCCCTGGGCCTGCTGCTCCCGGACTCTGGGCAATTCTTCCAGGGGCAACATGTTGGTCGCCTGGGGCCAGGACCTGCCCGGCCACCCCTCCAGGCAGCCTGCAGCTGCCCCAGCCCCACCATGTGCCCAGGCCCTTTGCCTGACCTGCCCCATCCTCCGGCCACTCCAGCCGGCTGCCGGGGGCCCGGGTGCCTGCTCCGCAGGGAAGGAAGAAAGCAGCAGGCGGTGGGACGTGGGGTTTTATTTCATTTTATCCAAGTACCTTTGAAAAGATCATTGTACAAGTCAGCACATGAGAATGCAGAGGAGACGTCACCGGGGCTGCGCGGCCGCTGTACATATTTACAGGGGACCCCCTGAGAAAAAAAGGGGGAGACAGAAATCCCGGGCACGTTAACAACCTCACCAGACACAACATCATCAGAACTTAAAAAAACGAGGAGGAAAACCGCTCATAACGTTGTTCTTGGGCTGAAAACGATTGCGGATTTTTGCTGGACTTCACGTAGTGTATAGGCAAGTCACAGAACCATGTTTTAAAGGCACTCGGTGACATATAAAACAGGCTGAGTCGCATTCTGGCGCGGTGCCCCAGGGTCCCCGGCAGCTCCAATTGCTGCGAGCAGGGCAGGGTGAGCGCTGACATGGAAGCCCCTTGGCTTTGGGGGCTGCCCTGGTTTCTGTGGGCAGGTGAGGGCTGGACTCCAGAGGAGCTGGCAGAGACCTGCAGCTGTGCTGGAGCAGGGTAGGGCCCGGGTCAGGGGACGGGCAGAGCGGAGGGCAAGGTGGTGGGAGCACCCGCGCAGCCCCCAGCTTTCTTGCATCCGAGTAAGCCCAGCAGACCCTGGCTGCCCTGCTGGGTGACCTGGCCCTACACAAGCCCCACAAACTGGCATCAACACCCCCCTTGCTCTTGGCAGCAGGCTGCACTGCCCTCGTGCTGCCTCCCCTGAGACACAGAATCCAACAAAGGACACAGGACTCCTAAAAAGACATTTCTTGTCCTCAGTTTTAGTGTCTAATCAGTTCCTTGCTCTATTGTTTCTCCTAAAAAGAGTCCCCTGACCAAAGCCAGAGCTTGGCACCAGGGGCCTGGGCACGTCTGCACCAGGCACATGGGTGCCAGCCCTCTGCGGACCCGCAGCACCCTCCTGGGAAGTGAACCCTTCTCCAGGGGCACATGGGGTGGGGGGAAGAGCACGCAGGACTGTGGCATGCCAGCACCCAGCCTGCTGCCCCGGCTCCGAGCCAGTCCTTGCACTGTGGGAAGCCCCCAGCCCCGAGAGCTGGCTCTGACCCTTCTATCACTCGGGGATTTACTCGGTCGCAAGAAAGCTCAGGAGGAAAAAAAAACATCCTACCATGTCCAGCAGTTGAGACTGCCAGGGAGGCGAGACCCCGACTCATTCCAAATGGCTCAATAATCTTCTGAGGTGAGCTGGGACCACAGCCCCTCTGGAGCGGGGTCACCCCTTCCACACCGGCGGGGGGAGAGCGGTTCTGCCCCGGCAGCGCTCCGAAGCCATCCACGACTGGGGGCCGGGGCAGGGTGCTGTGAAAGTGAGGAGCAGACGGAGTCTGACGGATGGCTGTACACTTTGGGCGAGTTCTGCAGTACCTGTATGTTTTACATTTACATAAGAGCACTGTGACATTGGAAATATTTTCCTTTTATTACAATATATCAAAAATATGCAGCTTTAGTAAACAAGGTCATATTACACTTTCTAATGCACTGTACAATGCTACATTACACTTATATTCGGTATGGAGAGGGGAGCCCAGGCTCCCAGTGGCAGGTTCGCGAGGTGAAACGATGTCCACCGGCAACCTGGAGCTTGCCCAGGTCCATGCCGGAGCAGGCTGCCGCCCTCTGCCCTGGGCTCGCCTGGCACCTGCAGCAGTAGCACTGCCAGCATCTGCCCCAGGCCCTCTCCTCCGGTCCCAGAGTCTTTCACAGTCCTGTCCTCACACCTCGGCAGCCCTGGAGCTTAGTCGATCTTTTCCACCTTCCCGATGATCTTCTCTTCAAAGATGGGCAGGATGGTGTCATCCTCCCGCACCTCCTCAAAGACCACACCACAGTCGAACTCGTCACTCACTTTCTTAAAGTAATACCTGAAAAACCCAAAACATGGGGGCAGAAAGGAAAAAAAAGAGCAGGTGAATGGTCATGGGGGCACCGCAGTCCCCAAACGCGGGTACGGCCCTTCCAAGCCCCTGAGCTCATGGTGCATGTGGAGGCAACTGCGGCCACACTTTTTCCCCTGCCCTCACCCAGTGAGCAAAAAGAGCGGTCAGGATCCGTGCTGGCATGTTTAGGAGCTCCAGCCCCGAACCCAAGCCCATTCAGAGCTTTTCCAAAAGTAGTGGCTGGAGGCGCCCGCACAGGCTTTGCCATGGCAGCTGCTACTTCAAAGGGGGAACTTGGAGAGCTACACGCCCCATGCCTGGCTACTTTGGGACTCCGGCAGGACCCAAACTCCCTGTCCTCACTGGTGGAAAGTTTGTGAGGAGCTGAAATGGCTCTGGAAATTGGAGGGCTCCTCACAGCATGACTGAGCACCGGCTGCTGCTGCTCCTCACTAGCCCAGGACCTCACAGTACCCTGCAGGCAGCTCAGCAGCTTCTGCTGAAGGTGCAAACCGTGATGCAGGACATTTCTGGTACAAAACCCAATCTGCCCCATTCCTGCAACCTGCCTCTTCAACAGCCATGGCTCTACTGCCACATCGCCAGTGCAGCATGCCTCCCAAGAGCCCCCCTGGAAGGCTGTTGGGACCTCCAGGAGCCCCTGACCTACCTCCATCACACTCCTTTGCCTTGGTGGGGGCAACACCGCTGCGTCCTGGCAGCGGCATCTGCCAGGGGTCACTGACAGTCTGCTGGCACCATACCGCATGCGGGGAGATGCCCTCACCTGTAGTTCCCTTTCTTGGTCAGCAGCTCCTTGAACTGTCCCAGCGTTACCACGCGCCCTTTGACAAGGGTGCGGTAAGGGATCGGCTCTCCGCAGAAGTAGTAAGCGACCACGATGTTCTCACATGGCTGGGACGTGCCGCTGCCTGGTCTCTTCTGGGGCTTCAACCTGCTGTGCAAAAATACAAGCGACTTGCTGAGTATCAGCCCACCTGCCAGCATGGGCAGGCCCGACAGCCCGTATCTGCAGAGCCTGGATGGACCTGACGAATTAACACCCAGGGCCCTCAGGAGCATCCTTTGCTCTGACCACCAGCTCTCTTGGCACGCAGCCACATGCTGAGACCGGTGAAGGAGCAAAAGGCACTTGGAAAGGCTGGATGGGGCCAGCCCGCAGGTACAAGGAGGGAGCAGGTTCTAGCTCAGCCCCTTGGTGCTGAAGAAACCTGTCCCTGGGCTTTGAGAGGGGATGGCCTTTCCCACAGCACCGCTGACTTGAGTCGTCATTGGTAAGCTCCAGGCAAGGCAGAACATCCCAGGCCCATGGCAGCAGACCCAGGTCTCCATCAGCACGCTCCTGGTGCGCACTGAGCACGCAGGGCTGGATGCACGCTTGGGGATGGTAACACAAACACTGCTCAGACTACTTGGGATTATTGCTGCTGTGGCCAAAATAGCTCAGGACGGCTTTCCGCTGACCTACATCTGCCGGGCTGTGCAGACAGGACTGCTCCTGCTCCCCGCGGCTCCCCTGGGCACCTCTCCCAGCGTAGATGGAGGTCGGAGGAGATGGAGCTCCTAGCACGATGTGTCCTTGGAGGCTTTGCTGCCCGTCCCATCCGCGCAGAGTGGCAAGGCAGCCGCCATCCCCAAAACCTCAGTGACTTTAAATCTCCTGTGTTTTCCCGACTCTCAGGATGTTGGTCTGGTCTCTGCTTCCAGCCCACACACTGGGGTTCTGCTATGTGGTGCCATCACTAGACTGAAAGCGTCAGCCCAGTCCTAACCCCATTTTCAGAAGTAGACAAAAGTAGCAATAATAAAAAGCAGGGTACTTGGCCCTTCTGTAGAGCCTTTCATCTTGAGTGCCGTAAATGCTGCACAAACATTGGAGCAGCCTACACAAATTGGTAACTTGGCATGCGTGGTTTAAGCCAGAGGCACCCTTCTCTTTCAAAGTCACATAAAACAAATTTGGCAGCTTTAAAAAATTATTTTAAAAGCACGCTGGATAAAAAAGATGATTTTGTATTTACACGACTGGAAAGTTGCTGTAAAAACCAGAATTTGCCAAGCACATGAGGTAATCGCAGTTTTGGAAATGATTCTGACCCTAACCTTTAAACATTGGCTTGCGGGCAGAGCACCTTTTTAATGGCATGCCCACGTAAACATCAGCACTGCAAACCAAGACCAGACGCGATCTTTTCACCTCTTTCTAAAGGCATGAGAGGTCTAAAGTTCAACTGAACAACCTTCCTGGTGCCTGCTCTGCCTGGAAGACCTTTGGAGAAGATGCAGCCTCCTGAGAGGCAAGGGTCCGCTCCTGGTGCCAGCAGAGCTCTCGGAGCCTCTCCCATTCCCATATCAAAGCACAGGATGCCCTTTAGCTAGAAAAACATTAAGGAATTGAGTCATCCTTGGGAAAAAAAAAAAAAAAAAAGAGGCATTTAAAGGAAAAATGGGTCATAAATTCAGACAAATTCTGTGAACCCTGCGAGCCAGAAGTTAATTGAAGGGGTTTGGAAAACCTCAAAGTCCCTAAGATTCTCTTAATCCTACTGGAAACAAGTCATGACTAAGAGAGAGCTGCTGTGTGCCTGGGGACCTGGGGACACAGCTATGCGCCCTGCGCAGGCAGCAAAGCTGTTTCCCCCAGGGCTGCTGTTCTCCTTCACCTTGGGAGATGGAGACGACACCCCCAAGCTCTGCCATGGTAGAAGCAAGAGGGGGACCATGCGGGTGGCTGGGAGCCTCATTCCTCCTCCTCCTCCTTCTGTGTAATTCATCCCTGAAAGGCCATTTCGGAACGTGCTCAGCCTGGCTCCAGTGCTCACCTCTTCCCAGAGCAGAGGTGTGCTGTAAAATGATGCCCAAAATGATGCCCAAAAGCGGAAACTCTGCACTGCTTCACAGAGCTAGAGTTAAAACCAATCCCCATGGCTTTGGATGCCCCTACTTTTGCCATAAATCAAAGCAAGGGTGGATGGCTGTGGTGCCCCCAAGCTCCTGGGGCTGAACAAGGCCGTGCAGCGGGACCGGCTGGCCGGGAACAGAATACACACACATCCCAAACCACAGCCACCGATCTCTAGCAGGCTGAAGCAGAGCTGATGAATATGGAATCACTGAAAATGTAGTTTTCCAAGAGCTCCTCTCAGGAGAATGAAACAACACAACTGTCTCCGCTTCTGTCATCGCCAAGAGATCTCCTGAGACCACAGCTTACCCAAACAGGCCACCAGACCGTCTCTGAGCCCTGACTCATTAAAGCTTCCACCTGCACCCATCTCCCGGGTGGCAGCATGACCCAGAAACACAGCCAGGTACCACCACCCTGCCCCTTCTGGGACCACCTCCCTTTGCTGCATTTGTCGCAAGCACAAAATGTTATTCAGTAAGGAAACAGCAGCACTCATCTGACTTACTGCATCTCAGTCCTGATTTCTTAGCCGTATAACCCAGTAGTGCCATGACAGGGAAACTAAGTCTGAGTTACAGCACCAATCCAACCTCACTGCGATGCAGAGGTGAGGTGCCCAGCTCGCTCCAACTCAGCCCTGGAAAGCCTGAAATGCACCCAGCAGACGTTACCTTGGGAGATATCCCAGCCGCCAGCTCTGCTCCTCTTCCACGCTTGGCCCAACCCAATTAATTCCGAACTGAGATGATGCTAACGTTCTCACTGCTTGCAAAAATCTTTTCTCTGAAGAGCTGGTACTAATTACTTCATCCAGCTGCAAACGTAAGTGAACTGTGACACTGAGCTACAGAAAATGGCTCAAAGCCTGGCTGTACATGGAAGAAACCTGATGGTCACTGGGACACCAATGCTGGGCATACTGGCTCTGCAGGTCATTCAGTACCAGACACTTAATCCTGCATTGCTTTCTAGCAGCAGCCAAGTAGCTATCTCAGAGATCAATGTCCCCTCAAATGCTGCAGAACAGGGAGAGAAAGGCTTTTTCTGCAATAGAAGTGTGATTTCTGGAAGAACATTTATGATTCCCAGTACAGGCACTGCAGGCGCCTCCTTTATTTATAGCAGGGCAGTGCTGGGGTGGGAGCGGGGCTGCTGGCACCCCCACCCAGGGCAGCAGGCAGTTAGTTGGGAAGGGCCACTGCTGGCGAGGGCTGTGCGGGAGGAGAGCGGCTGGTGAGCTGGGTAACTGTGCCGGCAAGGTCAGCTTGGCCGTACAAAGCTGGCACAGTGCACTCTCCTCCTGCAGCCAGCTCAAGCCAGTGCCTCAAGGACACCTCCGGGCTCACCTCCACCTCTCTTGCCGCCGGCAGTGTGCTGCCCCAAGGCTGCCGACAAACCTGGGACACTGGCTCCAGTTTCCCAGGGCTCTTCAAAGCTCCTGACTGAAATAAAGGGTGTTTTCATGTGAGCTCCCCTCTCCATTTCTCCTTTGCTCTCAAAAGAGCTGTGGGGTCTATTTTCAGGCAGGCTCCTGTGCTAACCATAGCAGGAGCTCTGTAAAAAGCTGCTAGCTCAGGCGTGCTTCAGCTGGAGCACCCAATCCTGCCAAAATCCAGCAGACAGATTTCAACATTCAGAAATCTTTGGCTCCCTTGGGGACTGCTGCATCCATTCTTGCCTGCTACTGAACATGGGCACATTTGCTTTTCATGAGCAGTTCCCCGCTGGCGAACATGCCTCCCTGGTTTTTCCACACATGGGGCAGGTCAGGGGGATCCCTGCATCACTGGGAGAAGAGCCAGACCTCATGGAGAGGCAGTGTAAGCAGAGCAGCCCAGCACTGCGACTGCTCAGGCTGTCCTCCCGCTGGTCTGCACGGCATTTACCACAATGCCACGGGGTTCCTACAAAGGCTACGCTTACAATACATGCCAAATTATTATTACAGTATTAACTGCATATGCATATAGCCCAGGCCAGTGTTTCCAAAGTGTGCATCTGCATCTAGACATTTCTGGGGAAGGTGCATGGATTTATTACAACTATAAATGACTCTACTAATAAACCCTATCCAATTACACTGACTGAAAGGTAGATCAAATAAACTTGGCTTAACCTGACTTGGGAAAGCCCTCTAATTACCTGGCTTTCAATCAATGCTCTGACATAAATACACAGAAGTCTGCTACATGGTCACTGCAAGCAAAAATAATTGGAGCTTGGCAATTAAAAGAGCTTCTTTTTTAAAATTACATTTGTGTTTCTAAGATTCAGACTGCGAAGTTTCAAGTTTTCAGAAGACAGCTATAAAGTTGTGAAAGGTTTTTAATGGACAAAGTGCTTTTAGCTGTTAACAGTAATTATCTAGCCCTTCCAAAATGCATTTCATCTGAGAGCTCCATGTGCCTTGCAAATAATGTTCCCTGAAAGATAACACAGGAGCAGGAGAATTAGCTCTGCAACAGGCATTAAGCTGAGTCACAAAAAGATGCAGTGACTTGGATACGGCCATGCAGCGAGTCAATGCTGCTGCAGCAGGACTACAGTGCAGTGCTCTCATCCAGATGCCATGAGCAGCCTTTGCCAGAAGCCTGTGGGAGATGTAGATAAAGAGCAAATACATATTCTTCTTCTGCACTTAATTGTGCTGCATCCTGCTGAATTCTGCTCCTGCACCAACCTTTGAAATCATCATGCGAGTGTGAATGAGTGGAGAGTCAGCAAGTACCAGGGGAAGAGAGCTCTCCTGTACCATGCGCCTTCTAGACATGCTCCCCCTGCCCAGCTCCTCCTCAAGCTTTCAGCAGTCCCTTCCCCACCCTGCCAGGAGCATTTCCAGCCTCTTCATCCACAAACCACAAGCCCAGGCCCTCACGGTGGGTTTTGGCATTTGCACCACCACGTCAGAGGGACTGAGGCAGATTTCTCTGACCTCCCTGCACGTGCCTCCACCCAGTTGGTGCTGGGAGCTGGAGACCAGAGCAGAGGACATGGATATCTCCCCCAGCTGCTCACCTTCAGAACAGTCTCCCCCTTCCCTCCCACGCACAATCAGACCCTATTTCTGTACCTTTGTTTAAGGGGGAGTTTTCCAGCCCTTTTTTCCTCCTCCTCCAACCTCCTGCGAGCTTCTTCCAGCTGGGTGAGAGGGTTGGGGGCTGGATTGGGCGGCATGGTAGGATCTTGGATGAAGGGGTGAGAAGGCTGGACAACGTTTCGGAGCTGGGCACTGACCCATGGATGCACCGCAACAGGTCGCTCAATGGAGAGGGGTCGGACCATATCATGGGACAGCTGCTTCTTGGCACCTGAAGAGCTACACACAAACACAAAAGTTTTACATGGACCACCGAGCCGCTTTGCACAGGCACACAGTCACTCCTAGATGGACCTACTGCTCCTGCAGCTGACCATGGGCACCACTGGGAAGCTCCTTACAGCGTGGCTTCTGAGGGAGAGGGGAGCACCATCCACCTCTAGAGAAGATTTCAAGACAGCAAGCCCTGAGGCTGCTGAGGGTGAGCAACCCAACCTTGACACAAAGCCCACTGATCCATTTAAGGGCTCTCATCAAGTGCACAATACATAAAAATAAAACCAGCAAAAGGCAGCTCCACCATTTATGACATCGCCTCAGAAGATGCCCTCCCATGTGTTGCCAATGTTCCCAGCTCGGGAGCGTCTCCATGAGCCACTGGTTGGCATCTCCAAGGAAAGGGGTGTTGCTGGGATGTGCTCATCCTTCCCCAACTCCAGTGGCAGAACCTGCTGCCTGACTTCATGGTGGCCTGGCACTGCCCATTGCCCTGGCACTCGGCCCCAGCTGCCTGCAGTGCAACCCACCCTGGCATCTACCGTCAAGCAAGAGAAGAAACCACCAGCAGTCTCAGCACTCAGCCACCAGTGCAGCTGTGTCAGAGGGAATAAGACCCTAGATTTCTCTTGTCAACACCCAGCAAGCACTGTTTTTTGCCAGACTGACCAGACTGTGATTAAGGATCAGTGCCCACAGGAGATCTGTTTGACTGCAGTGAGATTCCTGAGACAGCCATGTCCCTGGCTCCACTCAGGGCAGGTGAGGCCATCCCAGAGGATGCTCCCAGCAAGCCAAAATGACTGACAACCCTGAGCTGTGCTAAACTGCTTACTCAGGACCAATGGCTAAAGTGCAGTAGGTCCTACGTTTCTATCAGCACCTTGCAGGAGTAACAGGCATTTACATACAGCAAATGCTTAAAGGAAAAATACTACCTACTGCATGCCATGTTATCCACCTTGGAACCATAGTGGCAATTTGTGAGATTCCCCTGGGGCTGCAACCTCCCCTCATGGCCACAAGTCATCTCTCAGAAAAACCAGCCCTTAGAGCCCCCGAGCATCCTCAGTCTCCAAAGGGTCTAAATGCTTGTGCCTGGTGAATTCTTGTCTTCCCAAGGTCTCCAGGAAGAAGGCAGACTGCTGGACAGCCTTGTGCAGGAGATGCAATACAACAGTGTGAAGACCCCTCACTCTGCCAGCCCTTACCCATGGTTTGTTTTCTTATGCCTGCTGATCTCTTTCTCTCCTTCTATGATCCACTGAAGGATCTTCTGGTTTCTCTCCACGTCTTCAGGAGATCCTGGCATCTCATAGTTGGCACCATCACTTTTCCCTGAATCGGTCTTCTTAACATTTCTTTTTGAGAGCAGACTTGCTTTCCCACTGCAAGAACAAAGCTTGAGACATTAGCGCTTTGCCTAAGCCACACCACGGCAGAGGATGGACATGTCTACCTCCAGACATATTCAGCCCTGCCGGGGTCTGGTGCTGCCTGCAGTGCAGATGTGGCCCTGGCTGCCTTCCACAGACCCCTGGCTCTACCATAGCTCAAACCAACCGTGCTGCAGTTGAGGCTAAGAGCAAGACCGGCCAGACCTAGGCACAGCAGGGTCCTCCATCCAGCCAGCTGTGGGGAAAGGGAGCTTCTCCTCTGGGCAAATGAGCCACAGCAACGTGGCAAAAAGCCCAGCAGATCTGCCACACGAAGGGTTGTGTTAAACCCCTGTCTCTTTGCTCAGAGCAGGAGGCTCATCTTGGTGCTGCAATCCATCGGCTGCCTCTCCATGTCAGACCACTGCTCGAAACCTGAGCCCTACCCATCACCCCCAGATTCACTGATACCCCAAGACTGCTGATTTGCCATACTCAACATTCGCTTCTCACCCCAACCTGAACCGAGGCTTCACATCATGGTGGAAGATCACATCCTGGCTGTGGGGGGGCTGCCTTCTTCAGGCTCTCATGCACTGGGAAGCACAGCCACCTCAAACACTATAGCCAGATGGACACCAGCCAGTAACGGACACTCTGGCTACGCTTGTGGCTGCAGTGAAGGCTCCTATAGAAACCCCACCGCTCCTTGCCCACATGCATGCCCGTGTGCCCAGCCGGGCAGCCCCATGCTCACAAGGCCACACAGAATTCACCCATGCTGGCCTGTCATTGCCACAGCCTGTAATTTCATTGGAACCCCACCGTCCTAATCACCCACCTGCTTTAGTCCATAGGACCTCCCTACTTCTGCTTCTGCATGCTCACTAACACACATAGGAAAAATAACCTTAACACCACAGAGGAGTAACAGGCCCTCAGACAGCTTTGCTGATTTTCTGGGGAAAAAACTTGGAGAGGGATCTACAAAGGCAGGGCAAACTGACAACTTCTTTGCTTCTACCCACATGAGGACTAGCTGATATCAAATGAAGTTCTCCAGCAGCAGATTCAGTGCAAACAGAAAGAAGCCTTTTTCCACAGGTTGTAATCACCCTGCAGACACTGCCGTGGGGGCCTGGGGGGACAGCAGCCCAGCTGGGTTCAACGAAGAGCCAGAGAAGCCACTGCAAGAGACTGCTGGCTGCCAAACAAGACTGTTTGGATGCAGACTCTCATCTTGTGAAGCTCCTAACCCGGGGACTGTCAGGACCTGGGATTTTGTGCCAGAGGAAGGACAGCTTTGAATGTGCCCTCTTACAATCCCCTTGAATATGTGCTGTAGTCAGTGCTAGAGAGAAGTCCTGTGTCTAGATGGGGCTTTGGGTTGATCTAGCAAGGCCTGAACATGCTGTGGCCTGATGCTCTGTTGAAGCAACAATCCCTTCCCCACAGAAACAGGGCAGATTTAACTGCTTCTCCCTCCCCGGAGAGCAGCTAGCTTCAGCTGTCTCTGCGCTCTGCCTCCCTCCTGCCACCCCGGAAAGCTGGTCCTGCCTGCTGCAAACGCAGCTGCCTGCCTTCACTGAATATCCCACCCCTGGTACACTGCAAAGCATCACCCCAAAACCACAGCCTTGGGCAGCCAGCCAAGCTCAAGGTGAGCACAGGTCTCCCCTGTGGCTGCTCCATGGCCATCCCTTATCCTGGGAAGCCCCAAGCTTTGCTCTTACCTTTGCAGTCATCCAGTAACAGGACTAGCAAAACCTACAGCAGAGGAGGATCTTCACCCTCTCCCCTCAGCACAGAGGGGACAGAGGAATTCAAATGGCCACAGGAAGACGGACAAAAGACCGTAGGGCAGCAATATGTCTTTCCTGGGCAGAGGGTCCCCTGCCCCAGAGAACATCTCCTTGGGACAGGATGCCACACCAGCATCCCAGCATCCATCGCTTTGTTAGGAAGAGAAAGGAGCCCTTCTGGTGAATGAGCTAGGCCTTGCAATAAGGACGGCTTTTTTGTCCTCTCATAAATACCTTAGGAGACTGGTTTCTGTTACGCAGACCCCGAGGCACAGCCCTATACTTAGCAACTCCTGATGCACAGGGAAGTAGACCAGCATCTGCAATTTCTAAGCACCTCCACTGCTTTAAGGAGCAGAAAAACTACTTTATAACCAAGGCCATTAAAAATCCTGGTTAGAGGGTGTCTTTCAGCACCAGATCACAGAGGTGAAAAGGGGTCTATAAGGGTTATGGTGGGACATACCAATTTCTGAAGAGGAAGAGCAGTGGGAGGCCCTTAAACCATGTCCAGCACAGGCTTTCACAAGAAAACGCGGTTCAACCACCCTGTTTCACCAGCATGCTACAGCCCATTTATGAAAGAGCTTTCTAGAGAAGCCATGGCTCTGGGAACTCCCGTTGGGTGTTGCCTTGACTCACCTGTAGCCTAAAGAGTCCATGGGGACAGGGGCCATGCCCAAGTTTTCAGTGTAGTTTCGTGACTTTGTTGCATAGTTATGTGAATCTACATTCCAAGCAAAGCTGTTCTGCACTCGCTGCGTGGCCTCGGCCTCGATCTGCTCTTTTGGTTTCATCACACTGTGGTGATGGATGTGGTGGTAGATGTGTTTATGGTGGTATAAGTTAGCTGCATCCAGTTTCATTCCTGATTTTGTTGCGTGCTTGCCATGCCCTGGAGGAATTGTTCCTAGTGTCCCTGACAGCTTTCCTAAGTGGCCACTTTCCGGGGACCTTGGCTTAGGAGAGTGGCGGCCAGGTCCTGGAGACTGGCAGCCTGGTGTTTTCATCACACGCTGTACATGTTCATCGAGGATGCTTTCGGGGTTTTCTTCATGGGCATCTCTCATCTGCATCCCAGCACAGCCCATCTCAGAGTAACGAGGAGCGAAGTGATGAAAGGCTTGGGCAGAAGGCATCTTGTGGCTAATGACTGAGGGACCAGAAGAGATATCTGCATCCTCACCTTCTTCTTCCTGCAAGAAACAAGAGGACAATCAGAGAATGACAGGGTGGTGGTGGGTGGGGTCCCTAGACCCACCTCCTGCTTGCCGCAGGACTGCTGCCAACCCCTGAAGGGGTCAGGCCTGGCTTTGTCCAGCCAGATCTTGAAAACCTTCAAGATGGAGATCCACCGCCGCTCTGGAGACGTGTCCCAGACTGCACTACCCGCCTGCAGAAAACTTCCTAATGCTCAACCTGATCCTGTCAGTCCCAGCTTGTGGCTGTCACCTTGCTGTCACCGAGCAGAGCTGCTCAGGTCTCTGTTCCTGTGGTTTGAGCCACCATTAGCAAGGGTCTCCCAAAGAGACTGAGGCAACCTCTGACACACAGCCCACACATCACAACCAGGATTTACAGATGCGGCTTTTTCTGCTAAGTGTAACAACTCAATTGGACCTATAAGCGGGCAGAACCTTACTAAAAAGTTCCCCAAGTCCCTTGGAGGTGGTTCTGTAACAATCAGCAGCGGAAACACAACTTACCGCACCGTACCTGCGACTTGCTATGAGCCTTTGGTAAGGCATTGCTTCAAAGCTCATCAGATAAAGGCCGAAGGCACAGAATATGCAGCAAAACAGTTCTCGAGTCAGGCAAGACCAGGGGCATTTCTCACCCGAATGACTAGTTCACCAGGCAAAGCAAACAGCAGGCTTGTAAAAGGAGGGAGCAACTGAAGGTCAACAGCAGCATGAACAGTTTTGAAAAACCAAACACTGATTTCTCCCGGGCATGCTAAGGCTGAAGTGAAAGACTTCATGCAGATAAAGAAAGGGGTTGGAACTAACTGCTTGTTCTAGTAGCTCACAACGGTCTAGGACACGCTGTTAGTGACTCTTAAGTCCTTGCCAGGAAGAATAAAACTCCCCCATGCTGACAGCCACAATTTTGATGCTGACAAACTACTTTACGCTCCAACATAAACTCAGATATTTATGAAGTTTCTTTATTGGAAGTCAGGATTCCTATTTTTTTTAATTACATAAGCAGGATTCCAGTGAGTCCTTTAATCCCGCTCTGTTTTCCTCCTTTGGCACAGTAAAGAGATCAGTTGCAGCACAGGGTATCTCTGCCCTGCCAGATAAATGCATCTGCTAGAAAACACTGACTCCCATCAGCTTTGCCTGTCAGATGTCATCATCCATCACTTGCTAACCAACTTCAAAGTCTCAGCTGCCAACTACAGAGCAAGAAAGCAAATAACAGACTTCCTCCCAGTGTCACACCTGGGGGTTCAAACCTGAACAGGGGACAATGCCAGGCTTTGAAAATGCCAAAGGCATGGATGCTGCAAGCCTGGGGGTGTGACATGATGCCCATGTCTGGAGGGGACACACCACTTTCTAACAAATCGCTTTGAAGAACATCAGAGGCACCTTTCATCTACAGCCACAATGCTGCAGCCTGCCAACTGCTGTCCCTGGGCACCTAGCTCAGGGAAAAGAAAAGATGAAGCATGTGCTGACTAAATCCCTACCACTGGGGTAAGCATTTATTAGCAGTTTATGAAAACCCAAAGATGTGCTCAGCGCTTGGGTGGCTTTTAGGGCTGGTACCCACTTTCTGGAAAACTCTTAGGTTTAAACACCAACTAATGTGCAGGGCAAGATTTGATCCTGGCGCAGATCCCTGAGGAATGGCAGTGCATCCCTTCTGCTCAGAGCCCAGAGCTCCAGCTGTGCTGTCACACCAGAGCAGGGTGGCATGGGACTGACAATGCAGGGTGGTCCAGCCAAGCGGGTACTTGGGATCTGGGAAATCATCTGGCTGCTTGGAACTCCATTTTGCCAATAACTGGGACCTGGTACTTTGCTTTGCTCTGAGACTGAGATCAGGGTGGCCTAAGGGATGGAGAGGGATGCATTGGCTTGCTCTCGGTTTGCCTTGGCTCAGCTTATCTGTGTCACTGAGCAGGAGATCTGGACCCTGAGCAGGTCCTCAGGCAGGAGCAAGTGCTGCTGGGGTGGGTGGTGTGCGGGCAAGCCCTGGGGCAGCTGGCTTCCCACCCCCCAGCACTGGTCTCAGCCTTGCATCGGGTAGGAAAGCCCCAACAGTGAGAAAATAGCAGCTAATGAAGGAATTGGGGTGCCTATCCCAAGCTGTCCTCTCTCTTCGAGCAGGGCAGAGGCCAAAGGTTTGAGTCAAGGCTGCAGATTACCAATTCTGCTGAATCTTTTCACCGTGCTTAGTCTGCAGGGAAAAAAACAACGTACAGCATGAGGTAGGCGCAGTCCAAGCTGGGATTGTAACGCAGGACTTTGGATACAGCAGAGTCTAGCCTTGGCTCCGCCGCATGCACTGGTGCATTGCAAGGTGCTCCTTGCCTGAGTTATCCGACCGCAATCTATGCCTGGCAATGCAGCAGCAGCCTTCCAACCCACCCAAACCTGCCTGCGCCCAGCTGCACAAGCCTGCTGCCTAACCTGCAGCCCCTCTGCCCACCGAGCACCCTCATCCTGCCCGTGGCTAGCACAGGCAGAAGAAAGGGAAGACAAGACAACAACGCTGTCAAGGAGGCATAGGCAAGAAGCAATAACTGCAGCATTTTACACCAAAGAAACCCGTGGCTCTGGGGAGCAGCCTCCTCCACAAGCTCAGGTTTCCTGGACACAGGGGTGGTGTGGGCTCCAGAGCCGTCTTTCGGCATCTCGACGCGGTGAGCTGGGCAAAGCTTGGTGGCATGCACAGCCTCTCGGCAGGCGGGCAAGCCCCGGGTGCCACAACCACTAGATGGTGCTTTGTTGACATAATATTGTCAGAAACCTCTTCCATCCACTCCCAAAGGCAGCGGCAGTTAGAGAGATGCAGACTTCAACTTTGCTGACTGTCTGCTGAGCTATTTTTGCTCTCCAGCAAGGTCAGGGGTGCCCTTCCCTTTGAATTAGGAGGCTGAGATCTGCACTGATGAGCTATGGGCAAGCGATACCTTGCTGCAGACCTCCTCCTCTGCCTTCTCCCAGTCCCACCCATCAGGCTGCTACCGGTCGGTAGGGCAAAATAGCTCATCTAACCACGAGTGCTTTTTCAATCATCATGCAAATGATCTCCCTCTCTAGTTAGGCAATGGTTTATATTCAAATAGTAAGAATGTCAGCACTGGCTTTGCTTCTCCTGGCTTATTTTCAGTTCGCTCAGTTCAGACAAAGACAGAGTGATCTGTATGATACGATACTGATCTGTATGATACGATACTGCAGCTTCCATGCATGGACATGATGCTGAATTGACTCAAAAAGTAATAAGGAAACGTGCATCTTCTCTAGTCCTCTCCCACGTTGCTCAGAATAATTAATGAATTCAGCGTTTGGGTTTTTTTCAAAAACAGAAATCTTACAGTCTTTTCAGTAAAAGGCATTTGGCTTTAAATCAGATGCTTCTTCTCGATGTTACTGCATGATGTGACTTTGAAAGAGAACCCGCAGGCAGCTCAGCATGGAGGAGAAAAATTCCTTTTTCTTAGCTTTTGCAAAATATTTCCAGCTTCTCTGCTAAGCAGATAACTGCCTAGTGCGACTAACACTCGTGGTTTTCCCTGTGCTGCTGTTCAGTGGACCATGAAGATCTGGTAAGAGGTTACCCTGTAGTCCTGGTGTTCAGGTCATAGAAAAACGCCCTGTGATCTATCAGGATTCGAGCTCTCCTCTTGCTGATACCAGCAGCTCCTGCACCTTAAGTGCTGACCTAAAAAAGCTGCAATTGCTTACTCTGAGTTTTTCCTGAATGGCTAATGCCAGATGCCAGCCAGTCAATGAAATACATTCTGAAGACAGCAACGAGGTTTAATATATAGCATTAGTGGGAGTCCTGGGCTTAAAAATAGATTAAGTCACACAAAAATGTGTTTAAACAGACTTAAATTTATTCTCTGGCACATAGCTATTTGCTGATTTTATGGTATTGCTACTGGCAGCTTCTTCAAGGAGGCAGAGGGTTGGGATAATGTAGTCTGGTAAAGGTGGGGGCTGCAACGGAGCTATGGGAGGGGGAGGAGGAGGAGGAGGAAGAAGAGTACTCTAGGACTGTGTTAGCAGAAAATGCTGCCAGTTACATTGGCTTTGTCTAGAAAGCAACAGGTACCAGACAGGGAAACAGAGCAATTCCAGAAGAACAGGAACTTAATCACACAATAGCACCTCGCTGGCCTTTTCTGGCTGGATGCAGAGGTGCAGGGAGTTTGCTGGAGAACACTTGGAGCTGGAGGGAACCTTACAGACCCTTTTGCCTTCCTCACTTCTCTGCATTTGAAATGCAGATGTGATTTAAAGCGAATACTACAACCTACAGCTCTTTTCTGTTTAAAGAGCTACTAGATGAACATTTAAAAATACTCTAATGGGGCTGGAGGGTCTGCCCTGGAGCCCCAGAGGCTCAGCTTCTCCAAAAGCACAGAGCTAGCCAAGACAGGCACCAACACTTCTGCTTTAAGGGAGAGCTGTGGGTTACTAAGCACAGAGCCTTTGCCTCAGGGCCACAGCAGCTATTAACTGCAGAGACCCACAATTTCTACACACGGGGGTGTAGTTATACTGACATTGGTGATGTTCAGTAACACCGCGGTGTCCTCTGAAAATTCTCCTGTATCCCCAGCACAAGACATACAGGTACCTGTGACATGCAGTTTCTCAGAAGAAAAGATATGGTGTGAATACTGCTGAACAGGGTGTCTCACACAGGTAATACTACATGACCAATATCTCATTCTCTCCCTTTTGGAGCTTGCTGTGGAGCTAAAGACCTTGCATGCTTCCCTTGGTTCATCTACCAAGTCCTCAAGCTCTGAAGGGCCCCACTGCTACCAGGGCTCACAGCAGTGAGCTGTGCCATGGGCTGGGTTTCACCAGCCACCCACGTGGAGTCTGCGTTTCTCTGCCTAGGAGAGGGTTTTTGGATGCCACACCTCATCAGTTCCAAATTTTCTAGGGATGTGCTAGGCACTGATGGGCAGAACCCTTTTTGTTGTGGTAGAAATGGCCCGATAGCAGACACAAACACCTCCAAGCATAACGTCACCTGCCATGTGGTTACCATTTTTGGGGAAATAGGGATCACGCAAAACCCCACAGGGGAAGGCAAACCCCTGTTACATAGTCCTCATCCTTGCATGGAAGGGATTGCTCACAAAGTCAGGAGAGTGAGGGTGCCAAAGAAGAAGATGGAGAGCATCCACAGCCCCTAAGTGGTGGCAGAAGTGGGCACTGCTGTGCCATAGCTGGAATCTTACAGCAGGGAGGGAATGCTGGAGCTCAGAGAGCCCTGCATGGACCAGGGAACAGCACTGTGGAAGCTCCTGGGGCAACGGCAGCCCCCAGGAGCCCTGTGCAAGTGATGACCATGGCTGTTGGAGCGGGAAAGTGGTCATCCCAGTTGTTTCCACAGCAGCTGAAAGCTCCCTGTGGTATACAGTACGCAGACAGACTCCCAGGCTGGTAGAGGAGGCAAGGAGGTTACTAACCGCTCGAACACGTTTAAGGCGCTCCTCTAATTTCTCCTCCGCTTCACGTTCCTTTTGTACTTCCTCCAAACGATTGATCAGTTCTGCAGCAAACTTCTCTGGTTCAACGTGGATATCCTTTGGCATTCGGTACGTACGCTGGAGGAAAAACACACCAGGGGTTAGCAAAAGATGCATGAAAAATCACACGTTTATTTTGAAGGCTTTGATAATTGGAAATGCCAGTCGTTCTGGTGGGGAGTTGAGAGAGGACAGGCTGGCAGATGCAGAGGTGCAGCCTAGGACCAGTGGGCTGGAAGCTGAGCCACCACCACGAGCTCTCTGTCTGGCACCAGCTCTGCACACAACCCCACATAAGGGAAAGTTTTCTGGAGCCACAATTCAACAAGCTCTTTCAGCACCAAACTCCGCTTTGGGATGGATGTGCTTGCCTTCCTACCAATGCACACACAGTCAGCAGGAATATCCTGGTCTCAAAGGGTGGGAAATGGACGTACAGACAAACCTCTCAAAAATCATGCTTACAGTAGCAATCTTTTCACCTTGATAGAAAGGAGGACTCTTATGCACACATATTCAGCTTATCCCGGGTGGATCAGCGTATGCCGGTCAATCTCTGCAAATCTAGCCCACAGCCACAGAAAGGAGTGGAAATCCTGTCACCTCCAAGACATCTTACTTCCCTCCATCTTGTTACAACCCAGCACAGCCACAAAAGGCCACAGTTCCCACAAAACATCCTCTCTTACTAGAGGATCCTGCAGGATTGCATCTTGGCTTTTCAAAGCTGTGCAACTATCCCCAGCCTGCTTTATCAATACAGCAACCTTACAAGTGCAGAGATACCACTTTTCTGTTTGCCCTGGGTGAGCAAATGAGTATTTATGGGAGTTCAAGGGCATTCTTGGTTCCTTATGCTGAGTTACCTTGTCCCTAAATTCCTGAGCTCTGGGATAAGAAGTTTGTGTAGTGAAGTATGAAGCTGACAGCCGCTGTATTTTTCCCCTTATTTTTATCCCTTTTGCATTATTTTGTTAAATAGTAGAAAAAATAAAATGACACAGCAGAGATAAAAATTTAATTTGGAGGAAAAATATATGGGAAATTCAACAGTATAAAAACCTGCATTCAAGTATTTCAATACCAGTATGAGAGAAATATACACTCTATAGGACCAGAGATAAAATTAAATGTGAAGACGTGAGATAATTCATAGCAAAAGAACAAATGCAGCACCAGAAGCAGACATCAAACTTGAAATCTTTAAGGGAGGATGAGAGACCACCTGAATTTATCCCAGACCAGCCGAAAGATCAATGTGGAAGACTAAAATAATGCTTTGCCTCAAAACCTGACAAAAGTATGTAAATCATATTGGTTTTTCTCTCTGCCAGCTGCCGAGTGGAAGGCAGGGGAAGAAAAATAAAGGCAGTAAGTATCCTACTGATGGCACTGAGAAGCTGAAGACATCTTTTATGACACCCAAGTTGGGTTGCAGAGGTCTCAGTTAAAGCATTGTGTGTTTTGTTTGCCGAGAGCAAGACCCGGCCAACCCTGCCAGCAAACCTCAATTCCAGTGCTCACTGCCATCGCCTTCTCTTCCGCGTGGGATGGTGCTGGGCTGCAGTGTCCCTTGGAGACATCTGCGGACACAATGAGGCTTTGCAGGCAAAAGGACTGCCTGCTCTAGCATTCACTTTCTGTGACAAGCAGAGGGACCAACAGCTTCACCTGAAGCTGTCCCAGGCAGGACTGACCCATCCGAGCTGCAAACAGCCCCAAACAATCATCCCCTTCATCCAGGGATGCAGCAGCTGGAGAAGGCATAACACGTGTGAGCTACCAGGTGGCTCCCACCTTGGGATGACAAAGTCTTTGCTGCCACCAGGACCTCCAGCTCTGCAAATCAATGGCCTGTATTAAAAAGAAACACTGCAGAAAAAGATTTTCATCAACAAAAATTACATTTAGTCTTGAAATATTCACAAAAGGGCCAAAGTGGCATACTTTGTCCCAGCACCTGGACCTTGTATTGTCCAGAAATGGGCCCCAGATGTGCTCCGTCATGGGGGAAGATGTGGCAGAGCTAGTCCCTGCTCTGTTACTCCCTGTGGAGCTTCCAGGATCCAAGTGATGTTTCCACATTCCCCCCGCATAGCCTGGGGGAGCACTTCTGGCTAAGGGAGTCTGCTTTCATCAGAAACCCCAAACCCATGACCACCACCATCCATCCCGTGAGGCAGCGCCAGCGATTCCTGAGGAAGGAAATCTCTCTCTCACCTGACAAGTCACAACCCGTCGGGTGATGTGTTCACTCCCTCCTGCCACCTCAGACATGCCAACTCTCCCTGCGGTTGTTTATATGATGGCAGCACCAAGCCCTTCTCCGTTAGAAACTTAATGAGCCTAATGAGAGGCAGCTCAGCACTCAGCAGTTACAGTCTCGGGTCTCCCCATTGCAGCTACCGCCATCGGTTGCCATAGAAAAGCAGAACCGGGAAAGAATCTACCTTTATTTTCATAGCCTTTGATGCAATGTATCATCCCAAACCAAAGTCTCTCCCGAGCCCCCAGCAGCAGTGGGTACAAAGGCTGAAGTTTGCTAACCTGCATGTTCAAGTCCTGTTACAATAAGGTGGTTCCCTCCAGGCCCAGCAATGCTTAAGGACCACAGCTCCATCTCTGGTGAGGATCTAAAGACATTCAGGGTCACTGCTGTAACCAGGGAACTCGAGATAAGACAATATTGGTCTTTTACAACTAATACTTCAGCATGTTTATCCACAGTCTCTCAAAGTCTGGAGGTGACTGAAGCTCGACTACAGAAATGAAAATAATCGAACTCAAGAATCTTTAAGATGAACTCATTTTCCTCTCTCTCTGATAAACCACTGCATCTGCAAAACCCCTGACCCATCCTTGGAGCTCTCCACTCAGCACAACAGGCTCCAGAAGTCCTCAGCAGCCCGTTCAAGGGTGGAAGATGCAGTCCCCTCTATGAAGCCATCTCTGCAAGGGTCTCCCTGATCATCCAAGTTCAATGCAACTAAAATAAACCTCACTTCACCCCACAGACACCAGTTCTATGCGCCCTGTGTTGTCCTGGTGGGTACCTGTAATGGTGACTCACAGAAAGTTGGCAAGCAGGATGATGCTCTGAACATTGTATGACTTTATTCCTATCCCAAAGGATGAGCTACAGAGACTTCTCCAAAACTAACAATATTGCAGAATAATGAATGCAAATTCCCTGTGCTGAAGCAATACTGATAACTGCTGAGGGCTCTCTCTATCTCCCTGGACAGCAAACATGGACTGCATTGACCTGGTTCAAAAGGCAAAAAAGTGTTTGAAACTTTTATCAAATGACAGGCCTGACTTCGGAAGGGAGACATGCTCCATCAAAAACCAGCTAGGCTGAGCCTGTGCCTGGAGGAGGATCCTTCAGGGCTTTGGGATTTTGAACCTGCCCCCCGGCTTCCCGTGGGCATACAGAGCCCTGCCAAGGGAGTTGTAAATAAGCTGTTTATTGTTCTGAAATTAGAAGGGCTCCCAATGCTTTTGTTCCAAGTAAAGGGTGCAGCACTCTCTGAGAGCTGACTGGTTTGGGAGGATCCAGCCCTCCAGTATGGATCAGAATGAGATCTCTGGACATTTCCTGGGTCAACAATTCAGAAAGGAAGCGCTTCATTTTAAAGAACTGTTTTACCTACAGCTGTTTTATTTATTGCTTTATTTAATTATCTATCTACTTCTCTTTAATGCCACTAGTTCAGATGGGTCTGTCCAGAACCAAACCATGCTGAGTTGGGGAGGTTGCAGAGGTCAACAGATGGGAGGCTGAATGCCAGATGGGTTGGCAAGAAACAAATTGCTTGAGCTGGTCTGGATGGAGTAATCTTTCCTAGTGACAGCTGTGAGGAAGGATTTCTTGGGGTACCTATCACCAGGACATTGTCCTTGACATGTGAAGTGTCTGAAGCTCTGGTACCTTTGGGAAGAAGCAGCCTGCTAAGGACATGCGAGATGCACAAGCTCTCCAGTAGTTCCACTTAGCACCTGCTTCTTCCACTTAGCACGTCGTCTTCTTTTCTTGGAGCTGATGGAGTGGGAGTTGCATGGATTTTGCTCCCTGAGGCAGATGCAGGTCTTGTGTTTTGATGGATTTCACCTTCCCTGAGGTTTGAGGATGAAGTTGCACATCAGAACACACCAGTATTCTAAATGTGTGGTTTTACTATGATCTATACGTGAAAAGGCTGAAAGGGAAGAATCTCACTGCGGCTTGCAGGTTCCCCTTGGGAAGAATAAATCTCAACTGCTCTGAGATGAAACAGGAAGTTTTCCAATGTTATCATTGGGCAGAGGTCTCCAACCAGCCACAGCGATCCACGGGTTGGGCTGAACCATTTCTGACAGATCCGACTGGACCAAAGAATTCTTTGCTGGTAAATCTCCCTCTTCTACAGGAGGTTTGATGCCTCCATGATGCCTGAATGGCTGATGTTAGATCACAAGTCAGTCTTGGAAATGAAAGGAAGACGGCAGACTAGAGAAGCCAAGAGAAAAGAACTTCTGAATCTCCACATTTCCCAGATTAATGCATTCTTCTGACATACATTTTTAAAGGATAAATGGTGTTTCCATACCAGAAACACCTGTGGCAGAGCTCATGGATAGCTGGATTTCAGCATCCACTTTAGCAGCATTGAGGGATTACGAAAGAGTCTCACTGCTGTAAGGCGTTTGAGGAAAATGGCATAAAACAGCTGATGGGAATTCTGAACATGTTCCCAACTTGCAGGAGCAGAAAGCTCATTTAGCTGTAGGTATCCAGGCAGCACAAGACTAGGGCTCCTTCTGTACACTCCTCACTTGTACAGCATAGCAGAGTGGTCACTCAAAATCTTCTGTTCCACTCCAGAACACTACGGAAGCCACCGTGCAGCTTGATTGTGGGGCAGGACAGGCAAGCTCCCACCCAATGATCGAGCTACAGCAAGAACATCACAAAATGGCTTCTTTATGCAGTTAAACAAACAAACAAACAAAGGAATCTCAAGTCTTAATGCTTGAGGTTGGATTTTTCTGAATTTGCTGGGAAAAGGGAACATCTCCTATCTTCTCCTGGGAACAGATGAATGCCAGAGGTGGGGTAAATACAGTGCAATAGCACAGGTACAGCCCTGCATTCACTGGGCTTTCACCCTTCCTTTGTGAACTTGCTTGCTCCTTCCTGCCTTGGTGCTTCAAGACTCTGCTCGAAACCAAAAGAGAGATGGAAAACCACATGAAAAGCAACACTCACTTGCCATGTAATGGGTTCCTGCCAGAGGCACAAAACAAAGGTCTTGTTGCTTGCTAGAGACCTTCACCCACTGCATTCCTGGGCAGAGCGCCATTTCACAAAACACAACTTTTCTGAACTTAAAGCATTGTAAGTTTCTAAGTGTGGAAGATGCAGAACACAGCCATCCACACACCAAGATCTCCTGCTGCACAGAATCATAGAATCATAGAATCATTTCGGTTGGAAAAGACCTTCAAGATCATCGAGTCCAACCATTAACCATGCCCCCTAAACCATGCCCTGGAGTACCCTGTCCACTCGCTTTTTGAATACCTCCAGGGATGGTGAATCAATCACTTCCCTGGGCAGCCCATTCCAATGTTTGACAACCCTCTCAGTAAAAAAATTTTTCCTAATATCTAACCTAAATCTCCCTTGTCTCAACTTGAGGCCATTTCCTCTTGTCCTATCTCCAGCCACCTGACAGAAGAGACCAACACCCACCTCACTACAACCCCCTTTCAGGTAGTTGTAGAGAGCGATAAGGTCTGCCCTTAGCCTCCTCTTTTCTAGACTGAACAATCCCAGAGCCCTCAGCCGCTCCTCACAAGACTTGTGCTCAAGGCCCCTCACCAACTCGGTTGCCCTTCTCTGGACACACTCCAACACCTCAATGTCTTTCCTGTAGTGAGGGGCCCAAAACTGAACACAGTACTCGAGGTGCAGCCTCACCAGTGCCAAGTACAGGGGAACAACCACCTCCCTGCTCTTGCTGGCCACACTGTTCCTGATACAGGCTAGGATGCGATTGGCCTTCTTGGCCACCTGGGCACACTGCTGGCTCATAGCAGGGCATCCTACATAACCAGCACATGCCTTCATTATTTGCAGGCAGCATGGCTGCTGGAACTAGTGGGGAGACTCCTATGGACTTCTAATCACTACAGTTCATAGCTTCTGGATCTAAGTAAAAGTGCTGCTATTAAAAGCAATGTAAGTTCTTTCAGAATTTTGCATAATAGCCCCATAACTCATTTGTAAGGGAACGGTAAGGTCTCTAAAGGACTTCTGAAATGACTTTTTGGAAGTAGGAGGTTCTCTACTATCACTAGGAAAACATGCCATGCATTCTGCAAGCACTATCAGTAAGGACTCTGGCTACACTGGTTAGATATGAGTTCATAAAGACCTTCACTCAAAGGTTGCCATTTAGTCATTGCTACACATTGAAAAGCGTGCTAACGACCAGGTTCAGGCGGCTGACTGAGACTGCTTTAGCCTCGGGCTGCGAGATAGCCCTAACCACCGGCTTTGGAAAGCAACACTTGAAGAAATATTTGCATGGCTCCTTGCTAATTGGGGATGTTTAATTCAATAAGCGTGCAGTTAGAGGTGATTTTAAAAGACTAACTTTATAACATTTCACACTGGTGTTGTCAAAACATATTGTCTAATTACCTTCTCCTTTCTTGGCTGATTGATAAGTGAGGGCAGAGCAGTGCCTCTCTGAAGTCGATGCCAATTCTGTGTCAGTAATTGGCTGGCAGGAGGTGCCAGAGTGTCTGAACTTAACTTTTATTCCCTGGAGAAAGACTAGAACTAACTCGACTTCTCAGTCCCCTGCTCCCATATAAATACGTGTCAAGATGCCTTTTTCCCTGGGACTTAAATTACAGTGCAGAACCTAATGGGAACAGCGGATGTTTCACAGAAAAATCCTTGTGAAGCGTCTGTGTGTAGTTTAAGAGGAATATGTAATTCTAAAAGACTGTGTAGATAAGTAGGATAATATAAAAATTTATAAGCAGCAGGTGGCCAATTTAAACCTTGTTCCCACCCCCTGCCCCTCCCCCCCCCTTTTTAACTGGGTTCCAAAAAGGTCGATAAAATTTAATGCTAAGTAAAACTAATTAGCCAGCAAGGAACTGCTGCTGGAATGACACTTATTCAGTTCAACAAAAGAAATGTTTGGCAGATGGAAGTTCGTTAAAGCAGAGCTCACTATACATATTTAATGCTCCATACTCTGAGTTTATAACCTGCAGTTCATTGAGGCATTGCCAGTGCACACGATCAACAGAAAGCCACTATTATTTTTATCCAAAAGGTAAAGCCACTGACAAGCTTTGAAGTCAGAGAATATTCACTCAGTAGTTCCCACTGTTGGGGAACAGCAACAACAACAACAAAAAATAAAGGCCAAGCTTTCAAACTTCAACTCTAACAAAGCCATGCTTACAGTAAAATCGGCATCAAGTGAAATAAAAAGGCACCCAGCCAGCCTTTTCAACAGCGACCACACTGTGAAAGCAACTGTGTGAAAAGAGAGGTGACTGAGCAAGGATGGCTAGTGAGCGTCCACAGCCAGGGCTTTTATTGTCAACCCAGTGATCAAAGCACAGGAGACCCTCTTAAATCTAAGGAAAATAATCTAATTTAAAAGGCAAAACAAAGAGTGGTGGGGTTGGGGTTTTTTTGTTGTTTTTTTTTTTAAATCAGATTAAAACAAGGGTGTATTTCTGCTGGTATTGTGCTGCTTTGAGCAGGCAGGATGAGAACAGCTGCGTCAAGTTTGAAGGCACTTCTGGAAAAAGCAGATGGAGGCTTTTTTTCTCCCCGTTTGATTTGTGCTGGAGTCCAGCTGTCCAAAGGGGAAAGAAGTACCTTTATTCCCTGCTAGATATTAAATGTCACCTGTAACTTCTCACAAGAAGAAAATAATAATAAGCAGAGCTGCAGATGGTGCTGCAGATCCCTAGCAGTTATGCTCATCTTCCAAAAGCTGTTTGCTTACCTGGAGCAACCAGGGAGACAGTATCAGACAAATGAAATACTTATGCCTGCACCATCTTTGCTCTCCTGCCTCGTATCCCCAGGCAGGCTTTGCCGAGTCCTTGAGAACAGGTTACAGCTCCCTTTGGCTGCCCAGTGCAGAAATACCGCTCGGGACAGTTGCATTTCTCCCCAGCTGACCTTGGCTGAGAGCTACATCAGCCTTCCTATCCAATGGCCTCCTACACTTTCCACAAACACCTCCAGCTCACCTGAGGGCACGTAACCTGCTTGCAGGTAGATGCTAGCCAGAGCTGCCATTCTCATCCGGGAGAAACAACTGGCTACTGACTGAACAGTTAAGAAAAAATATGTGTTTTGGGCAGCCCTGGATGATGAGTTTGGCAGAAGGCTACCAAGCCCTTTCTTAGCACATGGATTTCTGTCTTAAAACATCCCCAAATGAATACAGCGCTAAGGGGGGTTAAACTCAAGCAAGCAGAGCAACTGTACGCTAGAGATCTCACATATTTTGCATATTTACCTCTGGGGAAGGAGATAGTGCTACTTACAGGAATGTGAGGTAGTGGCACACGTCCATTTGCTTTGGCACTTTCTTGCATCTCTCTGCGATGCTGCTTGCGCAGTCTGTATGGTGGGATCCCATCTCTGCCGGAATAAAACAACAACATGCCCTGCTTTAGTGCCTTTCTCTGATACACGACGTTCATTTAAGCCTTACCACTGCAGAGTGGCAGGTAGGAAACCCCTTTACGTTTGAGAAAGGCTTTGCATGCCCACGGCATGCACAGAACCCGTGTGGGGAATGATGCTCGCCCAGGTCCCCACACCAGCAATGCTCTAGTGCCGGAGGGACTTACATGGCATCTGCCAGGAGCAGAGCGAGGCTGGGCTCCTGCGACCGCTGCCCTAGGCAGAGGGCAGGGAGAAGGACTTGGACCACATCCTGGTACCTTTTATAGTTGGTTGCTTTCTATAAAAGAGCCTGTAATGTACACAGTAAACCACAGGGCAGGCTAGGAGGGGGAGGAGTGGGAGCTCAGTGAGCATCTACACCAAGGGGAACTCAGTCAGGGAACAAGGTATATATTTTTAAGAGAGCGTGACAACTTCTCAAATGGCTTATCAAAGCAAAGGGTAGGCTCTGCTGCTCTTAAGACGATCTCTAGCTCAGTCAGAAGTTACAGGCTTGATACTGCAGTTACCTAGACCTCTTGCCAGAGGAGGCCGGACAAGATTAGGGAGGGAAGCCATGGGCAGCAACACCCAAGCGAACCAGCTCTGCTCAGGTTTGTGCCCTTCCTAAAAAAGCTGTTGACTGAGGTCTCCGCAGAGAGAGGAGACAGTGGTGGCAACGATCCTTGATCCTGACAGACTGGGAGCCGGGTCTGTGGCTCTGCCGCGAGCTGGGGGACAGGGCAGACCTGCTCTGCCAAGCCGCACGCAGCCCTTCTGCAAAGATGGAGGCCTGGGTGCACGTGGGTCCCAGTGACAGGGTGTCAGGGGGGTCAGAAGCACCACGCTTTGCTAACCACCCCTAATGGCAAAGCATCACAGGCTGAGTATGACTTCAGGAGAAGAAAGGAAACCCATTTTTGTTCTCACCATTGCGACCACCCTGCTTACACCCAGGGACGAGGAGAATGCGAGCGAAGCGGAGCCCAGTTACAAGATCAGGACACGGGCCCATCTCCTGGTGACACTGGGTTATTTTGAGAAAAATCAATGAATGCAAAAACAAATGCCAGCCTGGAGCTTGGCAATTTGGAGCTTCCCTTTTTTATTTTACACATTTCCCTGATTCAGTAAAAGTAACTGCTTGGGAAGGCTGTGCAATGCCACAGAAACGGGTGGAAATGAATGGAGGGATTTGGTTTGTCCGAAGTACCAAATAACTTCCATGCACATGCACTGTCTCCTTTCAACCCCACACCACTCTGAGCAGTGCAAACGAGCCAGACCTAACACATCTCACAACACGATGTTTGCACAAGCAAAATGTACTTAGCACCTACCCCCCTCCCCAATTGCCAAGCACAGCTGCTTCTCGAGAACATAAGCCAAACAGTTTAACCAGCAGATTTTTAAAGTCGAGATGCCATTTGGCAAGGGAAACACAATCTACTGCCGTGTTTTGCCTGCAAACCTCCCGAGTTACAAGCACCGGCCTGTGCAAGAATGGTCACCATCAGCTCTCCCATTTCCATCATGCCTGCTGCCCTGCTGGCTCCCTGGAAATCTGGGTGCAGGCAGAATCGCCACCAAATTACATCAGAAGAATGCACTTTCATGCAGTAACCCAGGCATTCAAAATTAAACACCATTAAAATAAAATAAAACCCATGATTAATGACAAGTGCTTTTTAGTAGGAAGACAAATGAGAGAACAGAAAATTAGCCAGGCTAATTACAGCTCTGGCTAGTGGCTGCAGGTAATGCGGGAGGAGGAAGAGCACGTCTGGGAGCATCACCTCTGCTGCGCCCGGCAGTGACACGTTATGGGAGCAGAGCAATTTCCCCAAGCGTTGCTATACCGACAGGCGATTACGATAGCTTTCATTAGGCGGCTTCATTTTCTTTAATGACGAACCTCCATTTGAAAAATAACTTAAGAGTCACAACGGTTAAGGAGTTTCATTGCATCACGATGTGATTTTTTTTGAGACTGGATGGCAACAAAACAACTGGCAATTTTTACGGAAAAAAACCCCCAAACCTGGGGGATTATTTTAGCCATCGCTGGTTGGCATCAATAGACAACATTTCAGCTTAACCGCCGCACAAAACCCAGGCGCCAGAACACAACTCGCACGCTAAAGCCGCATGGCCGTTCGCGGGAAAAGCGGTATTATATTAGAAGGTGCAATTTTTCTTTCTTTCTCTCTCTTTTTTTTTAATTCTCCCCAGCAGCAGTCCCAGCGGAAAGAGCGACTTTTGTTCCCAGCACAGTAGCGAAAGGCTGATAATGGCCTCTAATCTATCCGGCTTCAAACACATGTTCAGCCCCGCTGTGCTGCCTTTGATGTCATTTTAACTAGATTCCCCAATGCCACCTCTGAACTTGGAACATTCCTTCGTTCAATGTACTGTGCCAACTCAACCAGAGGAAGCAAATTCAAAGATAAGCACTTTAATTTTATCCCAACAAAACCTTATTCAATAGATGGGGGGAAAGCAAGGAAAACCAATACCGTACTTTTGTTTTCCTTTTGTCAGGTAGCTTGCTTTGAGATATTTTCAACAGATAGAGAAATAATATATATATATATATATAAAAATCAAAACTTTTTTAGAGCACATCTACTTTTCAAATAAAACTTTCGCAAACTGTTTTCCCCTGTTTCATAACGTGATTTTCTTTAGCACCAGAAAGCTTTGTGCTGAAATGCAAGGGGGTTGGGGGGCAAGAGTATTTCTATTGTTTATTTAATGATAATGCAATTGGTTTGCTATTGGGGAAACACGGCGGCTTCCTCTCCTCTCTGAATCAACCTGCAAGAGCCTCTGGTGAGCGGGGAGGTTTTGCTGTGGCTCTGCAGCTGGACTCTTCTAACAAGGGCTGTCTTTGCTTCTCCGTAGACAATCTCCAAATCCAACCATTAACCCTAACAAGTCGGAAATCACCATTTGGGATCTTTTAAATTAAAAAGCTGTTAAACTTGTTTAAATATAGCAGAACTCAAGGTCATTCTGGATCACTGGCCATAGGGAAGACAGGAAACAAATCCACAGCAAAACTGATATTTTCTAGCAATTACTCTTATCAAAGCACCACTGTCACCAAAAGACCTTTCTCACATTAAGAAGCACGATGGGAAAATCGCCAGGCATTTTGGCCAAAGGCCAGTCATCCGAGGAATAATATTTAAGCCTCACGTTTTTTTGAAGGAGTAACCACTGTCCTAAACCCCTTTACTCCAGGGAATGGCCATCCTTACTGTGGAGCAGGTTTGACTGGAATTGGGGAAGAAGGAGCATCCCTCCGGGCAAGCCCACCCTGCACTGAGGGCTTCCCAAGCGCCTGGGGTAAGGCGAAGCTGTCTCCCAACCAAGATAAACCAGACACTTGATAAGATCCAGAGGAAGGAGTATTGTTGTTTAGTTGGACCACAACACTGTGCTAAAGAGGAGACATTATTCTTGTTTACCCATGTAAGCTCTTGCAGAAATAAAGAGAAGACAGATATGGACCTAAGGCGTTTTTGCATCTGAATTAGAACATTACATGGCAATTTAATGCATTTCAGCTTCTGCCTGTTGCCTTCCTACCCAGATTTGCCTTAATTTCCCTTGAGCATCTCTCTTGTGACAACCCCTCCCACCCAGAGGCTGTCTCCTCCACTTCGGAAAGATGCTATCCCTATGCGGAGGTTATTCAAGACAGCAAGACCAGTTCAGGACTGCACTGTAAATGCTGCTGCAAGCCTGGAGCAGGCTCCAAGCAGCCCAGGGCGGGAGGCACAGCCCCAAAGCCCCAACCTACCACTGACCCACCACCGAACACCAGCGGTGAGCGACTCAGCCCCACCTGCGGCCATGGCAGGCTTGCTGGGCCAGCGCTCGCCGGAGCCTTTCACCGTGTCCTCTCCAGACCTTGCCTCCACACAAACCAGCTAAAACAACACAGCTGCCATGCTGATTATAAAAACAGGTTTCAGCAGAGAGGACTGGAGCTGTTTTGCCTACAAGGGCAGAGGAATTCCTATGACACAGGAAGACTGAAAAATAATCAGTGGAGCGCAGGCATTTAAGAGCAATGTTTTTTAAGCCACTCAAAAAGCAAACTCCTCAAACAACAGGGACTGATAACATATTTGTTATATAAATTCAACCCATTACAATAATATTTACCACTGCTTGCAAAGACATCCTGTTGAAAGTTTGTCTTTTAGGCAAGGGTGCTTGTAGCTGGTACCACATAAATGACTTTTAAAAACACTTTGGTGAGCTGGGCGCTCCTGAAAAGCCTGTGCCTGCCTCCCTTCACCCCAGCTCAGGAGGCCAGACGGCCAGAGCATCACCCAGGTCCTTGCTAACGGCTTTGCATAGCTGGGCTGTGCACGCAGCCAAATCCAAAACCCACTTTGCCATAATCGATACAATATCAAAGCTTGGAAGGGAGCTGGTGACAACTGCAATATATCGGGAGTACAAGCAACTGCTCAGTGTGTCTGCCTTCTCCGCCAACTTGAGTTGACCAACACTGCAAGAGCACGCCTTGCATCAAGCCATGCTCTCTGTGCACCCGCCTGCTTTCCCGGTTTATTAGCACTCCTCAATTAGCTGACGTTTGCATCCTGATTGTCTGGACACATTCTCCTCTGATGGAGGGTCACAGAGGTTTCTGCCTTGGGATCACACCCCGTTCATGTGCTGCCTTGGGAGCAGAAACCACATTTCTTCATTATTGAGCTTGACTGCTGTATGTAAACAGCACACATAGGGAAGAACCTCGCTCATCAGCAAACGAGGCTTTTATTGCCATTTTCCTCAGAGGAGGCCTAAATTCAAAGCACCGAGACATGCAAGTCTTGTCAAGCAGCAGGAGTCCCTTCTTTAACTTGCGTCTGGTTGTTCTTCATTTTTGCTGCCTTGAGCAATTCTGCAAAAATTCCTTTGAAAGTCAGGAGGCAGATAGGTTCAGCAATGCCATGTAAAAAACGAACAAAACCTGGTACTGGAGTTCTAAAGCATGTAATGAAGAGCAAGTGCTGAAAACAGACAGATTCTTTGTAAGCCAAAGGTCAAGGCTGCACGTCCAGAATCCCAATTTGGGGATCAATCTGCATGCATCCAGTTTAAAATGTACAGAAAGAAAGATCACAGGTTCACCCTTATGATTTTTGAAACTTACTTAAAATGAACCACTGAGATTGGGTTAGTTATTAGCAGAAGGCAGCACACATATCAGTGGTAATTAAAGTCCTAGAAGCAGCCTATGGTGGGCATAGGAGGGATAAAATGCCTAAAGGAAAAAGGAGCAAAGAAAAAAGAATGCATAGGATGGTCGAACAGAAATTATTCTGCCTGTGAAAGAAATAAATTATGGCTACTGCAATAAAAATTAGGAGGGTGAAGAACTCTGGCATAAATGATCACAACTTATTGCAGGTATAACCATCAGTGCAACCCTGTGAGCCTGCTGGACCAGTGAAAAAGGAAGTGCTAAGAGCTAATTAATTTTGAAGAGTTCTTACATCTGTCTCTCCTGATAACAAGAAGTTACATGACCCCTGCTAGCTTCAGAGTACTCCTCCATATAAACTGATGAATATGAAGAATCGCAGAAGGATGTGGCAAAGCAGCTATAATTGTATCAAACGGAGCCTTTAATTAGTGGTCCTCTACAGCTTTCTGTCCCAGGGGCATCCTCTGCCTCCCATGCCCCTTTGGCCAAGGTCTGCCTCCTCCATTTTGCAACGTGACATGAATAAGGTGTAAGGAGCTGGTGCCAGGGAGCAGAGGGGACTCAATAGCTGCTCCTAAACCGCTCCAAGCCTCCGTGGAGCCAGAGACAAGCATGCTACCAGCTCATATAGAGCCACCACAGCAGACACAGAAGCCCCCTTACATGTCACGCATTCATGCACCGCCCATTAACAACATCCATGACACAGGCTGGAAAGTTTCTCCAACAAGGTCTGACAGCTCCTGACATTCACAGTGACACTAAACGAGCCTCTTGGAGGACTTTGTGTTTACAGCACTGCCGTTAATAAAACCCTCTCCTAATTCTGTAAACCTGTCATCTTTCGCTTGAAGAATCAAAGGGTTTCTGCTCTACAGAAAGACACTTTGCATTTGCACTACTAAAAAACAGACCAAACATTGAATATTTTCCTCCAAATCCTTTTTTACCATCACAGAGATGCAGTCACAACAAAATCTCATAACCCCTTTTTTTCTCCCTTTTTAGACCATCTTTAACGAACGTATCTCATGGGTGAGATACAGGGTGCTATCATGAGGGTCAGAATGAGAAAAAAGCAGAAAAGATTTGGCGGGGGCTTATTGGTACAAGTTGTGTTAAAGTGCAGTGGCCACCAGACATAAACTAGAACTGGTCAGTCACCAATCCTACTGAAGAGCAAGGGCAGACTGAGCACAGTTTGGCAAAAAAAGCCTCAAGAGGAGAAGTACCCAGGTAAGTAGAAAGGTCTGTCTGACATTCAGAAGGTACTATATCTCAAATCACTTACTACAAAGCCATCCAACATTTCCAATGCTTCTTGCATCTGGCAAGAAACACTGCAGGAACTCTGACTGAGCATGATTTATTTTAGTTCACTCAAAATATTTTATGTTGCAAACGTTCCCAAGACCGGTAAGGCTGAGTAGCCTGCACAGTGACAAAACAACCCCGCTTGAAAAGAAAGCAAGAATGATCATGACCTTGGTCTAGTCAAATATTCCCCCCAACACCAGCTATGGCAAAGCCTCCCCCAGACCAACACAACAGCAGCACCACCGCTAAAGAAACAAACATGCTGCTGTCTCACTTACTGTCCCACCCAAGATCGGAGTTACTTACACGCTGCTGTCTGTCAGTGACATCGTATCGGCATCACTGGACATGCTCTGCTGCTCACTGTCATTGGCACTGGTCGCTGGTGCCAAAGCGTAGCCCGTGTTGACATAGTAAGGGTTAACAGGCTCTCTCCATGACCCATGCCTGCAAGAAAAATGAGAGAGTCAAATTAGGACACAACCTTGACCTTTACTCTGCATCACTAGGCAGAAGGACTCTGCCAGGAGCCCCAGCATCGGTGACAGGCTACAGAATAAGCTGTGTTCATACTAAGCTGCACTGATAGAACCATGAACAATTTGACTCATAACTGGAAGCAAAAGGGAATTCATGGAGTAATGAAGATGATACTGTAGAGATGAAGAAGGGAGGGAACAAGACTATATGGAAGAAGTCCAGTTCCCATCAGGATTTATGGTGTCCACGGGCTAACTGCTTAGCATTGTCATTCTATGAGCAAGGCAGGACATCTAAACCCAATACGTAGATAATAAGACAGCATTTTTTTAGTCAAAACAAGCTTCTACTCTTCCAATGGTAAGGGATGTGTAGCACGGCTCACCCATTCTATACTTGCTTTTACATCCCTCTCTACTCCAACATGTTTGCCAAGGGAGGGAGTTAAAGCAAGAAATCGCTGTTGCTTACAACGCGCTACCTAAAGCCGACCTCAAATGTCACACTTGGGTACATCAAACACTTGCAAATTCCACCAGGAAGGACCATCTAATCACACCGGCTTTTCCAACGGACAATCTGTTCAGGGATCTATGGAGGCTAGTTTGTACACAACCACATGCCTTGTCCTGCAGACAGGTTATTCAAGTACACGTGCAAGTAGGCCAACCTCCTTCTCTTCAACAAAATTACTGGAAGAGAGACCGCCTGCGTGAGCTAACTTGGGAAGCGAGTTCCTTGCTCATGAGGAGACCTGCATTAACGGTGAAGCAGCCTGTGAAACAAGCAGGCAAGAGCTCCTTCATGCCAACTCTGCCACTGGCATAGAAAAGCTACTGCTGCCAACGTGCCTCCAGCTCTGCTACACCGCAGGACAGTCAGGCCATGCAGGCATCCTGCAAGTCATTTTGCAATTTGCCAGAAGGAAGAACAAGCTGAAAGGTTCACACCAACGCACCAACACAGCATCATTTAATCCCCCGCTCTCCCTGCCTACCCCTCTGCATGAAGAGCAGCATTTGTAAGCTATCTTGAAGAATTCCTGGGTTTTTCAAGCTCTGTAACCAGCTCCGAAAATCAGAGTCCTGTTTTAATTCAGATCACGAAGCTCATCAGCATGATCTTTTATTTAGTAACTCAGTAACTGGTGCCTAGTTGATGTGGCTTGCAATGGACCTTGAGCAAACACCTCCAAGGAGGACACATCATGCAATTTGTGCTTCCCTGTTCTGTCGTGAAAAGCTTTTCTGGCTGTACTGCAGTGGTCAAAGTCCGAAGACAACAGAAAACAGTCCCTGCCCTGATGAGTTTACATTTAGATAAGACAAGGAAACCCATGAGAAATGCACAGATGGAAGGACCGGATGCGAAGAAGACACCATCAAAGGGAAAAGTTGGCAGTTTCTGCCTATTTGTATGGAGTATAAGTGCAGGACAGCCACTATATGAACTGGGACTAGCAGACAACCCATTTAAGGTGGAGGTTTTCAGAATGATTTATGTATAATATGATACTCGGTGTACAAGGATGGAAGCATTACCAAAGTATTTTAAAACCTGAATTCAACAGGGCTATAGCCTTCAGCTAACACACTGCTCATGTAGCTCCTATTCACCCTGCCCTTCTGCTCCTAGACACAGAACCAATTTTCCTTGTAATACAAGGGGTTGTAGATGTTCACTGGTCACTAAGAAAAATCATATTGGTTTAGGTCCATTATGGGGTCAGTTAGAAACAAATCACTCTCCTATTATCACAAAGAGAAAACTAATATTTTGCTTGCCACAAACCAACAAAAACTGCAAGCTATTTCTCCTCGGATGTCGAAGCTCAGTATAGTTGCAAAGTGGTGCAAAGAGCATTCAAAACTGAGTGAGCTGAGGTTTTTCACAACTGTTTGAGGAAAAGGGAGCCTTGTGAGGTTTCTCCATGCTCGGGTGCGATAGAGTCAGTTGGATAAAAATGCTTACGGGCCCCTTGGGATGGCGAGTCACCACGGACATCTAGCACACAAACTTTCTGTCACTGTAAACATGCACCGGAGCAACCTTATTTCTATATTCTATCAAATTTCAGAACAGCTTTCTAGGGCAAATATTTAAGGCTGGAAATAAATTGAACAAGTTCACCCTAAAAAGCAAGGTATAATAAGTGAAAACCTTACCCGCCCCCCTTCACCAGTTCTCCCCTTGCATAATGGTCAGTTCTGAATATTAAAGGAGCACTGTGCAGTGCAACACTCCTGTCAAATCCGATGTGACAGTTGCATGATGGAGGCTGATACAACCTCTTAAATTGAGGCAGGAATGATGGATAGCTCAGGCCTTCCCTGCAGGCAAAGAGAGGATGCTTTTTGGATAACCCAATTAAAATATACCACCAACTTCTAGTGGACCTTCTGCCAGGACACTCTGGAAGAGGCATGGATTATTCTAGCAGTATATTAAGAAAGCACTATGATATATAGAATAAAATGCACAGATCAATCAATTTCTCCTTTGTGTCTGCTGATACAAAGACACAGCAGCAGAGAGCATCTCTAGAGTTTGCTGGGTATGGATCTGAGACGGTTGAAGGAACCGAGAGCGAGCAGATGGATGCTGGGTGGTCCCTGGCCCCTCCAGAGGAGTCAGGATGGACAGGCTCTCCTGCAGCACTCCATGGCTGTGGGCTTCCCACTGAGGATGCAGGAAAGAGTTTGGTCACAACTGTTGTATTTAGCTAAAATTACACACTTAAGCATGTATACAACAGGGATTACTTCCATTTTAGCTCTGCCTCTAATACATCAATGCAAATGTAAACTTTCAGTAAGCGTAAGTAGATGGAAAGGGTATAGGATTTCAAAGCAATCATAACAGGTTACATTACTTTTGAGGAATCCATCTGTATTCAATCCTTCTCCTAATGTTCCCTCTCCCTGACAACTCTCTTCAGCTGGCTCGTATCACTATTTGAATGTTCTGTGCCGTGCCTCTGAAGAACGCTTTCAACATCTATTAGGAGGAAAACATTAAAGGAACATGGAGTCTAACAAAAAAACCTGGTCATTTCTGATCTGGGAGGGGAGGCTGCTTTAAAAGGGATACAGGCACACTCAGGGCGATTTGAAATGTCAGCTAAAAACCTCACATACCAAGCTCTACGTGCTGATAAGGGTGATAAAAGGAAAGGTGAGCATTTAAAGTTAAGACTTCACAACAATTCCTGCAGACTTCTGGAATTTTATTTTATTTTTTTAGACAAAAAGAGCAATGAACGTTTTTGAAATGAACACAAAACATTTCACACATCGCAGAAATAAAGCTGCACGTCTCTTCTGCAGCTCTCAGTTGCTCAACCCTCAAAATAATCACATAGGGAACAATTATAATAGAGATCACAGCGACCCAAGTAAGTCAACCTGACCAGCTGCCTTTTCTTTGCATAAAGCCCTCCACTGATCACTGTAAATTCTGGTAATGCTTGACAAGGGCCAAAACTGTTGCAGAAAAGCAGCAAGCATCTCCTTTGGGCTTCCTTCTACCTGTTCAGAATTTATTTTGCATGTTGTCTTGGCTGCATCCCATCCCCAAATCTTCCACTCCTCCAACCAAGATCAGCACACAGCGCTTTGAACATTAGCACTGTCAGATCTTGGAGCTTCAGTGTAAGTGACAAGAGAGATGAGGTCCTCTTCAGTCCTCTTGCCCTAACTGGAGTTCCCACTGCATCGCGACTCCCTAAGGGCACCCTTTTCCTTCCAGCCTGGGATCCCCAGTCTCCTTCACACAGCTTCACCTGATGGCTATTTCAATTTTAAATCAAAGATGCAAAGTCCCCACTTTTTGCCAAACATGCTACTCCTTGCTCTATGCGAAAAACGTAGGGCTAGCATGCTCTGGGGAAGAACTGCATCACCTTCAGCATCCACAGTGGGAGCAAGATCTCACAGATCCTGCTTACAAAGCCAAATGCACATGGCACTCCCTTCAGTTCTCAACAGTTACGTACCTCCTTCAATGATGTGCTTCATCAAGCCCGGGGCAGGGGGCGGGAAACTAAGGCAAGAAGGAAACTTCCTTGGAGATGAAAGGCCTCTAGGCAACTGATTTCTGTAGAATTTAAATTTTCACTGGAGGGAATGGGTTGCACAACGCTCTATTTGCAGGTCTGAGAGACATGGTCTTCCTAATTCTGCTAGCAGCTCCAGTGTAGCTGGAGCAGCTCCCAGTCTAACAGGGAAGCTCATCAGATTCATCAGTTTTCATTGCTACCATCTCCTCCAGCTCTAGCACTGAATTTTTATGACATGGGAGATATCCCATTTTCTAGACAGCTTGAGCCATGAGGCAGCTGATAATCACCCAAACTGCATGAGTTGCCTTGGAAAGCTGAGCTGCAGGAGATGTGGGGATGTTGGCAAGTCCCAGAGAAGGACACCCCAAAACGGGCTCCGCAGAAACTCAAGATCTCTCACCACAGCTGATGGCAGGTTGAGCAGCTGCGATACCCTCCCTCCTGCACAGCAGTGAGGAACCTCGTGGCAGGACATGATTCCACCTTTCCTCTTTTGGTGGGTGGTGTTTGAGCTGAGGGATGGTGCCCAGACACCACAGACCAGGGCTGCAACCCAATGAGACCTAGTTACTGAGTCTCTGCTCCCACCCTGCTTTTTCACACCAACTTCTGACAACTCAGTTCAAACTTTTACAGGACTGTGTTTTTGAAGATGACTATTTCCAGAACTACATTTGCAGGAGGAAACCAGCACTAAGCGCTACTCTTATTTGGTGTCTCTGGTCATTTTGCCTTTGTGATTGGGAGGATGCAGTCTAATGCTGAGACATCCTTGCAGCTCATTATTTTCACACGTCCCATTTATTCAGTGTGAAAAAATTAATTTTTCCATTTAAAAAGTTATGTACTTCCATCCAAGAAAAAGAAAAAAAAAGCTTCCAAAATGACAGCTCGCTGAGTCTCTGGCTGGCCAGACACAAGCAGAGCTCTCTTACTTCCCATACATACACCTACCAACAAGCGGGTGACTGTCACATCCTTCATGCAATACCACATTTCATTATCACAACCAGTCAATCAAATTAAAAGGTGCACATGTTAGCTTATGATGTACGAGCCAAAGCAAATCCCTTCAGCATATTTAAATAGCATGTGCTGACAAGAGTGTCCCAGCAGCAGGGTCACCTTTAACAAGGGATTAGAACAGCATCCACCAAGAAGTCTGATTTACAAGATTACATTAATCTACCACCTGAATGGAAAAGTCTCCGTTTCCAATCCATGGTACCAACACCTATCACAAAAGTTGCACCATACTGGGTATAAAACTATTAGAAATGTCCTAAAGCATTCACAGCATCCCCCAATACATCATCACCAATTCTTGGAGCCAAGAACAAAACGTCTATGAAGATGCAAAGCTGAAACCTTTACTCCTGACTGGATTTAACCTGCACTAAAGACGCCAAGTCTGCTCAAGAGGTTAAAATTGGGGATTTAGCTGATAATTTGATTGCAGATCCTCGGGGTTGCTGCACTTAAAACTCTTCCCAATTACTCCAGGTACTCAGATACTGCTGTGCATCTTAACTTTATCACTGCCAATGTCAAGATAATCACATGTGTTCTAGGCAAGGGCAGCTTCTTCAAAGATCACATCAATTCTGGACAAGTTAATCTGTTCTTTGAGGTCTCCAGATGGCTCTTGCCAAGAAAGTTCACTTCCAGCCCTGCAGCCGGCGAGCGCAGCGGCCCCGGCGCTCTGCAGAGCATTACAAAGGAACCAGATCAAAGTTGTGTCTTACAAAAAAATGAAATCTGAAGTTTGAAAAGCAACAGCAGCCTGTCACTTGTAGGCTTAAAGACGACTTCTGTATGCTCCAGCTATCAGGGAATTTATGATTACAGTCTGGCTTTTAAAAGCTGATAAAAAAAACGACGCTCTTTAGCACTCCTTGCCTTTGCAAATCTGTATCTTCTTCCGTGCTTATTCATCCTCCCACGCTGGAGGAAGAAGGGAAATAAATAAAAACGTAACTAAAAGTACAGATAAGGGCTCTTCTTCTCTTTTATTCTAAGGCATTCAATTCCATTTTAGGACTACGTGAAGATTATTTCATGGTGAGCTTCAGTAATTATTCTGAAGTATTAAAGTACAGTTACAAAAGCTAAATCCAAGAGTTTCCAATTTCTCACTCCTCTGCATCTACCAAGGACACACTACTTCTCAGGCAGGACTAAGGTACAGAAGATGTGTTAATTGAAACCAATAATTTAGATCAAGGATACAGCAAGCTGGGTGAGAAAAGTGGTTTAGAATTTGTCAGAATCTAGGAAGGAAGCTGAAATACAGGAAATAAATGGTTTGCTTCAGGAGGCAAATAAAGACTAGATAGGCTAAATATTGTGGCTGTATTGCCCTATCGCCACCCTAACCGCCTTCAGACAACAGGATGCAACCACTGTGTTCCAAGGAAACTGCAGAATGAGTCCCTCAAGATTTCATCTGACTCTGCATCTACAAATCAGCCCTCCCAGCTCCTCCTTCCCAACAGAGGCAAGGCTGTGCTAATTCATCACCCCAGCGTAATACTGTATTTTGTCCACTAGTCACAGATTTAAAATCAAAACCGTAAAAACCCAATTTTGACACACACAAAGTCAAGTCTCTCCTAAAAACAGTGCACATCTTTCCTAGAATAAGATCAAACCCCTCATTTATTTAATGGCTCAATGCACAAGAAATGAATTAAAATAAGAGAAAATATGGGCAACACAATGCCTGCACATCAATTAACAGGACGCTTGGATTATCTTCCTGAAATAAAGTGAACGACACAGAACATTTTGTTCCATATCTAACAATAACAGGTATCTGCTTAGATTCATTTCAACATATTGGTCTGAAATTATACCATAAACATAGGGGGTTTTTGTTTGTTTTTTTGAATGATGACATGATTAATATGAATCCTTAGCCATTGACATTAAATATGGACATTTTCTGTAAAATATGCAGGATATTTGACTGCATTAATTGTGACTGAACAAGAGCCTTACTGCTTTGGAGCAGCCTGGCTCCATCAGTCATTCAAAAGCCTCTGTAGTGACTTATGAAGCTACAAAACTGGGGCAAACCCAAAATCTCCTGTGTGCATTTTGGATATCGAGGGTACATTGCTCCCACCCATAAGCCACACCTCCCTCCATGTCATGGCCTCTGTCAGACAATACACCATAGGAGAATTATTTTTAATATTTTATTGAAAGAGACAGAATCAAGCTCATACAGGGATGTGCTGAACATCCATACATGTTGCCAGAAAAAAGTTGCCTTAATAACTAAATTTGTGACTGACATCAAAATGCATCCTGAACGCAGTGAGAGGACCTTGGCCCCGAGGACCAAATCCTCCTGACACCCAGAAGAGAGAGGTCCTGCCCAGGATCACATGCACAAGGAGGAAAGTCAGAACAGAAACACCGATGTGCTTTAAGGTCACGATGTGCATTAAAATAAATAGAAATCTTTTCAAATCACAGGGCCTGTCTACATGATCCTTGCAGCATGCCCAGCTCGGGTTCCTATCACCAGGCAGGGGATGCCATGGTCCCAGCACATTCCCAGTGTGCTCCAGCTGCCCAAGGGTTTGGGTGAGAACAGCCCACAGCAAATCCCCCTGAAATGAGTGGGACCTGAGCCCTCACCGCCCCCCCCCCCCCCGACCCTCCAAATGTGGTCTCCCTCGGCCACAGGGCTTGCTAGCATGGAGAGAGGCACAGAGACTGATAATGCAGTCTCCTTCCCCCTGCTCAAACCTAGAGCTGGGGAAAATTCACCAACAGGCTGATAGGCAAGACCTTTCCGTTCTGCTAATTGGCTTCTCAGACTGAAATGACATCTATGTTTAATACGGCAAGTGATTTTATATATATATGTGCTTAAGTGGATGAACACACACAGTAGCCATTTCAGATACCATGCAGCAGTGCCAGCTCCCAGCTCTCTGCTTTCCCAGGTGATTCTCCCAAGAAAATTGGGGCCAGTGGAGAGGGGAAACACTCTGCAAAGAGCTACAGGGGTCTCTGCACGGGCTCCTCTGCCTTTGCCCCACAGTCTCCCTTCCCTGGGAAGGCAGGCAAGGCAGCTGGGAGATGTAAAGGAGTCGCAGGGGAAATGGTTCTTCCCAGAAGGGGCAATACAACTATCATGTCGCAGATGTAAAAATATCAGCAAACCCCCCAACCGTTCAGAGCTTTCCACATCATGCCAAGCAAGTGACCATCCGTGCCTTCCTCCCACCCTGCCTGCAGCCCAGGATGCTGCTCCCTCCACAGATGAAGTAAGCAGCCGAAAGCATCTCCCAGCTTTCCAGCCACTGGCTGGCCGTGCAGACACCCACACAACACGGCTTCCAGCCCAGAGCATCCCCCTCGCCTGCGTGGCGAGGGCCTTCGTGAAACAAATTACTTCCAAATGCCTGCCTTTGAGGCACGGGGAGAAATGGAAGCCCAGGTTTATACCTGGGTCTGCTCATAAGCTAAAGAAGGCAGCAGCTCCACTTGAAAACACCACTGCCTGCAAACTATCAAATTAATCCTGGGATTTCAACAGCTTTTCTTCATTATTTTTCGTCTCAACCAAACCACAAATTTACTTAATGACTAAACCAGGCAAGCGAGTACTTTGTTTTCCAGACAGCGGGAACCTTTCTAACGGGATCCAGGTTTTCAGAAAACACGTTTACCTAATGTCAGGAGAGGGAGAGGGTCCATTTCCGAGATGCATCTGATGCTTTTTTTAACTTCCCCAAACCTGCCAGCATTGTGGTCGGGGTATCTTCGAGTCCTGAGCCCAAGGAGAGGCGCTGAGCGGGGTGAGGAGGAATACAATAAGAACACTGTGTTCCAGGAATGATTGAATAAAGGCAAGAGCATGCTTTTGGCTAGCAGGATTCAGTGCTCTAACTTTGTCTGCCGCTTTTCTTCTCCATCTGAAGCAACGTTGTTTGTCCACGCTTCTCTGAAATGGAAAGTATTTCCTCTTGCCTGCTCGTTCCAAGGAAAGATCTGAGGCGGCCTGGTATAACCAGGCAGAACTGGGGATTCTCCAGTGCCTCGACCCTCCTTTGCCAAAATTTCTGCTCAACAAGAAAGGGCTTGCAAGAATGAAATTACGAGCAGATTTCTCTGCAAGCTCAGTAACTTAAGACCAGGGCCTGTAGGATGAGTAAGTTTTTGGATGGGAACAAAGCATCTAGCTTTGACCAATGACTCCAGACCATCCCCCTCCTTCCTACATACCTATGGAACCTCTGGAGTGTTTGACACCATGGGACGGGGAAGGGACATGGACCATACTGGGGAATGGGAGCCACTGGAATCAAAGAGCAAATAAGACTGCCTGGGCTCAGTCCTTCCTTAGATCACTGAAGCTCTTCAGGAGGGCATAAATCCCAGCACTGCAATTCATTGTCTGGATTGCTTTCAGGGATAAATTTCTGGATCCTTAAATCACAACAGTGGTGTTGCTGATAGATGAAATGAAAGGGGAAGATATGCAACTCAAGGGGGCTCCATTTTACAAAGACTAGTTGCAGCTTTGACATTAAACTATTTGCTTGTATCACTGGGCCACGTAATGTAAGCTGAGCCGCATGACCGCAGGCTTGCTAGCCTCATTTAAATCCTTATCGAAACAACGGCATGAAACTCAATACTCATTACCACTTTACTGCCAACAAATTTGGTATTTTAATGAAATTACAAAATTGGGTGGTAGAAGAAACCAGTTGATGTAATATTTTGAACATCTATGAGGCACCTGACTTAGCACCTCAAAACCACCCAGGTTTGTTCCCAAAGGCCTTTGACAAAGCCCTACTAATGATGAGGTGGGTAGGATTAGCAATAATCCTGCACAAAACCCCCCCACTTCTTCATTTCATTGAATAAGGTCTGGCTCACCAACGCACATGAAACAAAGAGATCTGCCTCCAAGCAGAGTTGCTCATTGGTGTCTTAACTCCTACAGAAAGGATCCAAGAAACTCCCCCAATTGAACAAGAACCTTTGAGGTGACCGAACTCCGACCTCAGCTGGTAACAACACCAAAAACACAGAGGGCTGGCAAGACCTGGCAGAGATAAAGCTGAGAGTCAGGATTTAATAATGCTCCCAGAGGGGAGATTCAGCTGATTAGAAACATCCTAATCTTCTCTCTCAGTGTATATTAAAGGTCAAGAAGTGGGATCAGATATTGGCAGCACATGAAAAAACAATTCAGTTGAGCAAAAGGCCTTCACAAAGATGTTTCATACCTCCGCATTAAAAATTCCTGCAAAGCCTTATTTAACTTTACTTCTATCTTGGGAACACATTTAAGTTTAAAGTCAAGATACCATTAAATCAGGACAGAAAAGAAGATATCCCCCCCAAAGACTTCTGCCTCCAATCAGTACTTTATAATAAGCAGGAGTTCATAAGCATCAGTTGACTGCAACCATGACAGATAAGTAGGTCTCAGAAGTAACAGCACCATGAAACAGAGCTTCTCTAGCAGTCCTCTGGAGTCTCGCAAGCTCCCCAAATAGGGTCATTAAATGATACTTGTTGGATCATGTTAACAAACGTCAGGCTGTATCAACAACAAAATACTGGCAAGCCGCGAAAAGCTTTTAAACTTGCTCTATCATTTGCAGCTCAGCTCTGAAGAGATGTCAGCATCACAACAAATGTATAAATCCTAATTCGGTCTCCTGGTCTCTATTGGGAGCTTTTAATCTGACATTCCCTTCTCAGCTCAAACCGACCTGGCCAATATAACGCAGTGGTTTGGGCAAGATGAGGGCAGACTGAGTCATGCTATCCTTCTGACAAGGTCCATTAGAGGTTGACAGCAATGACAAATCCCCAGAAGAACTGTAATAACAACAACCACAAGGAATGAACCACACAGAAAGTGTCTCTAAAGGAGACAGATGCTGTTAAAAAGGATCTTTCCTTTTCTAGAGATAATTTTTTTCTTTTTCTTTTAAGAGTTTAGCAGACTAACAGCAAATAACTTGCTGCTGTCCCCAGAAAACAGGAATACAGAGGGAAGTTAGTTTTGTGAAGATGCTACAGTCAGACTTCCTTTTAAATAAGGACTGAAGTACCTTCTCCTTAGGTGGTGCAGAATGAAGTCTTCTTTCACAGTCCTAGTTTTTAGACAGTCACTGAACCTTGCATCTCCAGGCAGGCCTGGAAGCCAAACCATCAATCGCTGCATTGAGGTCACACAAAGTCATATTTAAAAATGATGAATGAAATCAGTGGATTCAGTTTCTCATTTCTTGTGGCTGTATTTTTACAAACTGATCTAAATTCGGTGGCTGACTGGCAAACCAAGAGCAAAGAATTCAGCAGTGAGAAAGATGGAGATCAGCATCCGAAGCCAGCCAGCGCAGGTTGGTTAGCAATGTCTACTTTCTGCGTATACCTTGACCATAACTAGAAGGACCCCACTGGGCATGCTCTGCTCCTGAAGGTGACAACATCTCCAGAGGTATTCACTAAATAGTTCAAGGTGCAAGAAACAGTTCACCTCATTTAAATGGATATTAAAATGTGAAAAACAGCTAAAGGAGGCAAGGAAGGAAAAAAAAACATTAAAAAAAGAGTTGCTTACAGACAAATTGCACAGAAGCTCACAAGGAAGCTCCTGGGACACTGCAATACCAGAAGGTCCAGCTAAACTCCAGACCAGAGAGGAGATGAAATACCTTTAACTGTACCACGAGAGCGTTAGGGCAGCCATCGGGAGGCTTATATATGCAGTCCATCCCATTACCATGTTTGGCCACTGCTCAGGGAAGTCCTGTGCTTGTTTTTCTCGGTGCATTTTACAGCAAGTGAAACTCAACTTCAAGAACTGTGCTGGGGTTTGTTGTTATTTTTGCCTTATTGAATTCTTCTGTTTTGATTCTCATTCATTAGAACAGGCAGATATATGGGCTTTTACCTTTATTACACAAATTCCACAGTATCTTTTCATCTGGTATGCATTATTGTGGGGATATATATGAAGTACCATGTCCATTTAAAGTGCTGTAAAAGAGCTGTTTGAACTCTCGTTCCATTCCTACATATCTTTATAGAATTAAAACCAGTTGATGGTTCCATTTAGGAAAAATAAGTGACAATGCAAGCAATGTGCTTTTTTTTCTAAATAAATTAGCCACTGTTCAGATAAAAGACAACTGTATTTTTTTTTTAACCTCAGTTTCTTAAAGACAGACGGCTAGGTGATCAAACTCTATTTCCGTTGATCTCTTTTTACTCACTCCAGAAGTTGAGTACAAGGTATTTGCTGACACCCAACCAAACTCAACAGGGGAGGGAGGCCCCAAAGACACTGCGATAATTAGTGAAAATGGGGAGGTGTGGAGAGACTTTTAAGTGCTCTGAATAACAACGAGGCTGGGGCCAGATCTCTGCAGAAAACCTACATGGAGAAGAGATCTTACTTAAATGCTCCAGCTCCAGCTGACACCTTCCCAGACACTGAAGTCAGCACAGGCCCATTGCAAAAGTCACACTTGGGGAGAGACCCAGTGCTGAGACCTGGTTTAATTCAGCATGTTGACTGGCAGTGGATGGGCCTCAAATCACCTCCGGCTGACACGATGTGTTGCTGCTACCATTTTCTTCTTCTATAGCAAGCGGAGCCCGGAGCAGAGCACCACGGCTAGTCTGACCCACTGCCACGTGCTGCAATCATCCCAGCTGCCATAATTAGAAATGGAATCCTGCGGATGAAGGAAAAGGCTGTTTTCTGGGTAGGGCATGGACCACAAGAGCTGTGAAACACTGGAGCCCATCTGCGTGACACAAACATACCATCTGTTACAGAGCACGTATGTGCCATACTATACATACAGGATTTCATTGACCAAGTAGGTAATACAAAAATGCCTCATTGCTTTAGACGTTTTCTCCTTAAGACAGCAGGGAAAAGCAATCTACAGTTTTGAAAAAAAGTTATCTTCTACTCACCTGTCTTGTGCCCATGTATCACACTATCTGTTACTGATCCTGCACTACTCTCTGCAGAACCTCATCTGCTCAGAGCACAGGATAAATGGATTGATATCCTTATTTTCCCCCTCTCTGAACTTTTACATCACCCAAATCTCATGCTGAATGCAGCATTACTCACTTTGTTGGAGATTCTTCTACAGCAATTTTCACAAGTGAATCTTGTATTTATTTGTGCTACTATTCTGGAGGAAGGAAAAGCTGTTATCCTCTTATGTACCAAAAGCCAACTGCAATGTTGAAATTGTCAAAATTTTCTCAAAATGTGGATGCTCAATTTGAAATGCTCTGGGCCTAACACTCAGCATTTTTGTAAGACTTCTGCCTTGATGCATGCTCAGCACATCGGTAAGTCTGATCTGGCTCTTAAGTTGCACACAGAAAGTTAAGGCATGCATGATGACTCTCTCCCAGGGAGAAGAGCTGTCTTACAGGATGTCTCTGGCAGAAACCAGCACAGAAGCACCCGTGTTTTTCTGCTTGCATCTTCTGCCTCTTCCACTGCAAGGCCTTTCAATGATGGAAGAGGTAATGCAGGTGCCCTGTACACTTTCCTTCCTACCTTCTCTGTTAGTTCCTCTGGCACTAGCCATCCCATGCACTGAACAAGCAAGAGGCCTAAAGAAAAAGAGTCTATGATCACACATCGACAAGTAGCTAAGTAGCTACAAGAGCAGAGAAAGTTACGAAACGCCATGTGATAGCACCATGCATCAGACTTACACCGTCCCATGTCTACATGGGGCAAACATCCCCAGCCCCTCTCTTCCCTGTTCAGCTATATGGGTTCAATCATACAGTTAGGGTCAGCTCACAGCCCTCCCCCTCGGAGGTGAACAGGGTTTCTCTCCTCTAACCTGCCATTCATTTGCACAAAGGGGAATTTCACCCCCTGTCAAAACTGGCTGAGATGAGTGGTTCAGCAGTATCTTCCTTCTGCATAATAGGCTTGAACTAAGGCTAAACAGGCAGCTTCAGCTACAGCACCTGAAAACTCCGGGAAGCATTGGAAAACCCCTTTCCAGTTTCAATACCCTGTACAGCCTCGTCTCTTGCTAGCTCCCAACATCACCTGCTCACCGCTGGAGGATCTCACCTTCCTCACCTCCTCCCCATCACTGCTTGAAAATGCCTTTTTTTTTTTGCTGAGTGCCTTTCCTGGAGGATGAGAGAAAAGAGCCGGTTCACCTAACAATGAGTGTGGGAGACTCCAGAATCATCAGCAGCAGCAACAGGAATCGCACTTTCCAGTCTGTGAAGTCTTAGCTATGAGCATCATCAAACGCACTTTTCAGATACACTGGCTGCCAAATTTTTAAACCGTCTACTATAGAGCTCATGCAATTGTCACAGGCTTACAATTTAATCAAATTGGATGGATTCTCACATGGACAGCAAAAGGTATGTTCAAGCTGCCAGCGCCCCTCCCACCTCCAGCAACCTGCTTGCCAAACGGTACACCCCTGCTTCAAAGCATGAAAGCTGGAAGGTTATCAATGAAAAGTAAATTGTAAGACTCTGACATGAGCAAAACAATGTAATTTCCTCCCCCTCTGTTTTTGCTAAAATTTGCCAAAATAATTCAGCCTTAGGCAGAATCTCAGTGTGGAAGAATACCAAACAATACAGTCTGATAAAGATATGAGCAACTACAACAAAGTTTTATATAATGGGAAATGTTAGGCAACCATGACTATAGCCATTGCCGCCAGCTCCTCCTATATAGTAAATGAGTGATATTTTAAAATCGCTATTAACCCCCCCCGCAAAGCTACAAGCAAGTCTGTAACGTGAGTCATAATATCCTTGGCATACATTTTGATCACAAAGTTGATGAAAGCAGCCATCCCCAAACCTGCGTGTGAAAACTGTAGATGAATTAATCAAAACATGCAGGAGCTTGTGACACCAACGTCTGAGCCTGCACATTTGCATCTGCAGTTGTGAGATTCTTGCATGAGACGACGCAACAGCAGAGAGACTTGGCTGCCAACTTTTGCTGCTGGTACCTTGTCACATCCAAGGAAGAGAGAATATTTGCCAGTGGTTCTTATTCTAGGACTGATCTTTCTGGACTATGTGTATACCCACAGTATGATGTAAAATTCACTCTGTGAGTTAAGTGAGCAAAGAGAGACTCTTCTGTTTTGCACGTGCATGTTGCTAACACAGCAACTGCTCAATGGCATCATCTTCTCTGCTCAAGATGGTAATAGATGTCTATGTATGCTGCAGACATGCAACTGTTGTGCAGCTTTAAGCAAATAATAAATGAATTAATGAATTCCACTGTTGGTGACTTACGGAGATCCTCCACGTGCAGGATCACTTTGTTACTTGCCTGCGGGCAGCAGGTTGACTGCCTGGTGGGATTGCCTGCCGAAGGGCCGTAATTTCTGACCTCCAAATCTTCAACCTCACAGCTTCTCTCAGTCTCACCACTGGAAGTCTACCTCAGTCCAGACAAGCAATCAGAATAATTAATCAGGCTGCTTTCTCCAGTAGCAAGAAACAGGGCTTTCCCAAGCAGCTATTTCCCGACACTAACCTTGCAAATCTCCCCCCAGGGTGTATTCCCTGGGAAAAGTTAGGGAACAGGTTGGGACAAAGAAGCATCTGCACATTTCCTTGACTGGGGCCAATCCCGGGACATCAGGAGGCCATGCATGTCTGTGAGCAGCTGCACCTGCAGTCAGGAAGAAGAATCTTCATTTACTGTTGGAAATGCAGTTGCACCCAAAAAACCTTTTGGGGATTTTATTCTCTGCTGCAAGCAGAGGAGATATGGGGCCGCAACAGTTCTCAGGATACTGCTCACAAAAACTTGGGCTTAATTTTTTGGAAGAACTGTATTGCTGAGGAAAAATTCTGTCTCCCTGGTAGTTTAGGGCAAGTTCACGAAGTGATAAAATTCTGACGCTGACCTTCACTGAAAATGTGGTAAGAATCCAGAAGAGTGAATACACCCCCAGCACAGTGCCTGCTCAGCTGCTTGTCTTAGAGAGATGTTTCCATCAGTCCTAAAGAGGACCAAGGACCGTGATTCGATCAGCAGGAGAGGATGCGTTGGTGATTATCAGACCCTATAAAATCTTTTCTGATCCTGATCAACACCACTTTCCCAAGTGATGAGAACTAGCAGGCCAAGGTCACCTGCCTGGCTGAAATTCAGCCCAGGAGGGCTGGTTGAACAGTGATAAGAAAGAGGGCTCTTCAAGCAAAAGTCTGAAACGTGCGGAACTTTTAGTTCTAGAGCAAGAAAAGATTTTGACCCAGTTTCAGATTTTAAGTCCACCTCCTAAACAAAAGCAGCTGAAGTTTAAATGAGCCAATTCTGCAGATCATTATGCTGCTATTACACAATTCCTTCCAATCCCTGAAGTGTGGAAGATGTGCCAACGCCAGCCCAGGCACATCTTTGTCATTTCAGCTGGACTTCCATCCTTTCCACTAAAGATTTCATTCTGCTAAACCATTCTTGACAAATGCCAAACACTAAAATTTCCCGAATATTTATTGTAATTTCTTTGGCCACACTATCACAAGTGCCTGAATTCCCCTTCTCAGTTGGAGAGCTATCTAGACTAGAGGTCTCCAAATCTTTCAGCCTAATAAACATCATAAAGGCTCATGAGCCCCTATGAGTAGTAAGGGAGAGATTGTTTGTGCCACAAAAGGAACAAAAATGACCAGCCATCCCCTGCTGGCTATTCTCCTCCCCTAAGAACTTGGTCTAATCCCCTCCACCCTACAGCCCTTAAAAAACAATGTGCCAAGGAAAGGGAGCAACTGCTATGCATACTGATTCCCTCCCCCAGCTTGGACATGGCTCCTGGACGACCACTGCCAGCCAACTGCTACGAGCAACCCCCTCTGAGATGCTGTGCTAAGGCAGAAGGTTGCTTTTCATCCCTCTATCTTAGGGACTACCCAAAGAAACTGTCATGCTGGTTGCAGCTCTCCTGGGCTCATGCAACAGCAGAGCTCTTCCCACAACCTCTTTGGGTCTCCAAAGCCCAGCAGATAAAAAGGCTGTGGAGCCCGCAGCCAGTCTGGGACCATCTCCGAGCCAGCCCAGGAAGCAACTCAGGCTCATCCAAACATTTTGGGGAGAAGGCAGAGGATGCAGTCCAAGGAGCACATTTCTATTTCTCTTCCAACGGTCAACGTGCTAACACAGTATCCTTTAGGCGAGGAGGTACACATGCTCGCTGACAAGCCATGCAGAGAGCAAGAGCCCAAGGTACCAAGGGAAAGGAGAAAGATGTGCCAGAAACACAGGGTTATGGCAGCTCTCAAAGCCACCCCTGTGTGCTCAAGCGTGCCAAGGCCAACCCTGGAAGTACTGCTGCCTCTAAAAGAAGCTACAGTTGAGAAGGTAACATTATAAACCTATAAAATAAGGTTTTAGTGCTGCTGACTAGCTGGGACATGCAGAACATGTGTTGCAGGGAACATAGCATGATTTTATTAGCAAACACAAAGCCATTCATGCAGAGTGGCCCAAATGGGGTGGGTTGAATTAAGAGAACAATAGCAGTTCATCAGATGGCCCTTTATTTCACATATGTCTTCAACTTACTACGCTAGCAAATACTTAAAGCAACTTGGAAATACATTTTCATCTGAAGACCCTCACGTTATTAACACATTAGATTAAAATCAAAATAATTGAGAACGTAACCTATTCCTGATGCTGTTCATTAAATGACTAAATCTAAACCATCAGCACTCAGCCAGCCTCCCCCTTTTGGAAACTCACTTGCAATCAAGTGACTATTTGCCCAATTTAGCCCAAGCCAGCACTCTGCAGCTCTGCTGAGACTAAACGGGATGGTCTTTCAGCACTGAACACAACGCTGCCTCACTGCCCAAGCGTGTGGGTCACAGGAGAGCTGTGGACCCCTGAAGTTGTCCAGGGGAAGATGTGCTCAGGCTCAGACCAATCCGAAAGGGGAAAAAAACCCTGTTGCGTCAGAGACTAATGCTAACCATGTTTCAAATTTGATCATGGATTCCAGTTCCCCAAATAACAAAACAATAGACACCAAAGAGGAAAAGTGGAAACTGCTGCTTAGGGAAGCTTGCCATGACATGCTGGCTGGAAGTGTGCTGGGACTAAATCCTGCTGCAACTGGGCTGGGGCTCAGCACGCCAAGGCAGCCCACAGGAAAGGCAAGGCTGGCTCTCCCCTTTCGGAGCTGCCTGCTGGTCTGTCTGCCTCCCTGCCTGTTTCACCTCCAGCTCTCCTTGCAGCACCCGGTCTATGCACAGTATTTATGCCGCTCACTCACCCCAGGGTGGGAGGGATGAGAATAGATGAGCAGAATAGACAGGGGACAGAGGAGATGGGCTTGGGAAGGAGAGACTTCAAAAGTCACACAGCAGGCTCCGGCTCTGAATGTCGTTACAATGGGCACCCATGCAGTGACTTTAGGGTCTAGAGTTGCCTCGGTCTTGTTTTACGCCTAACCATTTTTAAGACTTTGCTTTGCAAAACTATCAGGTAGGTGAGCAGAGATGCTGCTGCTTTAAAGCTAGCATGAGGAACAGCCTGCCTACTGTTCATGGCTTAAATTACAGATTTGCCACAGGACACCAGTACAAATGATAAGGCAGCAGCGCCCTGGCTTAACCTTTGTCAAAGAATTCCTAATCTCCTCCAAGATTAGATTTTTGTTCTTCTTAACTGCCAGCCCAACACACCACCTAGACTGCAGGGGGCCAGGCCCACAAACACAAATTAATTACATCAGCTGTAATTCACACCTTTGGATGCTTTTGAAGTGACTCGTTAAGTGCTTTTGCATAAGACAGCTGGGGGAAAAAAAAACTAGTAGTGTATCATGTTGAAATATAGATTTCTGTTGCCAAAGGAGGACTGCACAGATTAAACCCTCATATCCCAACTGGTGAATTCAAGCAGATGCAGTTTATTTCAGTGCTGGTCTGTGTCTATCAACTTGCAGAGTCCAACCAGACACCTCTAGGATCTGCAATAGTAGCAATAAAACAGACATAAGGCAAGCTCAGCTCATCACTTCATCAGTCCGCACCCCAGAATTCAGTCCCTTTCCCCCACAAAGGCTCAGAGACAGAGGAGCTTCCCAGCCACTGCAGATGGATGCTCCTGCCCACCATCCAGCCATGCCAAAAGGAAGCTGAAACGTCACTAAGGAAGATGGCATTCCTCCAGGGCTGGAAAATGCCCTGTCCTCATGCAAATTGTAATGTTCCCCCCCCACAGACGAGTGAGCGGGGGCCTCCAAAGACCACCGCTGTGCAAACAATAAATGAGAAGTGTTTTGGCTATGGCAACCTTTGCAATATGACCTTGAGGCGAGCAATGTGCTGCTGCTGGCGAGTCTCCAGAGAGTGAGCTTGGCATTGCCGCTTTGGCCGGCAGCAGCAGACCTGTGGGTAGGACAAGGCCAGGTAACCTCACAGTTGTTCCTGCTGCTCAGCACCCCACAGAGAAACTGAAAGATTTAGTCAATCCCATGTTGGTGCTGCACAGCTTTCAAGGGAGAAGGACAAACTCATTTTCCTATAATTCACTGGAAGGAAATTGCAGAGCGGCTCAGTTTGCTCAGAGAAAACAATTCCCCATTGCACAGGGTGATGGCTGCAGCATGGAGGAGACCCAGCCGTGCCTGAGCAGTCAGCACTGCCGAAGCCATGCAGAGCCCAACCCTAACCCATGTCGTGACAACATCTGAAGGGAAATCTCCATGCTTCAGTCCTCTTCCCGCTTGCCGCTTCCTTCCTGCTCCTTCAACCTGGGGACTACAGAGAAAATCACCAGCAGCTTAATGATGGATGGGCAAAACCTTTATGCGTATCAGATGATCACTACCCGGAGGCTGATGGGGGAGATAGCGGCCCTAAGCTCATCCTGCTGGAATGGCACGTCAGAAATGCTGGTGGCTTTCTGCTTCCCAGCGAGCGAGTGGGGTGGCAGGGACAGGATGGGGGAGACAAGTTTTAGCCATTTTTGCAAGTTTAGTATTCCTACAGCGACCACAAGCTGCACAAGAACAACTTCCAAGCCAATTAGAAAATTAAAAAAAAAACAAAACCAACACTAAGGACTAATTGCTTAAGATAAAAACACCACTTATCTCCCAAATGATTTTCCCTGACCCTTTGGCGCATGGTGGTTCTCCTCTGAATAAAAATGTGAGCTATTTACCCAGGGTGGGATTTTCATGAGGGCCTGTAGGTGTGTCAAGGCAAGGTCAGTAAGGAGGGAGGATTTTTTTTTTTTAATTTTTTTTTTAAGGCCAACAGCTACAGCTTGGAATAGCTAGCAAGCAAGATTTCAGGCCCTCAGATTACCCTCCTGGTCTGCAAGAGAAGCAAGAAACTGAAAGTCAAATACAGGCTGAGAACAAATGTTCCAAGTTAAATACGTTAATCAATTAGATAATTGGACTGAAAATGCTGCTCAGTGCCCCCAAAGAGGCCAGGAGAGGTTAGCGGGAGGAGACGTGGCAAAGCTGCAGAGAGAAGGACAGCCGTCCTCCACGAAGCGCTGAGGTTATGTGGTGGTGAAGCATTAAGGCATGTCAGAAAATAAACAACCTTTCTTGAATTCGTGATTTTTAGGATCAAGCAGAGAAACGCAGCTCCCAGGCCCATCTTCAGAGGCATCTCCTAGGCCTCCACCGTGAATCAGAGCCACTCCTCGGCACTTGTCCCCCAGAAATGCAGAGTTTGCATTATGCAGCAACAGCCAGGCGGGTCCCTGTGGTCCACCTCCTTCAGACCTTCCAAAAGCAAGCTGCTTTCGACAGAGAGGTTTCTTTGGGATGGCAAAGCCCTCCATGTGTGCAGGGATCCTGCAGCACCAAGCCTAGGCAAGGAGAGCGACCACCTCTCCCCACAGACCCTGCCTGTGGACCATCACAGCTAGAACAACACAACGATGCGGAAGCAAGGCCAAACTCCTTCTTTGCATAGCCTGGAAAGAATCCCAGCAATTTCAACGACGGCAATCTCCCTGCCTGCCATCTCCTGTGGGTTTTCAGTGCGGCTCCTTGAGGCTGCCGAATGCCGGCTCGATACCCCGATACCCCGCACGAGTAAGTTATTTCAAGCATTTTCAGCCTGTGTTGTTGTGTGCTGAGGTAGAGTTGGGTGTGAAGAAAGCATTCGTTGAGTTAACTCTGTTTTAGTCGGCAAGTGGAACAAATTTCATCACCCCCTACAAGTCCATTCTGTTTTCTATTTATACCACAGCCATTTGGTGCAGGACTCAGGAGCAGCAGGAACAGGTGATGTAATGCACTGTACAAACAGCATTCTGTTCATACAGTGGGAAAATAAAGTGCATTCTCTTGGTTTCTTTGATCACACTTAAAACAATCAGATTAGAAGTCACAGATAACCCAATACATGCTGGAGATGAAAGGACTCTGGAGAAATAAATCACCCAAAGTTAGATATTAAGCAAGATTTCTCTCTCAACAATCAACTTATCTGCGGAGAGAGGAGGAATGACCATGTGGTTTCAAAATCCTGCCAGGCATTTTATTTATTTTTATAATACCATAAAGCTACTCCACCCACTTTTTCAGAATGAACGTTGCATTACACAACACATCAAAGGGACTTTATGGCCTAAATTAAGCAATAAAATAGTTGAGATCGTGCGTTATGCTGAAAATTGGCTGGCTCCTGGTGCCTGGTGAGATGGGAGGTGAACACTGCATGTTCAGAGCACCTGAAGAAAGCTTGGGGTGGCATGGCCTGAGGTATCAAAGTGTGTCGCACTTGCATTTAATAGACCAAAGTGAAGTTCGAGGCCTTTGGTGCCCATTGCAACCTTCTCTTGCCCAGGGGACGGTACCAACCCAAGGTATGGCATGGGATATCGGTGCTGGCATGAAGAGCTTGGTGCATTAATAAGATATGGTCCTTCATGCCCATGACCTTTAAGGTTTGGTTTATAGACAAAGCTCTGTTGGAAGGTGTGGGCTTCAAGGATGTGGTTCCGCACCTTTTGACAGCAAGCCATGCCTTGGGAAAAGGAGATGGGAAAACCCTGGTGAAAGCTGTTGGTAGGTCTGCAGCACAGCTGTGTTTCTGGCCATCTCCTGCCTCTCCCACCTCGATCAAAATTACATAAAAATTAGAATGAAGCCCCTCTTGAAATGTTTTCTGGCTTCTATGCATTTTTAATTGAAAAATAACCACAAGAAGGGATATGTAAGAGTGGTGTGTCAGTGCTATGTGTTTACTTTCCAGCTCTGCCTCATGTCCTTACACAGAAAGGTGAGAAGTGAGAGGATATCAAGAGAGGAGAAAGTTGGCAGGTCCATCGCTCTGGAGCAGAGCAGGCACTAGGCAGAGTTTCCACTGGAGCAGCTTGGGAGGCACGAGAAAAGTCAACTTGCAATGACACATGAGCTGGCAGATCCCACACACCCTGCTGCGTGCATGTCCTTTCCTTCCCGCTCTCAAAACAGGGTTTAAAAAAAAAAAAAAAAAAAAAAAGATTTAATTAATTTGGGCCCTATCATGATTTTCTGCAGCCTGACTCATAGCGTTTGATCTCCCAAGGCTGGCGAGAGGTGTTTGAGCCTGCCCTTGGAGCCCCCGGCACTCCAGCCAAGCACCAACAATGACTAGACAGACTTCAGCGCCACTCCTTCCATCTATCAATAGAGTCACTGTTGGGCGAGCTGACTCACAGCTTTCCCTGAGAATTGTTCGGCACTGGTTCTCCATCAAAAGAGCAAAAATAAAACTAAATAATTCTATGTTTGTGGAGAGTTAGTTTAGCAAGAAGAGGGTTTTTATTTTAAGGTTTTGTTTTTAGGAGGTTCCTCCAAAGGAAGCTTGCACTGCTGCTTTCGGGTGGCAGAATCATCCAGGAGCTCCTGGAGGACACTCAAGCAGCTCTTGCTTCTAAGTCATGCTCCAAAGGCACAGTGAGGAGGATATTGAAACTTACAGACTGCATGTTAAGGAAAACATACATACACAAAAGTTCTGGAAACCCCCAGGTATGGAAGCAGAGCCATACATAAACCAGCCTGCCTTGGCACAGCATCTCCTAGGGCTGCAGAGGTCAATGAGAGGGCTTTTCATTTTCCCTGTACATCTCTCCACCCCCTTACGCCAAACGTAAAACCCCAGACTGGCCACATCGATCTACGCTACATCTTCCTCCACCACTCCCCAGAGCTGCGCTTGGGCTCAACGCAGTCAAACTCGGGTGGAGATGAAGGAGGGGTGAACGTACCCAGCCTGACACTTCTATTGCTGCTGTAAAACATGAAAACCACCCAGAACTACAACAAAGAATTTCCCAGTAACGTCTAAGTTCAATTAAGTAATAATGTTTAATGCCCCACCAAGGACAGATGCAGCTTGGGAAGGCAACGACAATGAAAGCTTCAGCATGAGCGAGCATGACACGAACCTGGGGAAACACAAGTTTACAGGTAGACCTTGGCCATGCAACATACCCCGCAACCAAGTCACCCCAGCATCCCAGATCTGCATTCCCACACATGCCCTGGTCTTAGAGGAAGGCCAGCATGGTTGGGTTAAGGGCAGCCGAGCAGCAGCAGCAAATGGGACATGAGGACCAACTCCCTGTGCAGACATGTCGGACGGGGGTAAGACATGCTTTTAGTCTGCAGTAGATCCAAGTTCAGTATGGCCCTATTCTCTGTCTGCTCTACATCCAGGTACCATCGCACACCAATGAGAACTGGGATTCTCTATCTGCTTCCTTCAGGCTATAAAGCTTTAATTAACTGACTTCTCTATGGTATTCATGAACGTCAGCAAGCTCTACCACATCTTCTGATTAACTGCATTTAAGCAATTAATTCCAATTCAGCCTATTCCTCCTGAAACTTCATGCAATACATCAGAATAAAGAGATGCCACTACCTTGTTAAGAAGACAGTAGCTGTCTGAAGAGTGTTTTAGTAGAGTACAAGCCAGACTTCTGCACAACAAAACATAAAGACAGTATTTAAGGTTTCTAGGTCCTTTGAAGGCCTCCAGGACTTTACAGGAGAGACCAGTCCCAGTACAAAGAAGGTACCTGATGCAATTGCAAGTCATGGTGGAGTCTCCAAACTTATCTCAATCAGACACTCTTGATTTCCTGTTTGCGGCATTGACAAATAAAAAGGTCTACATTACAGGTAATTATACTTCACAGAGGACAACAATTAAGAAATAGCCAATTACATTTTACAAGCTCAGGATAATCAAAAGCTTCCTCAAATATCTAGAACTGCAATAAGCACTTAGAAATGGCAACTCCCAACAAATTGCAGGTAATTTAGAGCAATTTACACAGATGACATATTTCCCTATCTGTGCTTAAAACTTTCAAACTCAGTTCTGAAAAATACTGCAGGAGTTCCTGGAATGTATCACTGCTGATTTCTAAAAATAGTGCATTGCCCATTCCCACCTTCGCTGGCCTCGGAGGCGAGATGCAGGACCCCTGGTCACAACACTGCAAAGAGAAATTCACTTTGAGGAGAACAGATTTTAGATCAGATATTTAAAAAAAGGGAGGATCGTAATGTGCATACCAAGTCTAAACAACAACAACAACAACAACAAATCAATTCCTTCTATTTCTGTTGTTTGAAAAATATGCTCAATTTTAATACTGCATAATTTGATTTAAGCCTTATGGTTTTTAAAGGAACAGTCACCTGCTTTATTTGTAACCCAATGCTGTAGCTCCCACGCAGTCAACGCATGAGAACCAGATCAAACAGCAAATTAAAAATCATTAAATGATTGAGAGGAAAAGAAACTACCTTTCTCAATTTCAAAGCTTAACCTTTTAGATGGGAGAGTTAAAAACACCCCTAGAGGAGCAGAGGAGGAGAGACAGACAAGGATACGATCAAGTGATGGCTGTTATAGTATAGCAGTTTCATCCCTCACTTTCGATGCATCTTTTTGGGGGGAAAAAAAAAAATGCTTTTACTTGTTGATGTGGCTTGGGTTGATGGAACTGCACTTTTACCTCAGAGCAGGGCTCCCATATTGCATTTCACAATTCTTTGCAGTGATGGCTCCCTGTCTCCCGGCCACCAGTCCAGCTGTTAGTGCCATTACCTCAACTGTATGAGCATATGATTTCTGTAGGGCTCAATGTTGCATAAAAGCTGATGAAGTCCTTTAGACATGCATATGACAGAGGAGGATCTGCTTGGCAGTTAATTAAGGACTAAAATCACAGAGGTATTGGTTGGAAGGGACCTCTGGAGGAGCAGAGTAGTCCAACCTCCAGCTTGCAGCGGGACTACTGTCAATACCAGGTAAGGTGGCCATGGCTGATGTACTTACTGAGAGCATGAGTATTTTAAGAAATCTGGTGAGAGAGGTAAAATCACGATCAGCTATGGTGAGATACTGAAACAGCCTTTTCTGCTCTTGCATCATAGGGACCACACGAAGAGCAAGGAGGAAGGATTAACACAAGGAAAGCCAACAACATGCTTGAAAGAGCCTGGGACAAGCTTTAACACACTTCTCTCCAAGAAGTGATGCACACCTATTTTGTGCATATGGGAAGTGGGAGATAGGACGAATAGTAAAGCGCTAATAAGGCACTCCTCCAGGACTCGGAGGGCACTCTGACCTCAAACAGCTTCTGACAGCTCCAGCCAACCCATCTGTGTGGTGGGGCCACACCATCTACCCTCTTCTCTATTCCACCTCCTTAAGCCTGGATCGCTGCAGGTAGCAGACTGCAGGCAATACTTCCCCACTGCTCTCCCCTCCTTCCCTGCTACGGCACTGCTGCTCTGATGCTCCCCACCTCCACGCTCACCCCAGCACCTGAGAAGGATTTCCCGCCCCTGAGGTCCCCACCACTCAAACCCTTTTTCCAAATTCATGCTCAAAATACGGTAACGCAGAGGGAACTGATGCACTGGGCACAAAGTAAAGGTGAAATTCAGCAGCCTAGTGCAAATATAAACCATGGCTGCAGCGTCAGCTGGGGAGGGGAACTTGGTGCAGAAGGGTCGTCTGTATGAAAAGGAGAGCTCATGAAAAACTTTTTAAGGCCCGAAAGCGCTGACTGTTTAATACAGAGTTTAGATCTGCAACACTAACGGGTGACCCTAAAAAGGAGGAAAAATTTATTTTCAAACTCTGTCTCCACCATAACGGCATCGGTAACAATATGGTTAGAAAGAGACCTCTCTACCATACTCCAGGACTGTTTTACTTGTCCTCCGTGCCAAAGGCAGAGTAACCCAATGTTATAAATCCTGTTCACACTCAGCTATCGCTCAGGACTGAATATAATCCTGTTCGACAAACCTATCTGTTTTATTAAGTTGCTAACTACACGAGTTAGATAACTTCAGATGCTTGCTCTTATAATCCTGATTTTGCCTACTTGGCATATCAATGTGTGTACGTTCAATTTAAAAAGAAAAACTATTTTTAAAATTCAAACTTTAAAGGAAGCGCATTTTTCTTCCCTGCTAATTGCCTTCTGTGGCTTGGCAACACCTTTGTGGACAACAGGTGTTCCTGCCACTACTGTCCCATCTGGAACAAGAGGTTTGGCTCCAGTCCCACCCTCTTTCTTCAGCTGAGGCTTCCAGGATGATTTCCAAAGCTGGGAAGTGAGAGGATTATGCTACTCTGTACCACCCGAGGCAACACACTACACCCAAGTCCACAGCCCAAGATGGGCTACCTGGGAGGGTTTCTGACATTGCTAGTGCCAAGCCACAGGCGGCAATTAACAAAGAAAAAGGGTTGCTCGTAGCTTAACTGCTGGCAATGTGGTTGATGGCTCCAGACAGAATAACCTACAGGAGGTGAGAAAGAGAGCAATCCATGCAGAGCTGACTCAGGGCGTCACCGTCAGGGACCAAAACCCAGATGACCTTGCTGAGTCCAAGCAACTGCTACCTCTCAAGCGTATCCTACCACTGGGGAGGCAGATCCAGTGAGCTGTAGGATGCATCTATCCTCCTGAGCATGTGGAAGAGCTGTGGGCAGGCACTGGAGGACTGCAAGGCTAGCATCTTCACTATAAAATCAGTGGGATATCAGCTCACTCACTACAGCTCCAACAAGCCACCTCTCGCAGGCTGAGCATGCCTAAGTCAATGCTATTTGCATGGGAGAGTCAGCTCTCAAGGAGAGGAGCTCCAGCACTGCATCAAGAAAGGAAAACAGATCAACATGGGGCCAGCTGACTTTTCTGCCAAGGCTGCTGCAGGATCAGAAGAGCCTCCCTGAGCTCTTGACTAAAGCTGCAGCTGCAGGCAGCGGGGCTCAGCAGGAGAGGGGCTAGAACAAGCACTGGAGTTTCTGCCTTCCTCAAATTTGTTCATCTCTTAGAGCCAAGCAGCATGATGGAGCAGTGGAGCTTGACTGGTGAACTGTCCCAGGGACTGAGGGCACCCTGCTAATGTCTGGATCAGAGACACAACTTGAGATATCAGTCTTGGAGATCCTTCCCCTCCTCTCCCTGCTCTGCTGCAGTGGAGCAATGCGAAAGGCAGTGCAGGCTGCAGCAGGCGTCCACGCGGTGCCGTGCCTCTTGCTGGAGGAAAAACGCACCCTGAACCTGATGAAACTGCAAGGCGTTGGTTGCACGGCAGTGACACCCGCTGCAGTGCCAGCTGCCCTCCCGGCCACGTGGGCAAGAGCCCTGCCCTGCGCGGATGCTTATCTGGGCCGGTGAGTCGGGCAGAGCGCTATGTTAGCATAAAAACAACAACAACCCCAAACAATTTTCGGCCAGTTCAGTGTAGTGCATTTCCAACTTCTTAGCAATCACAGAGAGAGAAGCATGTGAAAAATGCCCCTCTCTCAGTGCAGGCTACCTTCTTCTGAATACTGCAGGTTTGAAAATAAAAATACTGAGTTTTGCCCAGTTGGGCAGGAAGCACCAGCACCTGCAATGACACGCCACGAGGGAAAGCACCATACCCTCCAACACCCCTAAAATCAGATGTGGCCAGCCTGCTGCATCTGAGAGGGACCATCCAAAGGAACTTCCCTCCCTTTTTCCCTGGACCACTACAATACATACACCAGATACTGCTGGAGGGACGTAAAAAGAGGAGAGCAGATATAGCACACAGCCACGACAGCCAAGCCATGGGCACACAAAGCTGCTCCCCAACCACCTCTCCACCAGTCCCATCAGCATATTTGTGTCATCCAGCTGCTACAGCCTTTGCCACCTAAACTAAACCTACAGAGAGCAAATCTGCATGAAACAGTTATTAAAATGGTGCGAGCCTCAGCACCCTGCCTATGCTAGTACCAGCCACTGCTACAACTGGTTCCACCTCACCAATGAAAACTGTGGAGACGGAAAGGCCAGCAGAGACAAAGGTGTACTGGGTTTACCTTTGAAGGGATTTAGATCTGGAGTACTCAACACCGACAAACTGCTGAGACAGGCATTTACTCAGGTGTATAAACATCACGGACAGCAAACGCCAGTCTTGCAAGAATTCTCCTCCAAAGCTTAAGAATAAATTCAACATGTTTTTAAATAATTATGGATGAATCATTCAAAAAAACTTTCTACATTTTATCTTCAGTTACTGACAGTGATTGTGCAGCTGTTTTGTTTTTAATACAATTACATATTCCCACCTACTTGCACTCTTAGTGTGTAGCAGAGTACCTCAGGTAGCAGAAAACCTAAAGCATAGGCTGACATTTCCTTTTGGCCTTTGGAAGTGACAGAACAGTTAACACAAAACATAATTTATTTGAGGTAGGAGGGGGAAAGAGAGGCCGCAAGTTAATTTCCCTTAGAAGCCCGATGGTCCCCACCCAGAAACCTGCACACAAAAGAATACTGCCTTTTAAACTGGTAGGTTAGGTCTGAGACCAGAGTGAAGGTTTGTCAACCACGACAAGCTACAGCTTGTTTAACAGTCGACCGGAGGGTTGAAAAGTCTAATAAAACTAAAGGGCCTTCTATAACAAAGTTGCTGCCACTTAAGGAGAACATTCACACCCATTCAGTGGGGTTTCTTTTTTTTTTTTCAAACATGCAAAGGTATTTGGAGCCTCTAAAGTGAGCAAAGACACATCAAAACCCAGCAGCTAGAAACTGAAGCTGGAAAAAACTGAAGCAAGCAATAAGGAACACACTGGGAACAGCGAGAGTAACTAACCACAGGAAGAGATAACAAAAATGCTGCATGACCTCCCATCACTTGGATGCCTTTCTAAAATAGACACTTCAACCTGACCACAAGTTATTGTGCAAGAATCACTGGCTGAAGCTGTGTGACCTGTTATCTCCAGGATTACCAAAGGAAAGTTTTTCCCATGCCCATTTGGAAAGCTTCCTCTCTTCAGGAGGAAGGTTTATGGATCAGTTTTAGCAGGCTCTTCCAGCCTCTTCTGGGGAAGACCCAAAACCATCGCCTGGGGACAGCAGGATGCTCTGCCTTCTCAAATGCCTACAGTTGGGCTAATTTCCCCAGCCAGCAGCACTCAAATCACCCCTGGGTCACAAGCTTTACTGCATATATCTGGAGGGGAAAACCACAGTGCCGTTTTACAACGTGACAAATCCTGTGCTGCAGTGACAACTTCTACACATCCCTCGCTGCCCATTTCCATCTCGTTTCAAGCTCATCTATTTTTGCCAACATTGGTCCATCTTGAAGAAAAGAGGGTCAAGCGAGACTTTTCAAAGTAGGTTTTCCCAAGAGAGGAAAACAAAGTTTCCCTGAATGTGCAGATGTTCAAAGACACATTAAATATAAGTACTTCCACAACAAAGATGGCAGCTTCTGCCGTTTCTTTTCCTGACAGAGCCATGGACCAAGCAACAAAGGACTTGGGGTGATGGTCTTCATCCAGCGCTAGCAGATCGGCAGAAGACACATGCTGCACACACCTGAGGTTGCCAGCATACCCAACAGCTTTCTTTTGTGGCTTTGCTCAAGAAGGAACATTTTTCATTTCCTAAGAAATAAATGTTATGACAGTCACATGGACTGAATTAAAAGTACAAAGACAAGGCTTCTTAGCCAAAGACCCCAACTTTTTATTAAAAAAATAAAAAAATACATGCCCTGTGGAAATCCAATCTGGGTAGGGCCATAAGGAGAGCAAGAAGGTTCCAAGGTCATGTTTTACAATCTTTTGAAGCAGGAATGAAGCCGATGTCTGAGGGAGGCGTTTCATGCTGCACTCTGTACAGAGCTTCCCTTTCTTCAGCATGCTGCAAATGTTACAGTGCAAGAACTTGCTGTCTTTGCTCAGGCACTTTTATTTATACACAATAAAGCCCTTGTGCAGGAGATCAAGGCTGTATTTCATTGATTTGACATGATGGTTAACCTGTGAACTTTGCCCCTGCTAATAGAATAATTTCTATTTGTTGATTCCTCTTTTGGGATCCTCGAGGGTAACAGTCGCTTCATCCCAGCTCTCATTTGCATGTCTGGTGCCAAATGGTTTTACAGCTTTTACTTCCGTGGGGCAGAGCCAGGACAAAGTTAATCAAACCCAGTAGCTACAGCTGGATATAGAGTCCCCATACCTCTCTCCCTGGATCCCACCTATAATTCCCAGGAGCTCTCCTGCAACTTGGCTCCGATTTGTACTTTGCTTGTGAAAGCCTGGACTGGTCCTCAGCTACAAAAGGACCAACCCCACATGTATACATGTGCTGGCGGGAGGTCCCAAAGCAACCGCCTGGAGCAGGCTGGCAGCAATGGCACAACAAGGAAGCTCCTCTTCCAGATAAATCTTGCCCAGTCCAAGATGCTGATTGCCAGCCAAGAAAAAGACCAAAATTTATGATTGTAAAGGGTAAATCTGTTGAACACTAAAGGCACGGTTTTCCAGCAGAGCTAACCCACTCTAAATATGGGCTGCTGGAAAAAAAGCAATCCTACCTCCCCACTCCTACTGCTCTCCTCCTTCCAGCACCAGCATTTTTCTGAACACACACTGGAGATAAATGACAAAACCCTAAACCTCCAGAAAAAAGGAAAATTAAAATGGAGAGAGGGAGAGGACTGAGACTCTCCTGTCTACAACAGGACAAGGAATACGTGGGGGTTAGAAGGCCAAAGGAAGAACAAAATCCAGTAGCTTCTTGTCATTAGCTCTGGAGGTAGGTTCAGGGACTAACATGAGGTGCTGGTGAGACCAGTAGGTCTCACTGGGGTATATCAAAGAGTTTTTTTCCTCTAGCTATAGTTTTCCCTCCCTCCACTGTTTTTCATCAGGATAGATGAAAGCTATTAATCTATTAGCTATTTAGATCAGCTAAAGACCTTCTAAAAGCTGGTACTTCAAGGACAGGTTGTATTGTGGGGGCCACAGGACCAAAAAATTCCAGGTCTTACCACAAAAGTATACTCTGGAATCTTCAAAGGTAAAATCCAATTTCCATGTGGGTTTTATAGAATTTGGATAATCTGACTTAAAACTGCAACGGTTCTACTTAAATTCATCACTGCCTTACAACAGTGAAGAACCCGGACCAGGGCTGTGAGTCACGATGGTTTTGCTTTTACACGCAAGCGTGACCTGCTACAATTTAATTTCTGAGCGTGACTTCAGGCAAAGCAGCTCCTTCTGGCACATGGCAGAGGGGAACGAGAAGATGCGTGTCTCCAAAAGAGTCAGACCTTTCCTGAAGTGCCCGGAGCCGGGTATTCAGGGCTGCACCAGCAAACGGGGAGCTTTGCCCCCGACAAGCAGAGATGGGCACTGCAGCCCCCGGAGCAGCTCACACCTGAGCCATGTGCGTACTGCTGCAGTAGGAAAAAAATGAGCCTTTTAACAAACAAATCGATCCCAAAACAGCTGACCACTGTGAGATTGTGTATTTCCAAGAGTGTCACCTTCTTTGCCGAGTCCAAAGCTGCACTTCCAAGTGAAGCAGGCAGTAATTAGCTAATTACCCGCATTAGGATGGAAGGTGTTGGACCCATTTTATATCTGGTATGCTCAAAAGCGTAGCTCTTCTCCAGTATTGTTCCACTTCCAAATCACCTCCACTATCCTAGCAGCAGAGCTATGACATCCCATTGCCATGGAAGAGGTTGATAACAAGGCACTACGGACAACCGGCCTCACCCATGCGGGGACGGCACAACACCAGCTGCTCCACGCTGCCCGGTGAGACCAGGTGGAGCAAACCCCTGCTCTCAACCAAGTGTCAAATCTTTTCAGAAAGATGCTCAGAATTATATTCACCAGCAATTTGACTTTTTAATCATTTCAATTACTGTGACTAAAACCCTTCAATCGGAACAAAACCAGGGAAAAATAACCCCTCTCCTGAAACAGCCTGCCTAGCTTAACAGACCATACCAAATTGTGAAGGTTTTTGCTTTTGTGGTCTTCACATATTTCATTTAATGCAGATAATTAACCTCAGTTTCTAATTTCAAATCCTCCACATAAGGAAGTGAAGCAATTGAATACATTCACTGACAGACGGAAAATTAAAATATTACTACAGCTTCTGCATGTGGCTCAAAAGACAGGGCCTTGCAAAAGATCTTTCTTCTTTTATTTGACTGATTAACTGTAATTTGCTTAATGGATTTAAGGATGAGCCTAATAATCCAATGATATTTCCAGGAACTGATTTAGGATATCAGCACCTCTGTTATGAAGGTTTTTTTAAACAGCAATTTTCTGCACTACACATACAGCCATTTCTGAAACCAGATTTTTCCACCATTCTAATAAAACTAGGTCCATGATTTATTTTAAATGCACAGCGACTGCATGACTGGCCTTGCACCATGCAGCCACAGCGCTGTAACTTCTTGGAACACCTTCTGAAGCCCCAAACCTAGGGATGACCCACGACCACAGCATGCTCCGGCAGCCAGTGACCCAGCCCTGCGGACAGGGAGGACTTCTTTGCACGGCTTGGGAAGGTGGGGAAGTCAACAGCTCTACCCTAACACGAGGCCAGCGTGTGTTTGCCCAGGACCCCCACACTCTTCTCAGTCCCTTTTCCACCAAGAAAGCTTGGCTTAACAGGATTTCACAGTCTGTCTCTACAGTTAATAAATCCAGGACCTAACAGACTATTAAAGGAAAACATCCAAGAGGCAGTCATTTTTAAAATGTCCAATGGTAACTAATTATTCAGGGGACTAGTCCATTATAGCAACAACAAAGAAACTCTTAAAACATAAAGCCAAACTGAACGGCAGATCAAAACCCAGGTGTACCCACCCCATGGGCTACCTCCTGGGTGCACTTCTCAGCATCCTGGGATCAGTTCAGCTCCCATTCAGCCTTTTAGCACCCAATTCTTTCTGGGTTTCAGAACCCAAACCAATCTGGTTCTCAAAACACAGTATTTCATGATTTGCACCATCAGTGTAAGTGCACATCAAAATAGGACCATTGCCAACACTGGACCGGATGGGCCATGGCTCTGTCTCACCCAGCCATGAAGCCCTCCAAGGATGGAGATCCCTTCCCACCTGGTGACCTGTTCCTGGGCTGCATCCCACTCCTCATGAAGATTTTTCTTCTGTCATGTCCAACCTGAAACTCCCCAGCACCAAAAAGAGGGGGATATAACTCCCCTTTCATGCTTCTAAGAGAAAAGATTCTGTAACCCAAATAAAACTCAATCACAACAAAATAAGGTAGCTGTTTGCTGGAGGAGGGGAGAAAAAGCTATCCATTTATCAAAAGAGAGTGCTAAAAGCTTAACTACTTGTCTTTAAAAAGAAGCCAAAGCACTGATCCATAACCAAACAACAAATACACCACTTCTTCATCTTGATTTGTGTAGAGGCAAAGCTATGGGCACAAAAGGTATTCTTCTTCAAATAAAATCCATTTTAAAACCTGGCAACTGCCAGTATAAATACTTTACACTGTTAATGTAAGCATTTCCACGTAGAAGTTTCATCAGCTTAACAATGTATTTAAAAAAGCTGGCATAACTTCTGTGCAAAAACACCATCAGTCTTTGTCTTGTATATCTTAGAGCGCTCCAGTCAGTAAGTTACCACTTAGCACTATTAGCATCAGACCCCACCTCCCTGTTAGACTCACTAACTTCTCTCAAGAACAATGCAGAACCAAAACTGTTCTTCTATAACTTATTTTCTTTAAAATTGGAAATAGCCACTGCTCTACACAGACTCCAAACAGGGTTGTACTGATTACAAGTGATGTTATGCGCCTAGCAATTTTAATTCAAGCTAAGTGTCCAAAACTTTTCTTTCTGCCTTTACGTATGGGTATAACATTCAGTAACTGCTTTTTTCCAGCAAAGAAGCTCTCATGAAGCTCCAGTAGCCTAACTCCAAGATGCACATGCTGGCTCTGCAGTCAAACAATAAGACAGTAACACATGCCTTAAACTTTCTAAACACAGACTGCTCCTGCATCAGTGTTTGTGATTTTGCATCCCCAGTTTTCCACCCGTTCACTACAATTAACACTAATTCCTTCACCACACAGTCTTGAGTCAGAAGTGTGCAATTTAATATTATGAACAAAGCAGCAAACTCAAAATTAGGTCTGCCAGCTAAATTTCAGCTTCTTCCTGATACAGGCCCAGCTTCTGACCACTGGACCATTTATGCTGCCTAAGCCATAGAGAGATCCTGCATCTTCCCTGAATCAGCCTACACCATTCCTCTCCATGTTACAGTTCATCATTGCCTCGTCTCAGACCAGAGATTGTCACATCCCTCTAAAGCTCCTTCAGCTTTTCTCCACCTGCTTTCTCTGCACACCCTGTTACGAAGTGCTGGCTGTATGTTTTGGGGAGAGCTGCCCTCACGCGTGTCCAGAGAGGCTGCCAGTACGTGGGCACAAGCATAAGGACTCTCCTGTTGATTTCTGCCAGCCCTGGTGGAGAACCACATCACCCATCCCTTTCATCTGAGCCACCAACACTCGTGAAACGCCATGAGATTAGTCAGCTCAGCACTGTGGAAATTAAAGCTTGGATCTTGTAGCCAGCTTCCTTTAAAACAAACCAACCTATGTGTATATCAAAGCACTCGTTGAGAAATTTCTCCATCTGCGCCTAGCAGTTCCACCACAACACTCCTCAATAGCCAACAACTGGAGATTTCACCCACCACCATGTGTCCTCTCATCACCATCATTCAGGTTTCCTTTTCAACACATTGCGCGCTTCATGACACGGGTCAAAACCCAAAACAATTGGCAGAACTAACCCAAATCTCCCAGTTTGCTTGGCTTTCAGAAGAGACAAAGGCAGAGCTGCTCGCAGGTAACACCATATGCTCTTCTCACTTCCCACCACAGGAAGAAAGTAAAGGCAACAGCTGTGAGCACTGCTCTCCAATGCTTTGGGAGCAGGAGCGGAGCCCCTTCCAACACAGAGCTAAAGAGACAGCAGAAGAAACCCACCCTGACAGAAGAGACGACTGCAACCTTTCACCACCAAACACCAAATTTCCAACTTTTTAAGACATGGGCGTTTTCCTGGAGTGCTCAAAAACCAGGCTGCAGGGCAGTTCTCAGGCACAGGTTCAATTTCTGCTCTTCAGATCTGAGGAACGCTGTCCCAGTGTGTCAGAAGAAGGTTAATGAACGATTTAGCCACCCTCACAACCACGTTAGTGTCACTTTCGGAAGCTGCAAGTTAATGCCCGAGATCTTCAGGGGTTACCCTCTTTGAAGTTCACTGATCCATAACCAATGTCCAATTAATTTGCAGGAGCCTAACTATAATGACTATTGGCCTTTTCCTATGCATACAAAAACACAGTGGGTAACGGTGATGCTTTTGGCTTCAGGATATTCTCAAATACGCACGCACATTTGCACACCTTCAAAATATCCAATGCTAATAACGGCTTGTCTTCTGCCATTTGAGGAATTTTTTATGTTTGCTTGGCCGAGAGCAGAGCTACGGCATCAAGATTTATGAACTTTCTGCTGCAAAAAATTTGGCGCTGATTCAAGATGCTCATTTGCTAACAGAGAAATACTTCTATTGCATTTGCTCAGACTCCTCTTTAGTTAGGGTTTCCATGGAAGTCAAGGAATAGATGTTCAATCTTGGGAAGATTAAACAGGCCCTCAGATATAATGCAAAACAGCTTATTTCAACATTCCCTCAAGAACAGAAACAAGAAATTCTTCCACACATACGCAAAAAAAAAAGGTTTGTGGAAATTTTCAAAATAAATTGGGACCCAGCCTTTCAAATGCTGCACACAGCTATCGCTTCTTGCTGCAAGCAGCCCCACCAGCTTCCAGTTACTCAGGTGAGAAAGTCAATGAACAAAAAAAAAATGTCTGCAGGATAAAGATGCTACAGCTTAAAGCCCAGCTTATTCAAGACAACTATTGCTATACAACATCCAGGAATTAAGTTAATTCAACCACAAGGTCTTGCACAAAGAGGAACAATCGCCTCATAAATTAGTATCTCAGCAGATTTTTTAGAATAAAAAACGCAGAGATTACACAGTTCGGCAGCATCCTCCGTGGCGATGCTCTGGACGCTACTAGAGCTGACATACTGACATTTAAAAAATAAAATAAATCACTTATCTTCAGTTATTCCAGGCTGAGAAATGACTCCTGCTCTGGTGAGAATGGTAAATGTTTCCATGCCTCCCTACCCCACAGGTCAATGGAACGTCAGTAGCCACAATGACAGGCTGTTGGACACTACAAATTAATAGCAATGCATTTTTTCTGACCTCCATCCCCCAGGTAAAGATTTATTTCATGTTGTTCCAATCTGGTATGAAAATGCCCAAGACCGAGGAACTCTACTCCAAAACGCTTCTATTGCACAGCACATTTCTTAAACCATTTTAAAATCTGGCACAGATATATTCAGATAATGGGTAAAGTGCATTTTTTTCTGAAGCTGGAGCTGAGAAGCACAGTGTTGCATGCGGGTTTTTGCTACCTGCTCTAGTAAGGAAACCAAACACAGCTGAACCTCAAATAAGTTATTTTCAATCTTAAAGCCATTATTGCTTAAAGAAAGATACTTAAATCGTAGACTTTTCTAATCCTTCGCTTATGGTGAGTACCTGACCGCTCAGTGAAAACGCACTTCAAGAAACATTCAAGGTTTTTATTAACTCCATGGGAAAGTCCTGAGACCCTGGGATATTTTTTTCTGACTCCTGATTAAAACAGCAGGAGTCCGCATGAATTCCCCTTCTTTTTTTTGCAAGAGTTTCACACGCAACATCCCCTCCTCAAAATCTGTAAGAAAACAAGAATCAAACCGAAAACATTTCGCCAGCTGAAAGGCACCGAGACCTTGTGTGGGGCGGGATGCGTATCCAGCTGCCAGCCTAAAGGGACGGCCGAGGGAGATTAAATACAGAAATGCTTTTCATAAGGCAGGCGGCTTTGAAGAGGACAGTTCAGCTACTTCATTTCATAATCTTCACAAAGTGTCAGATTTTAGCCTAAGCAGGTCTTAAAACAAGGAGATTTTATTAAAAAAAAAAAAAAAAAAGTAGGAATGTGTTCTGGCCGGGTTCTGTTGATTCAGCAAGGGTTAGACACACACATGCTTATTGATCCCAGAGAGCTCCCTGCTAAGTTAATTGTCTGGAATTTTAACTGAGCTCTCAGCAAGTTTCAAAATCCATGTTGGCTGGAAGTGGGTGGGGGACCCAGAAAAAAAGCAGGCTGCAAAACCCTGCAACTCCTCCAGTTAAAAAAACCAGCAATTACTTTGCTGAAGGGAAAAGCTACAGCAGGGAATGGTTTTAACTGGATTCAGTGGTTCTGACTTTGACACTACTAGAATTCAGTGCTGGGAATCTTGTGTGCAAAGCAGTACCACTACCAGGGAGCACTGTGAACTCCATTCCTCTCATACAAGCAGGTGATGGTATCTCCTGCAAGCTTCCTGCAGCTTCTAGTTGTGGCTCATCACAATTTCCTCATACATTTACACAGAGGAGTTTTACGACGAGCTGTACTTGCCTGCGTTACAGTAACTGAACGCTGACCTTCTGGTGTGAGCTACAGCCAACCTGAAACTGCAGCTTGCTCAACTGCCTGTGCGTGCAAAAGGACTGTCCACGGCTCTGCACTGCCCACCAAGCCCTACCTGCCTCCAGACCACATCTAGCAGCAGTCTCCCCAGGTGAGGAACATGCTGCAAGGATGATTTGGGGCAACCAGACAGGAATGACCAAAGACACCCTTAAAATAACCTGTGACTACTTTCAAGTAAAGCTTTGCACTCCTCCAAAGCACCCGCGTAACGCCATCCTGTACCGATGCGGAAGCTCCCCGCCACCCAAGGTCCTCCAAGGCTTCCCATCACCCCTGCGCCCTCAGCGTCTTCCCAGTCCGTTCCTCGGAGGCACGCCGCAGAAGGGATGCTGCCCCGGCGCTCACCTACCTGAACTCCCTCCCCTCGCTGTAGCGCCGAGCCGAGGCAGCGCGCTGGGTGGCTGTCTCCAGAAGCAGCTTCTGCGTGAGCCTGCTGGAAGGTGCTGAGTCCCTGCTGGCCTCGGGCTCGGCCTCTTGGTCACACTTCCACTCCTCGTCCTCATTCAGAGTTGGCAGATAACCGGGTAGCCCTTTACCTGTCCCGGACCCTGAGCTTGGATCGCTATAAATTTTTGGACTTTCCCCACCTGTCCTTGTGTATTCCAAATAAATATCCGACTTAAGGAACAAAGGGTAGGTATTGTCTTCTATCATGCACTGAATCTCCGTTTGGGCCTGGTCAAACATGTCAGGGTCAATCTGCAGTTTCATGACGCAGTCTTTGATGAAGCTTTTTGTGGCCGGTTTGATCTGCCGGGACACAATGCCGTTGTTGTCAAGGATGTATTTTTTGTAAATGGCTTTTGCCAGCTTGAGTCTTTTTTCCTCATTAGATGTGCACGGCTCCAGCTTCCTGAAGCCGCTGCAGGCAAACCAGAAGTCCAGCAGATCTGCACAGTCCTCCTGTTTCAGGAAAGTCCTGAAGAGGTTGATGCCGTCTTGATCATCCAGCAAGGAGTGCAGCGACTCTGCCCACTTCAGGTAGGGTGGAGTTGGCGAAGCACTCCCCTCAGGCTCGTACCCCAAATCCAAATCAGAACGCCTCGGTGTTGCTGTGGACGTCTCATTTCTAACCACATCACTTTTACTGGAGTAGAAACCATGGCTAACTGGCCTTGGATCTGCGGACACGAGTTCCCCCTCCTCACCAGGAACCGGTGGCCTCGGAGCATCTTCGGTGAAGCTTCCTCCGAGGTCCAAGGGGAAGCCTTTCCCCTGGATATTCATTTTTCTGGTCCTTGCTTGCGCAGGAACAGTGGGGGATGAGCTCAAATCTCAAATCACCAATATTTGTAGCTCCTGGGTAAACAAGTTTGTTTGGCTGAAACAGATGAGAAAAAAATAAGCGAGTATCACTGTAAATAAACACTCTAAGATTACAAACCACTAATTTTGCTCTGCACCACTACTGTATTAATGTCTCTTTTTCAGCGGAATCAATGGCAAAGCTCTCGGCAACTTCAGAGAGCACAGAACTGGCTCAAACCAGGTACCCCCTAAAAATGACAGTTACACAATATCCCAAAACTTTACATCCAGCATTCGGCATCGCTGATACGGCTGGTGCTACACTAAAACAGCGGCCAATTTCCCAACACTGGTGGTTTCACAGGACCCTGGGATCTGGCAGTGCCCTTACCCAAGGGATCTACACTTAGGTACCACACGGTGCCACAGGACACATGCCATCTTCTGCACTGCCATGAACTCCTCTGCACAGCCTACCTGGACAGCACACGTACCAGGTCATACTAAGGCAGCATGTTTTTATCTGGCTACTGATCTAGGAAATTCTCATCCCCAAACAGGAATTTAAGGCTTGTGAAAAATATTTTGAAAGAATATCCAGTTAGTCCTGAAAGCAAGACTGCACCTTAATCAAACACAGGTGGCTTTTGTATGCTCAAGCGACATACCAGTGCCACATTCCTCACAAATCTCTGCGTTTCAGAAATACACTGCGTCGCCTCGTCTAGCTCTAGGGGAATCCAGATGTATCATTGACCCCGATATTTTGGGCATCTGGACTGCATTCTTGCTTCAGATGGGCATGTTAGCACAGGAGCTCAGTTCTGGCACCGTTTTTTGTAGACAGGCCATTGAGAAAAGGTTCATTTATGCTAACAACATCACATGCTACGAGCCTGGGAAAATTTCAGGTCATCAAAGGAAGATGAGAAAACCACCTTGAGAAGGAAATCTGATCAAGAACAACATTTTTAAAGAGCAACAAGTCAATATGGAGGATGAGAGGTGTGGGGAAGGAGGGGATGACAGAGAAGGCCAAATCCCTGGGTTGCTACTTCTGCTGCTTGGTAAGATAACTTCATCATGTAAAGACAGTAGCAAAAGTCTTGTTTCACAGCACAGCATCAGCCTCAAAGCCCCGAGTACTGCAGAGCACCAGCTGCCTGACAAATTACTCCATGCACTGGATTAATTCAACTGCATGTGAAAACACACCGGGAAAGACACGTTTTAGCTCGGCCTCCCTCTCAAAACTCACCCCACCCCAACAAACGCACCTTTGGGATGCTTTGCCATTTTTTCCCCCATTCACTCCCTCTCTCCAGCCGAACCAAGAACCGCCTATGCCTACGCCATGCCTGTCCTCACAGCCCGTCCGCTCATCGCGGAATAGCCCCAGCGAGACCAGGAGCGGCCGGCGAGCACGGCGGGGCCCCACGTGCTCGACCCGTGCCGCGCACCGCAGGAGCCAGTGCCGCCCTCACACCCAGTCCGAGCCGCCCGGAGCGTGCAGCCGCTGCCCTGGCACCGCGGAACGGGGCTGTTTCTTCGCACCATGCTGCGGTTTTAGGTCGTTTTCACCCCGGGTACGGACACGAGGGCTGGACGCGCACCGGTCTCCCCGGCGAAGGTCCCCGGTCAGCCCTGCCCGGGCGCTGGAGACCCCCTGGGGCAGCCCCCTCGGCCCCCGGGGCAGCGGCCCCACAGCCATGTCGGTCATTGTTGCGGCGAGGCGGCGCTCGCTCCTCGCCCCGGCCGGGGGGGAGCCCCGCGGGGCGCCCGCCGAGAGCGGGCGAGCGCCGGCCGGAGCCGGCGGGGACGAGCGAGGCGCCCGGCCGAGGGACGCCGGCGCCCGGCCGCCTCTCTCCCCGCAGGGGGACACCCCCCCCACCCCCCGCCCCCGGCCTCACGGCCCCGGGCAGAGGCAGCCTCGCCCCCGGCCCGGCCGGGCCCCCCGCCGCCCCAAGTCGCTCCGCGGGAGGCGCCGGGCCGGGGCAGGCTCCGCGGGCGGCCCCGGCGCTGACAGGGCGCCGCGCGGGGCCCCCCGCCGCCCCCGGGCAACTTCGGGGGGAGGCGACCCAGGCGGGCCGCCCCCCCGCCGCCGCCGCCGCCGCCGCCGCCCCCGGCCCCGCTCGCCCTCAGCGGCGCGGCCCGGCCCGTGCCCGCCGGCAGGCGCCCGCTCCCCCCCCGCGCCCAGGGCGGCCTAGCGCCGGCTCGGCGGCGCCCGGCGCGGCCCCGCGCCTCCCGCCCGGCGGCGGCCTCCGGCGCGGCCTCGGCGCAGGGCCTGGGCTCGGGGCCGCCTCCCCGCTCGCTCGCTCGCTCGCTCACTCACCCGCACGGAGCAGCAGCGGCGGCGGCGCGGGGCCCGGCCCATGCGGCTCAGCAGCGGCGGCCCGGGGCGGCGGGCGGCGGGGCGGCGGCGGCACAAAGCGGGCGGCCCGGGACGCCCATGGCCGCGGCCGCTGGCTTGTGGCGGCGACAGGGAGAGAGCAGCAGCGAGCCCCGCACCGCTCCGCTCCGCCTGCGCCGCTGCCTCCCAGCGCCGGGGAGAGCGGCTCAGCCGCGCCCCCCGCGCCCCCGGACGGTACTGCGGGACCGGCAGCCCGCGAACCGGCAGCCGGCCGCGGGGGCGGAGCGGGCCCGGCCCGGCCCGGGGGAGGCGGCGCCGAGGGCACACGGGGGCCCGAGACCGGCGGCGGCCGGGCGGGCAGGCAGGCAGGCAGGCAGGGAGCTCTGCGGCCCCGGCCCGCCCCCCCCCCCCCCCGCGCTCGCTGCTAGGCCGGCGGGGAGGCGCACGGAGGTCCCCGCCCGAGGAGGCCTCGAGCCCCGGGGAGCCCCGGGCACATGGCCGAGGGCCCGCGCACGGCGCTGGGGGCCCCAGCGGAGCCCCGGCTGGGCTAGTTCCTCGCTCGAGGGCCAGGCAGCTCCAGGGCTCCGTCTCGCTGTGGGCAAGAGGAGCCTGCAGAGCTTCTCCCAGCATCCAGGGCAGGGGACGGCCCGGGAGAGGGTCCCGCTTCAGAGACCTCCAAGGCCTGGTGGAGGAGCTGGCTGGGCTCGGCAGGGAAAAGGCAGCCGCCCGCAAAGCCACCATGGGCCTCTACTGCTCTGTCCGGGGTCAAACGGCAACGTCTTCAGCCAAGCTCTGCCCAGGAGGGACCACGCTCCAGTAGGCCTGGGGATGGAGGAGCACGGTGGCGGCTCCACCAGCGGCCCTTGCCTCCACAAACAACTAGAGCTGGTTTAGAGACTGTGGCATGTGTGCCCCGCTTCTCTGAGCAGGGCAATTCTGCGGCAGGGAGAAATAAGGGGATTCGCCAAGAGGTGGCACTGTATGGACTGAAGTGGGTCAAACAACATGGAGACTCCCGTGAAAGGCGGTTGGCAGCGTGTCTTACCCCGAGATGGTTGGTTATGGGGAGCTTCTGGCCAGGCAGGGTACCCCTGCACTGAGGCTGCAGTGCTGTCCCAGAGTGACAGTGGACATTGCGGGAAGAAGAAGGGGATTACCAGATGCAGAGATCAAACAAGAGTAGCGTGATGGGGAAATGCGAAGCCTGCTTCTTCCCTGGAAAGCGATGACATACTCAGAGCCCTGGGACTGAGCCAGGCAGACACCTATGTACCGTCCCAAAAGCTGAACGTGCAAACAAGCCACAAGGCAGTCCTCCAAAAATCAGAAACTACTTAGAAAGATTTCTGATCAGAATGGTTTCTGGGTTTTGATGCAATTACTCTACTGTGCGTGCCTGTTTCCATGCATTTAGGGAACACTTTTGGAAACGTACAGCATTTTTCTCCAGCATTCTGAAATGCACAGAAGTCTACCCTGAGCAGCGATGCTCCCCTTCCCACCCTGGTGCAGAGCCCGGCAGGATGGTGTGGCTCCTTACGCTCTTTCATGTGAACGATGCTGGGAGCTGATTTACATGTAGCAGAGCAATACTGATCTCAGGCATAATAATGGAAAAGCTGATGTGGGATTCAGCTGGTAAAGAATTAAAGGATGGGAATATAATTAATGCAATCAGCCTAGTTTCTGGAAAATAGCTCTTGTCAAACTCTGATGTCATCCTTTGAAGAGATTACAAGTTTGGCTGATAAAGGTTATGGCATAGAAATAATAGACCTGGACTCTGTTCAGGCATGTGACTTAATCCATATAGTATTCTGATTAAAAATTAGCACAATACAACATCAAGAGAGACACCTTAAAGGGACTGGGAGCTGGCAAACCGACAGCCATCAATGGGGAATCCCTGCAGAATGGGAGCGCTCTCAGTGGGTGTCCGGGGTTGGATGGGAAGCCCAATGCTATTCAGCATTTCCATCAATGGTCTAGAAATAGATTAAAAAGCCCTGCTGAGAAAAATGCTGGGGCCAGCGAAATGAGAGGGGCAGGAGACACGGACGAGGTCAAGACAGCTGTAGAAAACTCCATAAGCTGAGTCCCGGGCAAATAAAACGTGGTTGAATGTGAGCAGCTGCGAAAGGATCCCTCCGATGAGCAGAGGGCCCTTCTGCTGGAAACCTGCGCTCTGACAAGGATGGACTCGGGGTGGGGGGGGGAGTATAAGAGGCAGGAGGGACAGGGCAGGAGCAGCAGGCTCCCCACGGGGGATGTCCTGCCTAGGACGGGGCTGGGAGCTATAGCAGAAGGGGTTCCAGCATCTGTTTCAGAAAGGTCAAACATGTAAAAAAAAAGTCAAAAATTAGACAGAAGGTGGAGGAGTGTTAAAACTGACCCCTGCTTTGCAGGGGGATGCCTGAGAACTGCAGCCTCCTTAGCTAGTTCAAAGGAGCCCCAGAGATGCCTTGATTATAGTGCTTAAACAACTTCATGGCTGAGAGACGATCAGGTGTTAGAGAGCTTTTCATCTCCCAGAGAAAGGCCCAGCAAGATTTCATGCCCTGAACTGAGTTTGCATGAGAAACTGGAGCCAGATTTTGCCGTGGCAAGGAGAGGACTGAGGGGGTGGGTGTGAGGACTTTGGGTGCACCAGGATGCAGATGGCTGAAGTGCCGGGGCTTGGCGTGCCCCGGGGCTGCTTACTACTCCTTGGGACCGGGCTGGACCCGGGGCAGTAAGAGAAGTGCTGGGGGCTTCTCTTGCACCCACCAGCTCCTGGCCGCATTCCACCGGCTCAGGGGACACAGCCCGGGGTAAGTAGCCAGCACCCATCCTACCCACAGCTCCTGCCACACTGGGGAGGCACGGAGGGCTCCAGCCCAGCCAGCAGGTCCCTTCCAGCAGTGCAGGATCGCTGTGTGCATGCTCTGTCCTCGAGCCCTGAGAAAGCGGAGCCAGCGCTGCCCTGCTCCAGCAAAGGCAGCCAGGCAGCTGCCCCTTTGTAGGCTGGAAGAGGCAAATTCCCTGCAGGCTGATGCCAAGCCATCCTGGTGCCTCGCCATTTTCTGGTCCTCTAGCAGGGCTGAGTGGGACTGGGAGAGCCATGAGCTCCCTCTGGAGCCCCCTCCCTGCCTTTTTCACCTTAGCTCACCCATGCCGAGGAGCCCAGTCCCTGCGCTTTGGTAAGGGCCAACATCAGCTACTTCCGGATTTACCTGGGGACATCAAAGAGGTGAAAAACCAAACCGAGCATCCCTGGCTACATGGGGGAGGAACCAGCCTGCAAGGTCTTTCAACAAAGACCTTTGGTTCAACAATGAACCAAACCAGGTCATTTCTCCCTTCTTCATCAGTTGGTAGCATAGCCCCGCCTTATACCTCCCCAAAAATGCCACAGCCAAGATGGCAGTGGTGTTTTGGTGCAGACCTGCTGTCAGCCGGCAGCTGAGGCCAGTCCCTGTGAAAGCCTAGGATGCTGTACGCTTCCCGGCTCCTGGTACACACATTCATTTCTGCCTGGAAGAGCCAGCAAATGCTAGTGATACAGGAACTGCTCTCAGCCTTTGGTCTAAAGGGTCTGGGGCTGTGTCCAAGCAGCCCGATGCCATGCACACAACGCTTGTGCGGTACGATTTGCAGAGCGTCCCTGCAAGCCCTTCACTCCCATCTCTCAGAGTTGCAAAGGGACATTTTCTGGTAGCGCCATTAGTTCCCTGCCAGATTGGCTTGGGAGCCGCAAGCCTTCCAGCATCACTTCTGCAGAGGCTGAGAGCACTCGCTTCAGCTTCAGCACTGACAACATTAATCTCAAATTAATTCTCCTCTTTGTAGTGACTCACCAGCTTCCCCAAAGCAAGGCAGGCCAGCCCTGGCGCTGATGTTTGACAGCTGGTGGGCTGTTAGCATCCAGTGTACCCTTCTGACTGCAGAGATGTGCGTGGGTGAGAGCCGGCATCCCTCCAGCGCGGGCACTTTTGGGATGAAGTGCACTAGATGGTGCTGTTCAACCTTTGGCCGCGATTTAAAAGGACCCTGCAAGGTCATAAGGGGTGCCAAATTTCGGTTTTAATAAAAAGCCTTTTTGAAACTGGAGGACAAATAGAAATACCCTGAAGTATGAGGTCCTACACCGATCCCTGGTGGAGGCAAAGGGCAGCTTGCCCTTAGAGGGATGCATACCTCCCCTATCGTGCCTGGAGCACCCTCATTTCTGAAGCGGGAGCCAGGGTTTGACTACATGAGCAGCGATGGCAGAAGGGGCTGCCGAGAAAAAAATGTCCTGGAGTGGAAGAGGAGGCTGATAGCTCTCTCTTGGACTGCTGGCAACATGATGCTTGCAGAGCAGGAGGAAGATGTATTAGCAGTCAAAAGTATTGGCATCGTGGTAGCAGGAATGGAGGGCACCCTGAAGAGCCCAGCTGGGACAAGGCACCTACAGCCCAGCAGCACTGCCGCAGAGGTGACGAGCAAGTGGAGCCACAGGACACGGCTGGCTGGAGAACAAAGCAGAGAAGCAGCCACGGATATGACTGGGCTGGGAGCTGGAAGGCAGCTCCTGCCCTGCCAGATCAGGAGGGATGGAGCACCTCCCTGCTTGGGCAGCAAGGATGCCCACGGGCAGCCATGCCAGGGGCTGAGGGCAAGACCTGAAGCAGGTGATGCTGGCTGCAACCCTCACAGCATCCCTTCTTGCAGGAAGACTGGTCTAAAGATATCTCCCCACCCTGGCGATGTCAGCCCCCCAAAGCATCCATGGAGCAGCAGGAGCAGCTTTCTGAATCCCCATGGTGCAGGTCCTGTGGACAGCCTGAGCGTACCTCCTTCTTTGGATTCCCCACCTCAAAAGAGGCAAATGCACCCAAATTTGTCAGCCTGCCTTTTTTCCAGTGCTGGGCAAAAAGGATGAAGCACTGTTTGGACACCAAGCTTATGCCTTTTTGCTCTCATACTGCTCTTTTATAAAGCCCACGCCTGAGCCTGCTGTTCTAGGCAGGTGGGAAGGCTGCGGGGCTTGGCTGCTCTGGGCGCTCGGGTCCTTCCCCTCCAGCAAAATCATCCCAGTTTCCCAGTTCACTCCTGTTCCCACGTGGGTGCTCACTTGCAAATCCCCAGGGTACACCGGCGGTCCAGGTGCAGGTCTGGAGTGGGTGGATGAGGCAAAGGTTTTACTGCTAACATCAAAAGTAAGGAAAACTCCAGCCCTCCAGCCAGGGTGGCCTCCTTCCAGGACTGTAAGGGCAGGAGGGCCTGGACCAGCTCAGGCGGCAGTCTGAAATGGTTTTTGCAGCTGCCAGCATTTGCCCATGGTGGTGCCAGTGCCCGTATGGCAGAGGGAAGCCCCTGCACGTTACCCTGAGCCCCTGCAGCATCCTGGCACCCTGGCCTGTTCTTCCTGGGGTCTCATTCTGCTTTCAGCTCTGGGAGCATCCCCACTTGGTGTTTCCCCTTGTGCCTGCCCTGGCATCAGCCTCCCCCCAGGTCTGCTTCGCCTTCCCCTGCCAGATTACAAAGCCCCCAAACCTGGCTTTTCCCCCCCAAAAAAGATTACAGATGAGCTCATGCCATGCCTTGGGAGGCTGCTCCAGATGAGCTGATTACCCAATGCCCCGTGGCTCTCCTGCCACCAGCCCACAGACCACCCCCAGCTCCTCTCCTGGCTATCAGCCACCTCTAGCAATGCCAGGACATGTTTTGGGCTCAGGACTGGAGTTTTGGTCAAAGCTTTCCCCATGCTCCTTCTCCTCCCTTTTGACCAGCCAGGGAGAGTCACAGCAGCTAGCGGCTGCTCTTCTCCGCTTGCCTTGCACCTTCCATAATACCAGTAATAGCCAATAACAGTAACGGCTAATGTTCCTCTGTCCCCAGCTGCGTCAGAGCCCAGTTTGTTCACATGGGCTTCTCTTCTCACCCCAGCTGCCCCAGATAACTCCTGGGGTCTGATCCCAGCTTTCTGGCTAGAAACTTCCCTCTCCCAGTTTTTGCTCAGGTCTGGAAACCCAGTCCACATACAGCAGCACATGGTATGGGTTACCTGTCATTTCTATCCACTGACAAGAAGTTGATGGCTGCCATCGATAACCAGTCAGCTATTACTCTCACACAGTGATGATACCTTGATGCAGGTACAATCTCCTTCTAGAAAATCATCTGTAATTGATCAACTGTCCAATGATGCTCTAGGGGTTGCACAAGACCTGTGGCAAAAGCTATGGGACTGCGGCTACAAGCAAGATTTAAGGTTGAAATTCAAGTCCTTAAGCCTTGAAATCACCTGGGCAGGGAACTAGCTTCTTCTGGGACCTCTCTCAGGGTGGGAGTGGGAGGTGGGCGGCAGCTGAGCCCATCCCTGCCAAGTAGCGAGGATGCAGCACGTGCCCCAGCCCTGCTTGGGCAAGGAACCAGTGCTGCTGCTCTGGGCCGTGGTGCAGGAGAGGAGTGCATGAACCAACATGGGTGCCAGGACCTTGGTGTGTCCCCCAACCCTCCCCACCTGGCCCCCCAGTGCTTTTGGGGAAGGGTTGCCCATGTCTGGCAAAGCAAAGAGAGCCTGCCAGATCCAAGACCCTGCCAGACCCCTGCCGCATTTGAGACCCTGCGACTCCCCTGATTTTGATCAACCCTTTCTGCCAAAAGCCATCGCACACACGCTCAGCCAGCATCACCAATGCCTGATGCTCTTCATCACCAGCCAGTGAAGGCGGGCACCCCCGGGTGATGTCCCACCCCATGTGGTTTCCCGCACCCACCTTTGGGGTCCGCCCTGGGCCTGCGCCCTGTACGCCTGCCTCTCCATGCTCCAGACCACCAGGCTCGCTGCTCCTCTCGGGGGGCCGGGGGCGGGACGATGTCCACGCGCGTCTCAGCAGCACCGCTCTGCAGAGAGAAGAGATGTCAGTTCATCCCTGCTGGGACCACCCTGCCCAGGAGATGCTTGCAGGGGAGCCAGGCAAGGCAGGGACACCCTCCGGTCCCCGCTCGCAGGAGCAGATCCTGTTCCCCTGGTCCTGAAGGACACACTTTATATCTTGGCCCTCCATGAGATGGAGATGGCTGGAGTGGGCTCTGCTCTGCCCCGGGCCATGCTGGGACTGTTCTGTCCCTGAGAACAGGGGCTCCAGAGCAGTTATCACTACAGAAATGGTCCCACCCTACAGAGCCAGGGTGGGAAGGAGCAGCAGCGTCAGGAGGACAGCCCCGTCCCTGGTCCCCAAGCTCCACGGGAGACCCAGGGCTCACCCACCTGCCCCAGGGCATCGCTCACTCGCCCTCTCCGCCCGCTGTTCCCGCGTCCCCATGGCAGGACGGGACGAGGAGGTTGTGCGGTGGGCATCGTCCCTGGGGAGGAACGCAGGGTCTGGCTGGTGGCTCACATTGTCAACAGCTGTGCTGAGACAGCGGGTCCCTGCCAGCAGGTTTGTCCCAGAGCAACCCATGCTAATTCAACCCATTTGATTCTGGTGGGAGAGGCAGATCTCCTTTATCCAGCCATCAGTGATCTCGACCAGCTGGGCTACTGGGAGGAAAGGGAAGGCTGTTGTCAAGAGCACTTCTGGAAATATTGGTTGCTCTGCTCTTGCAGATCTGTTTTGCAACAGTGGGCAAGATCTTCTGGCTCAGATGTGGTCACTAGCCTGGCTGGTGAAAGCAAGCTCAGCGCTCAGCGATGCCTTGATGTCTGTCCTACAGCCTTATAGGACTTCCAGCCTGACTGTTTTGATATGATCCCTGTCACCAGTCCAGCTTGGAGAGCAAGTGCTTGTCCCTACACTCCTGGCTCACCTGTCCTGGAGGGTCAGCTCTTGCAGGGAGCTGGCAAAAAGTTTTGTGATAAGTAAGGTGTGTTGACCATGTTTTGGCCAACATCTGGTGACCAGGTGGTGGCCAGTTGAATGCACGCTGCTGGTTTTTCAGTTCTTGCCTGGGACAAGGCTTGCTGACAGTGCATCTGCTTTGACAAGGTTCTTCCCAGAGATGTGGAAGACGGTCATCGAGCTCTCTAGCATGCAATCTTGGTTTATTGCGAGTCCACCTAGTGGCCCATGGTTTTATGGTCAGCTTTGCTGGGTACAGTGAGGCTTGTGAGGACATCTCAGAAACACTCGTGCACCCAGGACAAGCTCTGGAAATCATTTTACCTGCGCATGTACCTGACAGGTACAGTTCAGGTCTCAACTCGCTGTTGTCCTTCTCCAGGAGAGCTCCCAGCCCATGAAGTGACAACGGAAGCTGAGGTTGTGGCTGGTTTGCTCAGGTCCAAAACCCAGCCAGACCTGGGCTAGGGCAAAGGGTCCTTGTGATCACATCGGGAGCTGCTGAGGGAAGCCCCATGGCATTTTCACCCCTTAATTCTCCTGCACAGTGGTTTTCGTCACTGCCTCATTCTTCTCAGATGGGGTGTTAGATGCCCCAGATGCTCCTCTAAGAGATGCTGTGCCCTAGAGAAACGTTGGCTCTGAGTGCTTAGACAGGCCAGCAACCAGGCTGGGAAGCCGTTTGCAGCTAATTGCTGGTAACGGGCTCCTGGCGACTGCCCACCAGCAGGCAGGATGGCCACACCCACGGGAAGTCACAGCCTGCCAGCCAGAACCCTCACTGGGCTCTTCTGCGGCACGACATGCTGCATCGAGGGACCAGGTCTGCTCCAGGCCAGGGGGACAAGCCAGCCCTGGCTGTGGGTCCCCTAGTCCTGGCAGGGCACTTCTGGGAGCCCCCCGCTCTTTCAGCTCTCTGGTAACACAGCCACAGACCCTCCGGGATCTGCTCCTACTCCTGCTGGGACTCCAGCCTCCACCATCCCTTTCCCAACCTCCCGCTTCCCAGCAGCACCTCCAAAACCTTCAGCCCCAGGTGGGGGTTGCCCTCCTTTGCCATTTCCCCGGTGAGGTGGCCCTTCCTCAGAGCACCCATCACCCCAGCGATGGCCAACCTTCCCAGCCGAGCTGGTGGATGGGACACCCATGCTGCTGTGTCACCAGCACCCAACCAGGGTAGCTGAGGCTCGGCACAGGGAAGTCCTGGAGCCCCTCCACCCCTGGTAACCTGCCTGGGGGCTGCACCACCTCTGCAGGGTTCCTCTTCCATAGTGGGAGTGAGGTCCTAGGAACAGCCCCAGGAAAGGCTCTGCACTGATGGATGCCAGCTCAGGTCCTGACCAGCTGAGCCAAGATGCTGGACCCAGTCCAGCAGTGACCCTGGGGTTTACCTGCTTCATTCTGCAGAGAAGAGCAAAAATACAGTGATGTGATGAGGAGGAGGCCCTCCTGCTGCACCATCTCTGCCGTGGCTGGAGATCTGCAGACCAGCTGGGGACACCCAAGTGTGCCAGGGGTGGTGGGACTGTGGCGGTGGGAGGATGCTGCATGGGTAGGCAGGATGGTGCAGGCTCTGCTGCTCCTCGTTAGCGAACTGATGCTGTGCTGAGCCACGGCTGATGAGCTAGGGGTGCTCAGTGAGTGCCATTTATTCATGCACTTGTGGAAGAGTCTCCAAACTCTTCTCCTGCTTTAGCTGCCCGAGCGCAAGCCCAGCCCAGGAGATCATCTTGGTGTTGACTCATCTCAAGGCTTTCTGGCATCGAGTGAAAAGATACAGAGAGTATCGGTCTCATCCTGACACAGAACTGGAAAAATTGCTCAGAAAGTCATTCACTGTGGGACGAAACTTGGAGAAGTACCGGGTCTCTAGAGGAGTCCAAGACTTGCTCCACAGCCAAGGCAAACCTTCTGTCAGCACTTCTGGGATCATCAGGGGCCCCCTTCCCCTTGTGCTCACCACTGGGTAGTTCTCTTCTCTGGGTGTGAACCCCCAGGCCACCTCTCTCCCAAAATCCTCTCCTCTTCCCGTGCCAGGGCGGGCAGGTGAACCACAGCAGAGCCAAGTCCTCTTGGGGACAGGATGGCTGGGAGCAGGGGAAGACGTGGGCTAGCAGTCATGAGCATCCCATGGTCCTCTCCTTCCCTAGGGAGGAGACAGCAAGAACTGCTCATCAGAGACATAAGCATCAGGCCGGGCAGGTGTCTCAAGCTTTGCTGTGTCCCATCTCCTCCAGACACCAAGCCTTGGGCTGTCTTCTATAAAGCGGTGCTGCTTCCCAGCCCTTCCTCCCCTGTCCCCCTCAGGACACGGAGATCCCTGCCACCCCCCTGCTCTGCAGGGCTGGAGCCACCTTCTTGTGGCCAGCCTGCCCATCTGCAGCCATTTCACACGACTCGAGCTTGTGCCAGCCACGTCCTTCAGCCTATGGAGCTCTTCTCCCCCCATGGTGGGAGCAGACAGCAGCCCGATCCCTGCAGCCTTGGCTTTTCTGACCTCAGGGTGCTGGGCTCTCCTGGTCTTCTCCCAGAGGATATATTCCCCGCTTTGACTGTCCTGCTGGGCCTTCTCTTATTAATGCATCTCCTCTGCCAGAAGTCCTTCAAGGGACAAATGTTGGCTGGCATGGTGACCAGCCTCAGGAGAACCCACGGCTGGCAAACATGAGCAAATCCAGCTTCATATTGTGTTTCGTCCTGATCCTGTATTGTTACAACTGGCCAAAGCATGAGAAATCGTGTGGCAGTGGATGTACAACACCAAATTTTGCCAGACCTTGGACTTAGCATTTTCGTGTGGCAGCAGCTTCTCCAGTGTGCCAAGGACATGTCGTGGAGAACATGCTTCACAAAGGACATGGACTTTGATTAGTCTTCCCATGCTTCTCTGACCCTCCCAGGGCCATGAGGTGGGGTGAGTGCCCATGGTCTGGAGATGACCATCTTGTGGGCAGCTGGCCCACGCCAGCCCAGCCTACGCTGCAAGTCATCCCAGACCACCTGAACCTTCTCCTGCAGTGGGACGTGGAGCAGAGGTGCCTGCCCAGGAGGTCCATGGCTCCCTTTTCCCAATGGACAGGTATTTTCAGATCGTCAACACTGAAGATCTTTAACTCAGCCTATTTAGCTCAGCCTCTCACATTCAACAGCTGCCCAGAGCCTGGCACCTCTGCAGCCCCCACCATTATACTTCTGCCTGATGAAAACAGATGATTCAGGCTGAATTCTCATCCTCTGACTCCCAGGTGGTTTGTGCTCCTTATGTGTCGGTCTGGCCTGGCAGCTCCTGTGCTGGATGGACCATGCAGAGCAGCCAGGAGTTTTGAGGATGCCTTGGCAATGATCAGAGCAACAGGCTGGGTTGGGCAGCGAGGCTCAGTGAGCCCCCGTTATGCTTCAGCCTTTGGAAGAGCAGCTGTTTTCACGGGTGGCATCCACATCCCTGACCCCTGTCCCTTGGCTCCTTTGGTGGGTCTCAGGACGAACTGTGCAGGGCCGGTGACTCACAGCTTTGTGCTTAATTGCTCTATATGTGCATCCATTCCCTGCAGGAACTTCTGAGTGTTGGCACATTTAACCACATTTGAGGAAGACTGTAGTTCTGGAGGACTCCAAGTACCCGCGAGTGTGGTGAAAGCAGAAAAGCTTGACCCAGGGCTTACGATAACAACACAATCCCTTGGAGGCCGTTTCCTCCCCGGGTCACTCACTCCCATCGGCGCGCCGTTAGCACTACCCCAATGGTGGAACGCCCTGTGCCCACCTCAGGGAGCATCTGGGGGTGCAGTGACACCTCGCCCTCAGGAGGTCCCTTGTCATGAGGACCAAACCCGGGACAAACCCTCTGGGCTCTTTGAAACAAGTCCTTTTGGTGCCTCCATTGCTGTGTCTCCTTTCCATGGTCTCACTGAAGATCTTTATGGCCACATCTGAGCCACTGGCCTTGGATGGCAGTGAGCTACCCACAGTGGGAATAAGGATGTTTTTCTCTCAATGGCATCCTGGGAGGCCCATGAGCTCCTGAGCGAGCTCACCCCCACCGGAGACCCTGGTTCCTTGCTCTGCAGACATCTCTGCTGGCTCAGTCCCATCCTTATCCCATAGCCACCAGCGCATGTGCAGCCAGATGTTTCACAGCCATTTTCAATTACTGGCTCAGCCCGTGGACCCAGCCTGGCCATCTGTTCCCTCCTGTCCTGCTGTGGACCAGGTGTGGGCACCCACCCAGCCCTGCCCCGGGGGAGCCCGTTGCTCAGGATGGGCCGCACCTGATGCCTGAAGGAGCTGGGTGGCCAGTGTCCCCCACTCACCTCCAGCATCCACAGCTGGCAGCTCGTGGCTGCCACCTTGACCCATCTCAGCTCAGTCCCACCAGCTCCCACCTCCTCCTGCCTGAACACCACACATTGGCCGGGCTGCGGCCCTATGGTCCCTGCTCACATCCCACCTGCCCTTTGCTGCCGTTGGTTTTTATTTGCTTTTCAGGTTCCCCAGCTCTGGTCTCTGCTTTTCCGGGTTTGGAGGACAAGGTTTACCCACGCGACGCTCTCCACCTTGCCTTCCCGGCGGCACCAGCCCTTCGCAGAGCAGGCAGCTCTATTCCCACATCAGTTGTATCCCATGTCCTTACAGGAAGGTGACTCCCCCCCATCCCAGGGCAACGGCACCTTCCCAGGGTAAATCCCAGGGGACCCTGCCAGCCCAGGACAACTCTTTCAGGGGGAGCCACCCCAGCTGCCAAATCCCCATGGGAACCATTACCCCAAAACTAGGCACGGGACAAACCTGCCCTTGCAGCCCTCTCTGCCACCACCACCCCGGCGCTGCCCTGGCCCCAGGGTCCCAGGGATGTCCCAGTGGGTTTTCAGGGCCGGCTAGAGCTGGGAACGTCGCTGCCCTCTTTGTGCTCCCTCTGGTAAGCGGCGCAGTGCAAATATCAGCCGGGTTCTTTGAAATGAAAATAAAACTGATAAAAGTCGGGCAAATCCTCCTCCCCGGCCCCCGCTGCTGGCCCAAGCAGTGGCTCTTTCTGCTGCTGAGCCGGCTCCCGCAGTTATAAATACATTATGTATGCTGGTGTCCGTCGGCCAGAGCCTTTTGTTGATGCTGAATATGTCCTGGCCAACAAAAGTGGACTGGATTAGCCACAGTGGATTAAAAGATTTTCTTCTTGGAGTTTACCTAATAATATAACAATTGACATAGAAGGTCTCTTTGAACCCTACACGACTCTCTTATTTTACCATCTGTGAGTTTGCTTTCCGTGCCGCTGATGGGGTGCCCGTCTGCCTGTGGTGCCGGTGGTGAGAACGCTGCCTGGAGCCGAATTTGTCGCTGAGCAGAAGAAAGCAGCCCATATTTGAAGGGAGGCAGCGGGAAGGGAAAGTGGCACAACTTCTGTCCTCCTGCCTTTGTCCTTGGCCCTTCTGTTGGTGGCTCACCAGGCTCGCAATGCTGCGGCGTGGGGAGGGAAGAGACCCAAGGAGTGGGCTCAAGCGGTGGGGAAGCCACCCGCTCATCTGCAATTCGAGGTGTCCGGAGAGGTCCCGGCCGGAATAAGCTCCTTTATTAATCACGAATTTTGGGAGAGTTGCCGAACTGTGAGCCAATGGAGTTTGCTCGTCTCGGTTTCAGCCATTGGGATCTGGCCGCCGTCCCTGGTCTCCATTGCAAGATGGGTCAGGCAGCGGCAGCAGCGACACCGGGAAACATGGAGGGCAGTGGCAGCAGGGGAGGAAGGCTCCCCCCCACCATCCTGCGGCGCTGCCGCTGCTCACCCCCTCCTCCGGCACACCCCAGCGTCCCGGCCCTCGGGCTTTGATCTCATACGGGGGGGGCTCCATTCACAAGTCTTTCATAGCAGCCTTTGGAAATACCCGTCCTCAGAAGTCGCGAGTAATGAGATGGGGAGACGACGAGCAATTTAGGCGCTGCTCTTTCTCGCTTGCGTTTTTTTAATCTCCATCTCCCCCCCTTTTTTTTTTTCCCCCTCTTTTTTTTTTGCAAAGACACTTCTGGTGCGGCGCCGACTTTGTGTGGGATCGCCACACCACCCCAGACCTGCCGGGGGGGGCAGGAATATGGGGCTCGTGCCTCTCAGCCGGGGGCCTTTGATGAAGCTGCTTTGCGAAATTTGATTTGAAAGGCCTACGATGGCAATTTGGGGAGAATGGTGGAGCCTTTCTCCACCCGCCTCTCTTTGTCTCTCGCCCGAAGGGGGGTTTCATTGTGGGTGCCGGGGCGAGGGGGTCGGGGCGGCGGCGTGGGTGGGGTGGGGCGGCAGAGGGGACCGCGGCGCAGGAGAACAATAAGCGGGGAGATGGGGAGAGTTGGGATTTCTCACCTGCCCGGGCGTTCGCAGTCCGCCATGACGGGAGCAGCCGCCCTGCTTGCCGCCGTCCGGAGCACTTTTTTTTCCCCAGACTCTTGAACCTATTTCCCTTTCTTGGCAAGTGCGTGGCTGGAAGATGGGAATCTTTACTTTATATTGCAGCTTGGGCTTCCCAGCCTGATTGGCTGCGGCCAGGACCAAATGCTGGTCCTTCCATCCCATCGTCACTATGGCAACCGGCCCCGTTAGGCACCACCGATTTACTTATAATTGCTGGGTAAATAGTCAAGACAGGCCGCTTTCATCCCACACCGAGAGATTGCTCTTCCTCGTTGCCTTTTTTTCCCCTTCTTTTTTTTTTTTTTTTTGGAGGAGGAAGCCCTAAAGAGCAGCAACACTTAAGGAAAACTCTTTGAAGGCTGTTGCAGAAAGCGGTGCCTCCCCCCCAGCCAGCCTTTCCCCATCACTCCCGCTGCACAATGCCTCAATGCCGGGGCTTTCCTGCACCATCGTGCAGCCCTCACCATTATCCTCCTCCAAGGAGCGGTGCTGAGTGGGGATGCACGGTGGCCCATGGGTGCAAGGGTCTGGCCATGGCAGGCTCTTGCCACCAGGCTGCCAGCCACTGCTTCTGCCTTTCATGGGGATTTCATACCGGTACATCCGGAGAGCCAGGATGGGGCTGAACAGTCCTCCATCGCCTCCGCCCTCCTTCCCCACTGCTGCCATTAGCGATTCATGTTCACGGTGTGTGAGGTTTCTGCCCAGGCACCAGCACTGCCCGGCTCAGCCGGCCCTTTCCGCAACTCTGCGGGATGCACCGGCAGTGCTGGCTGGGATGGGGCAGCTCATACCTCTGGCTCATCCCTGGTGGCCGGAATGCTGGGGCACCCACTCTGCCTCGCTGCCTTCATGCTGAGCCGCTTCTTGCCGGGTCTGCAAAGCACAGAGCCTCTCATTACTCCTGTTTAATGACGATGGACAGAGCAATACGCATAGGTCTTGTTGCCAGATCCGTGAGCATGGACCAGGATTCGTGCTCGTGGCCAGGTGGGTCCCGCAGGCGAGAGGCAGGTGGGAGCATGGTCCCAGCCCTGTCCTCTCGGTCCAGGGATGGATGCTGTAGCCAGAGAACAGGAACCAGGTGCCCAGCCCAGCCTTGCCGGCTGGAACACCCACACGGTGCTTCTGTCCCCACCGGTCATCACTGGCACCAAACAGCAATTCCAGGAAAAGGGGATAAAAAGGGTCTTAGAGAGAATCTAAGGGCTGACAAGATCCTGGGAGAATGGACAGCAGGCTGGGCTTGAGGGTAAGGGAAAGGAAGCCAAGGTCATCTTCCCATTCCCTCCGCACAGCCGTCCCGAGGGAAGAGTCTATCAGGTGGCTGCAGAAGGAGCACTAGGAGATACTGCCCGAGCTCCTTGCTTCAGTGGGAGAACCAGGGCATTCCCACCCTGCTCACTGGGGAGCACAGAGGAGACAGAGGTAACCACAGATGACAACGTGAAACCAGCTGAAGAGGGAGCAGCAAGGAGTCACAGGGCTAGGAGACATCTCCAGGGCTTCCGAAGGAACTGGGGGATGAACCAGCTGATCTTCAAACAGCCCTACCTACCTGCTCCCAGAAAGGGCAGTCTGGAGCCCGGCAGAGGTGATAACAATTTTTCTTTTCACATATTACAGGGAGAGCCAGGAAAGGCCAAGCCACTAACTCTGACAGCTGTACCAGCGAGTTAGCAGAAATGCTCCTGAAAACAGCCTTTGTGGGCACCTGGGTAAGTACACCCTACCTGGGAAACTGAGAAGACTTGTAAAGGGAAGGCCGGTCTCCTCAGAGCAGCCAGCTTGGAAGACATCAGCATCAACATATGGGGTTGGTGCATTCAACACAGCCCTCGGGTGTGCAAAGGGCTGGTGACAATGCTGTCACCAAAGGTTTCCGGGGAAGTGGGGCAGCCTGGGGAAAGGGGCTGGCTGGTGCCCAGAGCAGCCGCTGCTGACACAGCTGGTCCCGGTGCTGGGCCAGCCAGGCAAACAGCCTGCCTGGGGGCTGGGGATGAGCAAAGGCAGGCACTGAGGCTGGGCTCTTGCCACCCATGCTCGGGACAACAGCCGGCTCGGGGCAGCCGGGAAGGCTCGGCTTAAACAAACACGCTGGCCAGCTGCACGCAGGACGCGTCTGGCCCCGATTCAGCCGAGCACTTCAGCACCCAGCTAACTGCAGGGCAGCGAAGCAGCGAGCAGGTCCGCCCCACGCAGCCGCCCCAGGGACGGCGTTACAGCCCTGGCTTTAAAACCATTTGCTGCACAGCGGCCAGCTGCGCTTTGGGGCCAGAAGCTGGCCTGCTCTGGGCTCTGCAAGGCACCAGGGGGACTCGGGAGCCCTTCAAGGCACAGGGTGGCTGGGCTGGGAGCCTCGGCACAGCCTGGGCACTGCTGGCTGCGGGTCCCGCCGCACTCTGGTCCTGCCTGGGGTCGCTCTCCCACTTGCGCTTTCTCTATTTTAAAGGCAGCTTCTCTGCAAAGTGCTTTGGGACTTGGCTGAAGGGCAATCACTCCCTTTCTGCTGAAGATAAGCTGGTACCTCTCCAGGTACCTGTGAGCCCAGGGCCCACCCGGCCCCGCTCCCAGCGAGAGCCTTCCACCTGCGCTTGCGGCGGGAGACCCGGGCGCAGGCGCCAAGGCCACGGAGCCGGAGCCGGAGCCGTGCTGGCAGAGCTGCGCTGCCCTCCTGAGCATCCTCCGGCGGTTCCCATGGTAACTCCCCGGCTCACAGGCTCCAGAGCCCACATGGTTTTAGCCGCACACGCCATCATGGCTTTAGCCACAAGCGCCCACTGGCCCCGCTCTGCGCCCACCGCCCCAGCCCCCATGCCAGGGTCTCGTCACCCTCCGCCCTCTCCTCCCACCACTGCCGTCCCCTCCTGCCACCTGGGACCTCACGGCCCCTCCGCAAGGGACCCACCGGCTTGCACCCCACTGCAGAGAGCTACATCACAAGCTCCCCCCAAAAAGTACCTTCCCCAGAGCCCTGCAAAGGCCTTAATTCTCCCTTTTCTGCAGCATATCATGCAGAAAACAAGGAAAAACGTAACAGGTGAGAGGAGCACAGCATTCACGGAGGAGAGGAGAGGGGAGCTGAGCAGGACAAGTGGGTCTGTATACGGGCGATTTCCCACCTCCGCACTTCAGTAGGTCCTGGCTCTGCACATCCCGGGACCGCCTGGCTGGGCAGAAGTCTTCTAGCCTGGTGCCTGCAGCCAAGGAGATTTCCCCCAATTTTTGGTGCTGGCGCCCAGCTCCAGTCCCACGCTTTAAAACCAGTGGTAGAGAACTGTTGCAAAAAGAAAAGGCCACAGCTAATGATTTCTAGACAAAAAGCCTTGCAGCAAGACTTGAAGCTTGATGTCAAATAGACAGAGAGGCTACAATGTGAGAAAGAGGAGAAAATACCAGGTACAGCGAAGCCTTGCTCTAGGAGCCAGAGCATGACAAGGCCCAATTCCCAGAGTTGGAGCAAGGCAGCTTGAAGTTAGGAGTAAAGACTTTCCACCACTTGAAACCTCCCAAATCCATGCATGGCTTTCAGGAGGAAGGATTTAACCAAGCTCAGGTCCTCGACCAGCCTCAGAAGTCGATGGACAACATCCTAAGGAATAAAATGAGTGGACACACAGATAGCGATGGGCTACCGGGGCAGTCACCCTACATCCTGCTGGGCAGGTGAGACTCAGCTGGGAAGGCCCACCTGGGTCTCACAACACATTCAGGAGGGGTCCATATCAAGGGCTCTCAAGGAAATTTAGATGCCTTGGAACAAGTGGGCAAGTCCCCACGTGAATAAATACCTGGTTAAAGCACAAAGTGGGCATTCTGCAGTGGTGCAAAGGGCAAGGCAGCCCCCAAGGGCTCTCCGCACAGTCCAGCACTCCTCCAGCAGCTGGGAAAAGGGAGGTGATCAGATTTGTTGATGATACCTGGTTAATCAGGGTGAGAAGATGAGGCCTGGCTAGGAGGACCTGCAAAAGCATCTTACAGGACTGCCTGGAGGATTAAACAGCAGGCAGAGTTCAGCCTTTATAAAGGCACACAGGGAAAAATCCAGCCTGACTGTACAACAGCGAGCTGTCCTCACAAAAAGGAACAGACTGCTTCTTACATGGATGAATAATCCAGCGATAGCTACAAAGCACCAACACAACACTGGATGGCTCTGACACATGGGGTGAGGATGCAGCTCTATAAAATGCCTGTCCCATCCCTCGTACCAGTCCTGGGCTGTTTCGGACCCTGAGGTTGTTCCAGTGACGAGCTCTGCCAGTCCCAGCCCCATCTATGCCAGGAGCGCTGCCAGAGAAGCCCATTTGGCAGCTGCTCCCTTTTCCCTAGCATCTCCCATCCCACATGCTCCCTCCACCACCTTTCACCCCGGCTTGGGACACCAGGTCCTGCAAGGACCTTCTCTGAGCAGCCTCATCCCTGGGTACCTGGAGGCCCTATGAGCAAAGCCCTACTCCTATCTCAGAAATGCCATTTTCCACGTTTGTCGGAGTGCTCTAACTGGCCTGAAACAGCACCATTTTCAGCGTTACCATGGCGATGGCTGCCTGGTAAATGCGTGCAATGGAGATGCACACGGACAGCAGAGTCCAGCCAGGCAAAGGTGCTTGTGGCCAGTCCCCAGCTGGCATGGCTGCCCCTCACACCCCCCCAGCCCTTCCTCCTGCAGGCAAGGAGCCAAATCTGAGCTCGTGACATGCAGCAGGAGCTGTGGATGGCGGTAACTCCACATACCCACCTGTGCTCTGTGTGCCCAGCACCCCTGGTCCAGTGTCCCCAGTCCAGCTCAGCCCATGGCCGTCAGAGAGTTTGGGGCAGGAACATGTCAGGGAGTAGATGCTTTTGGCAATTAATGCATGTGCATATGTAGATTTTATGAGGGTTTTTTTTCTTATGACCCTTCCCGTAAAAACTATGCTCCCCCCCAGATCTGCCCATGTCCCTCTCCACCCAAGCTCCATCCAGGACCCTGCGCCTGGCCACAGGCTGCTCTCACCTGGCTGCCCTCTGAGCCATGTGTCCTGCCCACAGCAGAGCCCCAGTGCTGTGGAGCAGGGAGGGCACTGTCAGGCCACCAGCTTTGCTGTGACATGACCGGCCATGCCATCTCCTGCCTCATCCCCACCAGGGCTGCAGCAGCTGGCCAGGATGAGCAATGATTTGGGGACCAGTAGGACTGGGAAACCCAGCAGTCACTCATGGAGAACCACCAGTGCCCAAGGCCAGCAGCCCCAGGGATGCTCACCCAGCACCAGACTACTGTCCACTGCTCCACTGCGCTGGGCTCCTGGTGATCCAGCGTGTGGCCAATGGCTCCATCCCACCATCCCTGCCTGCAGCCACTTCTAGAGGTGATGGCTTGGTGCATGAGATACTTCCTCGGGTGGATGGGAGAAGAGGGAGCACAGCACGTGGCTGCAGAAGGAGCTTCAGGCAGGATGGTGACTGTTCATACCCCGGAGGAGGAGAGGCAGCAGAGCTATTAGGCTCTGTCTCCTCCTGCCCAGACAGGGCCCTTCCCCTCCAGCCAGCACTTGGTAGCTTGTCTTCTTCAGTTCATTCATTACTCATCGCCCCTCCTCAAGCTGATGACCGTTTTGTAGGGAGCTTCAGAAGGTAGCTACTAGAAACTGCATCACAGGAAAAGTGAGGTTGGGAGGACCTCTGGAGGTCTGGAGTCCAACCTTCTGCTCCGAGCAGGGCTGACTGCAAAGCTAGAGCAGGTCACTCAGGACCTCGCCCTGTCCTTTTGAAAACCTCCAAGGATGGAGGTGCCACTACCTCTCCAGACCCTGTCCCAGCGCTGCACCACCCTCCTGGGGAAGAAGTTTTTCCTTACATCCAACCAACGTTTCCCACGTCACTACACATGGCCTCCTGCCCTTCCCTATGTTCCTGTGAGGTGAGCCTGGCTCCATCTTGATCCCCAAAATCCAGAACGACTCATCACAAATGTTACTCACTGGCAGAGCCACGAGGACATTTGCTGCCATTTCCCCATTGCCTCTAAACACCATGAGGCAAATCCCAAGCAGTGAGCAGAGCTGTGGGGGCGAGCACAACACGTACCCCCCAGCCACAACAGCCCTCAGCATCTGAGTCCAGCTTTTTGATAGAAATTGAGTTCTGTTGATTTGAAAGCAAACATAGCAGCGATATTTGAAAGGCATTTGCTGGAATTGCCCGAGTGAGTTTCTGAATCTCATCACTTCTTGATAAATGCCATAGGATGGGGGATGACTTTCAGGCTAAGTTTTGACCTGTGCTGACACTGGGTTCATGATGATTCACAGCACTCCTAAAAATCATGTCCCTTTCCAATGGATACTCCAAAGTGAGAGCCTCAAAGCCACAAGGGAAAACGCAGGCTTCCCTTTGAGACCAGCGAGAAAGGCAAGGACACACTGCTTTTGCTAATGCTCCCAAAATGTTACCTAATGTTTGAGTACAGAGGAGTTTGTTGGGAATTTACAGGTAAAATGCTGTTTAATTCATGAATGTAAATGGGTAAGAAAATAAGTTTGTTGAGAAACACAGCCTTAACCTCAAGCTGGTTTTTGGATCAGTGACCATGACTTGCTGGGAATCACGAGCGAGACAGACAAAATTCAAACGTTGCTTCAAGATACCTGCTAACACTGACTTTGGAGTTCAGAACTGTGAAGTCAGTATACACATCTTGCTGTTGCTAAACAGCAGAATTAGTCCAGCCATCCCAACCAAGGCTTTTCCAGTCTGGGTGCTTTCCCCAATTAACGTTTTTCTCTGCTTTATTATTTTGCAGTGTTGGGTTTGGAGATGATAGAATACCAAGCCCTCTCCACAACCAGCACATGGGCCCAAATTTCATGTTTCAAGGGGCACTTTCATATTTGCGGCAGGCTTGCTGAGACTATTAAAGAGAATGGCATATTTTTGTTACCCGAGGAACAAATTAAACAGGAATCTCTCAGTCCTGGATTGACCTTCTAACTTCCCAGTGCTGGTGGTTGATACCCGGACGCATGCATCTCCCAGCCTGCTGTTTGCATTCCATGGCTTTGTCCACCAACATGTGGAAAATTGCCAAGGCTGGTGATCCCCCTCTCCACTGACTGGTCCTGGGCTGCAGCACCCTCTGGGGGAAGGTTTTCCTCATCTCTGACCTGAACCTGCCTGTTTATGGCCATGTCCACTCCTTGGGGTTTTTTTTCTACCACAGCCATCATCCCCCCCGCTCTTTTTGAGCCACGAACAGACAAAAACACCCGGGCACAGGGGCCATCCCTCGCCAAGCTGCACTGTTTTGGGTGGGTGATGGACCACTTTGCACCTCCCTTTGGACTGCCTGGCCCTGGGGACACTGGGAAGGGCTGTCACCTGTGGCAGGCGACCTTCAAGGTGCCCTCCCCGGCTGTGACTCTGCAGGGCGGCTCTCGGGAGCTCACGGCTTTGCAGTCCTTGGGGAGCCCTGGCACAACGCATGGCATGCTCCAAGCCCTTCCCTTGTTCGTGCTTACCGATGTGCTGCTGAGCGGTGCTTACCTGCGACAGCCAAGGAAACCTGACGCTTGAGTGAAAGCCTCAGGCAGAGTGCTCGAGTTGGGTTTGGATGACTAGCCCTGTTTTGCTGCCCCGTCAGAAGTCCTCCCAGCGCTGGCTGCAGTCCCTGCACAGGAAAATAAAACAACCAAGTGATTCTGCAGTCAAGATGCCAGCTAGCAGCTGTCTTGCCCGGGAAGTGCATCAACCGATCGGCACAAACCTTGGCCTGCCAGTTTGCCTTGGGATTTTTCCTTTCATTGCTGTCTTGCCGAGATCATTTTTCACTGTTGCCCTTTCTGAGCAGTCTCCACTGCTTCCCCAGCCTTATCTTAAGCTGCCAAATTCAAGGTGACCCTGTGCAGGGCTCTCTGGCAGTTTGTTGGTGGCTGTCGGTCCTTGCAAGCTGCTGGGTCTCTGCTCCCAGCCTGTGTGTTGGTATTTGCCGCGCAGGCTGCAGCAGTGCTCAGGATCCTCATGGTGGTTGGTGTTAGACGTGCACGGCACCTGGCCTCAGGACAGAAGCAGGGGGCTGGTGACCTCTGCTGAAGCCCGAGGCAGTGCTCGGGTCTGAGCTGTGCTCGGTGGCCAGGCCCTTCCCCTGTCCCGGGGTGGATTTGCAGCCTCAAGCTGACAGCACCCAATTTGCACCCACGGGTTTGTGGCACCTGTGGCTTCCTGGGAACATGTTGTCATGGCAAACTACCAGCTCCTCCGATTCCCCTTGCTAGGGCAGCGAAGGAACCTGGTATCTGCCAGACTGAGCTGACCTAGACAGGTAAAAACCACCACCACCGTACAAGCAGAATCAAGCTCTCTGTCTGTGGTCAGAGTTGCAAATGAACAGGTGTAAAACTACCACAGGTTTAATATCGGGCCCTGAGATACTCCTCCACCTCCTCAAGGTAACCTGACTGGGGGCATTGTAGCCCAAACTACCCCAAATGCTACACAGGGGCTCGCTCCCCACCTCGAGACATTTGCTACCCTGCCTAGCAGAAGGGCAAGCCAGCCCTGCATGCTTGTAACTTTGCTTTCTCTGAAGCTGCAGTACCCCTGGTCCGCAGGCAGAGTTTCCAATTTTCCTCAAGTCAGCAGAGTATCTCCATGAGAGTGTGTCCTTTGGGGGAAGTTCCCAGCCACATCCAACATCGGTGTAGGGAAAGGAGCAAGGGGAAGGTTTCTTAGAGAAGGCAGGGTGAGAAAATGGAGGGCTCCAACTCAGAAGTCAGGATTAACCACATCCCCAATCGCTTCCCCACGGAGAAGCTCCTGCAGCTCCTATTGCACCCTTCCAGTGCCCCCATTAGCAGCCCCTACCCCCAGCGGGACAGGAGGTCTCTCCCAGGCCTGGCCAAAAGCTCCCATTACCCCTCCTCACCCAACAAACCTTCCCAAGGCAGCAGATCCTGCAGACTGGGCATGCACAACAAGCAGCACTGAAGAACGGAGTCAAGGATGGGCAATACCAGCAGTGCAGCTGGGGAGGACGTACAGCCAAAGCTCTCCCCGAGAGATACAGCACCACAACTGAAGATAATTTTACATAACTAAGACCTACTAGCCCCAGTACAGAGAAGGAGCTGATAATTGCCCACTTAGCCGTCCCAAACAGCCCCCTCACTGCTGAGGAGCCGTGAGGCACCCAGGGACCCCCACAGGGCGGAGAACAGGATTCGGGCAGGTGCCAGCCACGCTCTGCCATAGCTGCACCGGGCCCGAGAGGCCAGACCAGCACCGGCACATTCCAGTAAAGCTACGGAGGGGGGGCTGGGACAGAGCCACAGTCTGGAGCTTTGCTCAGAGCTGCATTAAAATGCATGAGCTGTGCTAGCCCTAATGATGAGCAGAGCTGTCAAACAAGGAGCTTGTCCCAGCTAATTATCTCTAACGAGGGCAGAGTGTCAGGGTCCCTGAGGAGCTGGGCAGCAGCTTCCCACTCAGCTCAGTTGCAGAAGAGAGAGAAGATAAGCAAATGTCATTGTGATGGCCTAGCTACAAAAATCATTAATTAGGCAAATGCAACCTTCTGTGCCAGTTTGCTCTTGAGAACCTGGACTCCCAGAGCCGAGACATACATGCAGGCTGGGAACACCCCAGCTTTTGCCACCCAGCCCATCCCCTACAGTGCTGCACCTCCTGTGCCTGTGTAGACAGCACAGCCCCAGTCTGGCAGCCCCTGACCAACCAGCCCTACCAGTCAGGGCTGCACAGCTGTGCCACACTCACCTGGGGGCTCAAATACCCCTTGCGAGGGCTCAAATCCATTCTGTGGCCCAAAAAGCAGCAGAGAAGTCTGGTCTTCATGAAACACCACCATTTAGATCACATTCACCTCAACCACCTCCCTCATCCCCAGCCACCTAGCACAGCCCTGCAGAGGCTCTGTGCCTACTCAGTGACCACCTCCGCAGCACCTCTCCCCCAAATCTTTAAGGCAGACGTTAAGGCACTGGGAATTTCTGCTCCCCTGCGCTCCTACTCCATTCCAGTGCAGAGCAGACCAGCCACACACTGCTCTACAAGCCCAGTTTCTCTCTCATCATGGGTCCTGTGGCTCAGAAACTGAGACCGTACACTTGCCCTTACGTGCTAGATAGAAAGGGCAAGCATGTGTCATCCCAAGACATGATTAAGGTGAAGTCTCTTCTGAGGGCAAGTGACAATCCAGAGATAAGGCTCACACGAGGTCCATCTTGCAAGCTCTGTGCTTGTCCCTCACCTCAGAGCTAAAGGGAAAGGGAGGAGAGGCCGGTTTTGTTCCAGCCAGAAACCCACTGCATGACCATGAAGCTTACAGACAGCACCAGCGATACACAGTGCCTTTCCCTAGCATGTAATTATGGTAAGTGCTTTTTAGTCCCTTGTTGCCAGAGAGGAGCAAAGGTTTGAACACTCACTTCAGCTACCTTTTTTACAAAATAAAAGATTTAAAAGTCACCAACTTAAAACAGAAACAGCACTGGAAGCCCAGGGGTTAGAGCGAGCTGCACGGCCAGCGACTGTGGCTGGGGAGCTCAGCCCCACCTGCTGGCAGGCACTGCTTGGCGCGGGGGTTTGGGGTCATGCTTTTGGGGCACAATCGTCTCTGCTGCAGAAGGCTGGGTATTGATCTAAGTTACACCACCACTGTGTCTGGCAGTCCCCACTGTAATACACTAATGAGCAACCAGTATCAGAGAAAAGTTTACTGATATTCCCAAAATGCATATTTCATTTTGTATTGTGATCAAGCTCTCAACAGCAGCCAACTACTTGTACAGGCAGAAGAATCACGTTAAGTCAGTCTTACAAGAACACTTTCAGAGGCCACAGGACAGAAATTCTTTCCTCAGCCCACAGAAATGGTTCCTCACTGAATTTAGGCTGTCATTAGACTTCAACAACTGCAACATGTTCCTGGGCACGCTCTTCATGTGGCCTCTTCCACACAAGTGTGGTTCAGACAGAAGACTCACTGAACCCCATAGCTTGATCTGCAGTGGGGGTTTTGCTCCAAAGGTTTCTCTCCTTCTACTGCTTCTGCAGTGCCTGTTCTTTCAGTTGGTTGACGAGCTCTTCAGCATACACCTTAAAGAGTGGGACAGGGTCCTGAAACAAAGCAGGAGATAAACCACTTAAAAGGAGTGAACCTGAGGAACAGCAAGGGGTGAAGTCTAATGGAGAGCCCAGGGAGCCAGTGCTGCGCAAGTGCTAACAGTTAAAGCCAGAGGAAGATGCGACTGGGTTTTTTTCAGTGGCTGAACAAGGCAACCTGCTATGCTGTTCCTCAAGACACAGCTGCTGCTCAGCTCTGTAACCTTGCCTCAAAGATGACAGGCACCTATGTGGGACATTCATCAGCTTTCCCAGTTCTGCCTGCATCAGCAGCTCTCAGGAATCCCTTTCCTTCTAAAAGTGCTTCCCTCCCTCCTCACATTGCCCTCAATCAGAGCAGTACTGAAGCACGTTGAGTGAACATACCCCTTGAAGAAGCTGGAGCCCCACAGGATTCAGGGTCCAGCACTGCCTCATGCAGTCAGTGCTCCTGACCTGCTGTTCCTGCTGCAGCCACAACAGGAGCCAACAGGTCTGGGGGAAACGTTGCCAAGAGACCCCCCGGAAGCCCTTTTGCCCCAGCAGCTCTCTGGTGCGCCCTCCTCTGCATATTGCTTCTAACAAGTGAGCTGCAGCGACACAGGGTCACAAACTGAGTGGGCCCTGAGCTTGTATCCGTGTGTCCCAAAGCACAAGAAGTATGGCAGATGGCAACCAAAGACAAAGATGTTCGCGCAACAGGGCATGAGTTATGAGCCATCCCCCTAAGGATCTCTCCCCTCACCAAGGGATCTGGTTTACGATGCACTTTAACCCAGCCCCAGGTTTTGGGCACCCAAATTTAACCAGGTTCACATGGCTGCTCAGGAGTTTCAGAGCACCACTTCCATTGCTCAGGGGTGCTCAGGCTGCTCAGATCAGCTGGACGTGCAGCCTGATGCAGCTATGACACCTCGGTGCTAAGCATTGCCTCATGAACTCACCTTTTTTTCTAGGAGCCTCTGTTTTTCTATTGCTTCTTCTAAACTCAAGCCAACCCATTCAGCTTCCTCTTCTGGGATCACAAATTCCTGTGATAAAAGAAGGAGCAGGTGGTACAGTCTTTCAAGGTGACTAAGATGGAAATCCTCTCTATGCCCAACTCACACAATCATGCAATCCAGTAGGAACGCTGCTATGGACAAATCTTAAAACACTACTCCCTCATTTCTGGCAACCAAAGTCCACTTCCCTTCTCCCCTTTTCTCTTAGCAATGGTCCTGCCTTCTCTGATCAGTCGTGTCCACTGCTATGCTTCTCCTTTGCGTAGTTCTGCAGCTGTTTCTCAGCACAAATCCGGATGCTGGTGGTGTTTCTATGCTGACAACCATCAACAGCTGCACAAAACTAAGCTGCACACAGGCAGTCTGGGCTCTTTGCTACAGCGTCAGTACAAATTCTCACTACTGTTGGCAGTGCCAGCTCCTACCAGTACGTATTGCAGACCCTCACGGACCTCAATCACAGCAAAAATACAGGCTTTTGTCTTCCTAAGCCATCAGTACAGAAATTAGCAGCCCACAGAGAAACAAGAAAAACCTGACAAACAACGTCTAGATCTTTGTTGCCCATATCCTTAACCCTAAAGGCAGAAGCATTAACACTGGTTTGTGCTGTGACAGGATAATTATGGCATTATCAGTCTGGACGACCAGCAAACATCACAGCAGACACCAGGGCAGGAACTGCAGGTCAGGCACCCACCTGGTACTTATTATAGATCGCCTCTCTTCTGGCTGGATCATCGGGATGCAGTTTAGGATCCCGCCGTGCCAGTCGCAGCAACATCGTTCGCTTCAAATCCATCCCGAGCTTCGAGCACATATCGGCTTTTGGAGTCTGGAGAAATAAAGTCTGATGTTAAATTGCACCAAGAGACCAGCTGCTAGAGAACACGCAAGTCTATCAGCATGTAGACAACACTGGCAGTTTATCCACACGCAGTAGAGCATCTCAGGACACGTGTCATGAAAGGGGAAAGATCCCTTGGATTTGTTCTGGAGCTAATTTGATCACCGTTCTGATCTTTAATACCAAGGGCTCCAATCAAGGGGGTATGATAGGCTGGAGGCTTGAGACCTGCACTAATACATTAACAGCAGTGGTTAGCTGCAAGCCCCTGAGCAAGGGCAGCATGGGCGCAGACCTGCCTCACTGAGGCTCCTGCCCAGCAAGTCCCGCCAGCCCTGCCGGGCGCAGGGCCTCACCTTGAGGATGTAGAAGTCAAAGCCGTAGGCCTCGTCGATGAGGTCCAGTGTCCGCATGGTGACGGTGATGGTCATTGTGGCGTCGAGGATCTCGCTGTAAAACTGCCGGTCGAAGAGCTGCGGCTTCCACGTCTTGGGCAGCCTGGTGGAGAGCTGGGCAGAGACCGGTGGTCAGGGCCGGGGACGCTGCCCTCCCCGGGGGGTGCCGCTGCCGCTGCCTGCCCCAGCAGGCTGAGGCTGCGCCAGCGGCCGGGTGGGCCGCCCAAGACGCAGCCCCGTGCCGCAGCGCGAAGGCGGAGGCCGCTGCCAGCAGGCCCTGGTCACCCGCCCACCCCCCCGCCGCAGGGCACCACCGGCCCGGTAACACCGGCCTGGGGTAAGGAACGGCCGGAGAGCTCACCTTGTCGTTTTGCGCATACCGGAAGCCGCTAATCCAGCCCTCGCCGCCCCAGAGCCCCTCGTGGGCAGCGGGCGGCAGGTACACCGGCACCGGCACGTCCTGCACGCGCTCCCGCTCCCCGGTGCGCGGGTTCCGTCGGTAGCGCACGCCCAGCGGCCGCCAGTGCACGGGCGTGGGCGGCGTGTCGTCCTGCAACGCCGCCAGGTAGTGCTCCGGCAGCCGCGCACAGATCCCCTCCCGCAGCCGCAGGGCGGGCCAGAGCCGCGGCGCGTACCGGTGCAGCGGCATCGCCCTCCCGCCGCCCGCTTCCGCTCCCAGCGCCCAACGCGGCCGGAAGAGGGGCCGGAGCCGCCTCTCATTGGCTGGCGCGGACGGGCCGCCCGGGAGACGACGGCGGCCGGCAGGGGCCGCGCCGCGCCCGCGTTTCGCCCGCCCGGCAGTGGCTGCTCCGGCCCTGAGCCCATCGGGATCGACTCCAGCCGCCGTGTATTTGCCCTCAAATACCATTACCTTTATTAAATTATAAAACTGTAAGCTTTAAAATTTACCGTATAAAATAATCACAGGTATTAACAGCAAAGGAAAAAAAAAAAAAACAAACAAAAAAACCAACCACCTTTTTTTCCCCAACACAAGGATTTGCTCAGATTTTACCCAAAATAATTAGCAACCCTGCCCCAGCACCTAACACAACTTCGTGCCAGGGCCAACAGTCGCGGCAGGGGGGTAGGGGTGGACACACAAAAGCAGAATTTCAACGATCAAACACAAAATAAACCATCACCTTAGCAGGATCTCTCACCCCAAAGCTTCTGCTTCGAGGCGTAGAAGCCCCGAAGGAAAAGGCCGGACGAGGAATTATTGCTTTCTCTGGTAACCGGCAGCACCCGGGCCAGACGGGCAGCCTGGCAGGGACGGCACGGCTGTGAAGGAGCGGCGGTTGCCTGCCTCAGCGCCGGGGCTGCAATGCCGCTGTGCAAACCGAGATGGGGAGGGGGGGGAAAAAGTGCCTAAAAGCGATAAAAGTTGGAGGAAACCCTGAGGGCCCCACGTTCCCCCCCGCTCCCGCCATGCTGTTGTGGATGGCAGCAGCAAAAGGAAAGGCGGGGGACGTGGGTGACGGGGGACAACACCGCTGGGTGCAGGCGAGTGCCCTTCGCTCGTCCTGCGTCCGCTGAAAAAGTCAGATTTTGCAGAGGAAGGGGAGGCAGAGGGATAAAGTGCAGAGCTGAGCAGAAGGCTGGGTGCTCTCCAAAGCAAAGAAATAACCCCGAGGCAAATCCTTCATTAATAGCTGTTTCCTCCTCAAAGCCACGTGAGGAGGGGCTCCCAGCAGCACACACCAGACCGACCACAGCTGGAATAAACCAGCAAGGAATGATGTATTTGAGCCCTTATCTATAGAATAAGGATGGGCAAAAACAACTTTCCCGGTTGCCAAGTTTCTGCCCTTGCTTTCTGATGCCTGCACGCCCTATAGTAAGGCTAAGGTGAGACAGATGCTGCAAAGGAGACCGTAGCCACCTGGGGAGCCCATGGCAATGCTCCTGGCTGGGGTGGGACACTGCCAGTAGCCTCAGATCAGCCGTGACTCCGCAGCAAATCCAGCCTCCGAGGCACAGCAGGCTGGAGGAGCAGGGGGTGCACAGCTCAGACACCATCCTGGACCACCTACGCTGCCCCAGGCAGAGCTGCGCACATGCCAAACCCACAGAAGGGAGGAAGACAGTGAATACCTGAACATCAAGAGAGGAAGGGGACAGTGCAGCAGCCTGGCTCCTTCTAGATGAGCTAAGAGGGCTAAAGTTAAACTTAGACTAAACCCTGCACTGCTGCAGGTTTCACAGCTCTGGGCGAGATGCTGTTGCTGCCTCTTGCATGTCCCTGCATGGGGTTTTTTCACATTCCTGCCAAGTCTGATCCTGAATCCAGGGACCAAGTCCCGGCCTTGTTCTTCCCCCCTCAGAATCAGGACTAGGTAAGAGCAGCACCGCCTGTTTCATGGGGAGAGAGGCTCCAGACCCCTGTGGAGACGGCGGCCAAGGGCCCGGCACACACCGAGATCAGCTCCCTCCCTCCCCATCAGCACCAAGGGCACGCGGCAGCATTTGCCCCCCAGATCAGAAGAAACCCGTTCTTCTCTTGGGTTCAAATGCTGATTGCAGGATGGCAGGGGAAATCCCTGTCCTACAGTCCTCTGCTAGGACAGGGGGTGCAGAGAAGAACCCAGCAGCCAAAGCCCTGGGTCCAGCTCAGCATGGGCTAAGCCCAAGCCTCATGGACGCAGCAGGAGGGGAAGAAGGGTTGGCGGTTTCCCCCAGGGCCATGGGGAGGTGGGGGACAGGCTATTCCTTGATCTAGAACCACAAAGAGCCTGCCCCATCCCAGCAGAAAAGCAGAGGTGGCCTCAAACTTGCCTTCACAAGACAAGTCCACCATCTTCATCTTTAAACCCGGTCCATACTGCACCCTCCAGTGAATGAGCACGTAAGAGGATCGCTGATGTGTGAGAGAGCAGCAGCCCAGACGAAGAGCAACCTCACCAGCCCTCCTCCACCTCTGCGACTGGGAGCCAAGCAGTTCAGGTCACAGCATAGAGCTCCTCACGGTCATTCTGGCAGATCTGATAGCGACAAGTGAGCTTCTGTGACCAGGCCCAGGGCTTCTTATGCTTGTCCCGAGGAGGAAGCAGGAAAGCAACGCTGCAAGCCACCAGCACGTGCCAGGTGCTGTGGGTGTAGTAATAGTTCTCATTGGTTTCCATGAATGCATATACTGAGATGGCGATGAAAGCCAAGGTGATCCCTGGGAGGAGGTAGAAAACCCAGCGCTTCCACGAGGAGGGGTAGCAGTGTCTGCGCTTCACTCCGTGGTAAACCTGGAGGTGTCAGAGCACAGAAGGGTTACGCAGCCAAGCAGAAGCTTAGGCAGGGGGAAAACAGCCAGTGCCGCCTGACCCAGGAGCATCTGCCAACCTGACAGCAGGAGGGTGTGCCTGCTGCCCCTGAGAAATTCAGCCTCCCCCCTTCTTGGGGCCATCTCTTCTGTGCAAAAGCCCCTATCCAGCTGAGGCACCAAAGCCCAGCACAGATGCTATAGCTTCTGCCCAGGGCACGGGCAACAGCTGACCGTTCTGGGACAACACTACAGCCACGGGCATGCACTCAACTGGAGCTGCAGCAGCTGGACTGTGCTGAGACCTGTAACCAACACATTTCTCAGCTACTGGAGGGGTGGAAGGTGAATCCCTTGCCCTGCTCCCTCTCCCCCTGGGTGTTTCAAGGAGATCAAGCCATGCTTGTGGATGGGCTGGAGCCTGGTGTCTGCTCTGCCACCATCACTCTCCAGAGGGGAGCTAAGGGCAGCAGGTCCTGCCTGGCTGCCCTTACTTACCCATGCTGCAATCATGATGACGAGGGCAAAGAGGCAGGGACCCATCATGTTCCACACCCCTCTGCGGTCCAGCTGCAGGGACATGGCAATTAACAGGGTCCCCAAGACAAAAAGGACCTGCGAATGAGACATCACCACTATTGTCAGCAGCTCATCTGCTGCTAGAGCACAGCCAGCCATGCCAGAGGCAGGAAGGACCTCACCTCCCGGCCACCCAGCCCTGCATGCGTGCAGGACTCAGGAGCTGCACCTTCAGAAGGAGAAATCAGAGGACCCACAAACCTTTCCCACAAATCTCAGTCCCTTCAGGCCCAGTCCCTACAAGTACACAGGTTCACGATACAAACTCCTGGGACAAAACAAGCCACTGGCTTAAAAATCAGGGTGGCACTGGGTGACAAACAGGCTTTGTCACCAGGCTGGGCTGTGTCATTAAAATACAGCCGTCAGAGGGCTCAGCATGGCTACCCGCGGCTCAGCTGGCTCAGGTCTGGCCCTGCTGAGCAGGGTTACCTGACACTCACATATTTCAGGATCTTCTTCACCCTGGACATGCACAGGATCGTCACCCAGATGGACACCACGGAGCCCAAAAAGTCACAGTACTGTAGTGTATCATAGTCCATGATGCACATCACTGCGACGCCTGGCTGGTCACACGCATGGTAGAACTAGAGGCAGGGACAAAAGCAAAGGCTAGCACGAATCCAGCAGCAGCACACCGCTTTCTGGGAGGGAGAGGCAGGAGAAGGCTCAGCCCATGGCAGCCAGGACCCCTCCTGGCAGTGCCTCCAGGAAGCTCCACCAAACCACCATGGCATTACAGAAAGCAGATGAGAGCAGCCATCAATCTGCACCCTCCCAACAGCAGCTAGGACAGCACCCTTCAAGTGTGCAATGCTCCAACCCCATTCAAGCTCTCTGGGGTCCCACCCCCAAACACGAGCACCCGCAGTGTGGGTGGAAGAGCCCAGTGAAAATAACATTCCTGCCAAGGTCTGAAGGGGCAGGATGTGTCCATGGAGGTGCTTGTCCAATGATCCTAGAAGCTCTTAGTGGAGCTCCAGGATAGACTGCTCCACCAAGGACTTCACTCCGATGCAGCATCCCTGATGCTCAGGAGGAGCTGGCAGGGGACCCGACAAAAGGCAATCCCTACCGTGGAGAAGAACATGGTGTAGGTGTAGACGGAGGCCTCCACCAGGTAGTAGCGATAAACAGCAACCGCTATTGCCGGCAGGAACATGAGGTTGCTCAGGGTGAGCAGGAGGGTGGCCAGGTTCTGCGCACCGACAGACTGGGCCTTGGTATCGTCTGTGCAGCTCCACCCGCCCCAACCTGCAGAGCAGAGTGGCTTGTGTGGATCTCACATGTTCTACCTTGTCCTTCCACAGCACCCAGCGGGAGCCTGGGACACTTCAGAAGAAGCAATCACACCCCCAGACTATCCCTGAGCCTCCTCTCCCTTGCTCCATCAGCTGCTTGCGCTCCTGTTCTCAGGATAGTCTCGTTACTCATCACATGCTCTGCTGTGGAAAGTCTTGAGGAACCCCAGCAGGGCCCCATGTCTGCTCTGACGGCATTCCCCAGGTTGTTTCCGTGTAGCAGAGGCCATCCTACGTACAGTATGGGTCTGTCCAAGCTGGTACTTTTCATCCCTACAGTAACTCAACACACATGCTACTTGCTGGTGGTACATCAAGCATTCAAGGCTCAGGCGCACCCAGCTTACACTGTCATGTGAAGCAAGATCCCTACGGATCCCAGGAACCAGGGTGAAGAATGACCCACAGCACTGAGGAAGCCATTGGGCTCCTGTCCTACCACCTGTCACAGCAGGGCAGACTGCAAAGCCAGGTCAGGTTGCTCTGGGCCTTACCCAACTGAGTTTTGAAGATCTCCAAGGATGGAGACCTGGATACTGTGCAAAGATGAACAACTCTGATGGGGGAAAATTTGTTGTCTTCGACTTAGCTGGAAGTTTCCTTGCTGCAACCTGTGTCTGTGGTCTCTTGCCCTTTCCCTGTGCTCCCCCAGAAGAGCCCAGCTCCAGGGTCCCTGTAACCCCTGTGGGCAGTGCAAGGTGTGATTTGATCTCCCTTCAACTCCTCCAGGATGACCAAACCCGCTGCCTCACCCCAGGGTGACATCCAGGTCTGCACAGGACAGTGGGAGTGAAAATTTCCTAGAGGACAGTGCATGCTCCAGGCTTGACAACAGGGGACAATTCTCAGCCTGCTGCCTGGATGCCAAGGACAGAGCTGAGACAGTCTTCTATAAACACAAACCTGTTGGGTTTTTTTCTTTGGGTTTTTTTTTGTTTGTTTATTTTTTTAATTTAAATTATTTTAATTCAAGATTAGGTTGCTCATGCCCTCTTTTTGGGGAAAGGAGGTCAGTCACAGGGCAGCCGGTGTATGTGCAGACACTCCACGGTCAACAGGCAGAGTTAAAAGTAGCATCCATGCCACTACAGTGCCACTAGAAACCAAGCCAGCAGCTCTGCCCCTTCTGCCGGCTCCCTGCCAGGCAGGGCCCAGGGAGGCTGCTCTCTCCAGTTTATTTCTGGGTCATGAATATGCAGATGGGGCATTTTGCTCCTAGTGATTCAGCAGAAGCTGTCCTCAGCCTGATTCCCCAGTTCCCTTGGGTGCTCTGTGCTTCCCAGAACCTGGCACCCCTCGGGGAAATTAGGATGCTGTTCTCCTCGCCCATCATCAGTGCTGCAGCAGACAGCAGGGACGTCCTGGCTCAGGCCCAAAGCAGCAGTGAACCACATTTTGCCTTGCCCTTCTGCTGAGAACAGGTACACACACACCCCCAAGCACAGCAGAGCTATCATCTTCCCTACACCACTGACTCCCGCCCAGTCTTCTCATCCCATTAAGATAATTAGCAGCTGACACAGATGTTCCTCCTCCAGGGGCACCTCTGAGTCTAAGGGCTGGCCTGCATGCTGGCTCCTGGCAGGAGACAGAGCACCATGGCAAAGCACAGGCAGGGACTGCAGCCTGGCTTCGTCGCGTCCTATACCAGGACCCTACATAACAAACGGTCCTGGAAGGCACAGGCTCTGACACAGGCATTTTCAGGCAGCCCTGCCGACACCCTGATCTCTCTGGGGATGCTCAGAAGCACCTCTCTAAGCCCTGGGGTGGGGACGGGCGGTCTCCAAGCTGGAAGCAAAACTACCATTCAGCAGAAAGCTGTCCTCAGCCTGATTCCCCATTTCCCCTGGGTTGCTCTGTGCTTCCCAGAACCTGGCACCCCTCGGGGAAGTCAGGGAGCTCCCAAAGAGGCTCCACGGGTGCTGAGGGCTCTTTGGGTAGGTGCTACGACCCCAGGCTGCTCCTGGCAGCTGCAGCAGACCCCAGGCTCCCTTACGCAAATACCACCGCTGAAAAATGTGGCCTCCCCCTGGGGAGGACAGCAAAGCTTCCTAGGAAAACACACTCACCAGCCTTGCAGCTGCAGCCAGCATAGAGGTAGCCGTGTCTTCTCAGGAGGCTGCATTGTCCATATGGCCCACAGTCATTGAAGCAGGGGGTGAGGTATGCGAAGACGGTCACTTTGGCTTCTGCGGCATTACATTCACTGCAAGTACAGCAGGTCGCCTTGGTACCCCAGTCCTTTGGGGCAGCCTTATGCCCAGGGAGCAATCTGCTCCAGAGGGTCAGGCCATGCTCGTGCATGCAAGCTCCCCGCTGTTTTGGGATCTGCTCCATCCCTCCTAAGAGCTAGAAGCAGAGCGGGCTCCCTCTCCACTCAGACTGCCAAACCAACGTGCAGGCAGGTGTCAGCTCTCCCCAGACCCTGGTACCCAGGACCAGTATCGCCAGCACTGTTTTACAGCGTGTGCTTGGCCCCTTATGCAAGGAACCACCAGGAAGGCGAACCGCAGGAGTATGGGCACAGCTGCCTGCATCTCAGAGACCCCCAAAGGAATAACAGCAGCATTTTCATTTACCAATTTATCACTGCAAAATTCATCTGGGGAAGAGGAAGCTCAGCCAGGCAGGCTCTGCCACCCACAGTCTGCATGAGACATGCCAGCTTGGCACCAGACAAGCTGCTTGGGTGCTCACAAGAGAGCAAGTCATCACTGCCACCCACCTCCTTCCCCCTCCGCAGCTGTCGCTTCACCCCTACCATGTGAGATGAGCCCACGGCACGGTGGTGAGGTCAGGGGTTCGGTTTTGCTCATGCTAGCCAAGGGCAGCAGGACGCAGAGGCAGAGTGCTCTGAAGCAGCCCCAAGGCAGGATGACACACCAGACTCACCCCTGGCCCTTTGGGCAGATGAGCTGCAGGGAGAGGAACCAGTCATCCGTCTGCGGGTACAGGACAATCAGCATCGCTTCTGCAGAGGATGTGCTCATGCTCAGAGGATACCCCTGGAAAAAAGCTGAAAGAAAAGAGGGTGCTGTGACGGGCCAAGACTAGGGGAGAAGGGTCTGCGGCAATCCCAGGCTGAGACCAGTTACATGGGAATCAGATACTCCTGTGGCTCCTTGCTCCTGTCCTCAGGAGGCTCCAGGGAGCCATCCGGAGAGGACTCTTGCTCTTCAGACCCTTGTTGTTTCTTTTATCTCAGCTCTCAGCACTTGTCTGGACAGCACAAGGCACCTGGAACGGCCTGTTTGCTTGGCTAATCCTCCAGTGCAGAGCTCAGCTTCTCTGCACACCAGCAACGCCTTGACCATCCCCAAACCTCCTGCCAACGAGGCTGGAAGAGTGCCAGCTGGTAACCAGGCCTTCCTTTGGTGCAGGGTAGCATCTGCACCCCAGCACCCCAGAGCATATGCCAGCACAAAGATCTCAGGAGGGCTTGTGCCAAAATCAGCTTCCGTGGGACACCCCACAAAGCCCTGAGTCAGTTTACAGCTCATGAGGTCTAAAAGCAAAGCCCTGAGATGGCGTAGCTGAGCTGGCAGCGGGTGCCAGTGTCTCTCATACCTGTGCTGCAGTTCTGCGTGGCATTGAGGGACAGCACCGGCGAAGCTGCACTCACACATGCTACCACGGTGGCATTGGCCAGGCTCACGGATGTCTGTGCAAACAGAGCAGTGTCCCACATCAGACCACCCTGATGCCGCCCCCCCCGCACAATTCATCTCCCAAGCTGCCCACGGTACACAGGAGCAGCAGGTGACAATAAATCCTGCAGATCAAGATCACCCATCAATTCACCAGCTCTTTCTGGGCAAACCCATGTTTACCTTGCTCTGCACTGCACCGCACTGCATGCTGGCTGAAAGGCAAGAGAGCCTCCCGGAGGGACTGTGCGGGGGGCACTGCCACCCAGCTGGGACACTCACACGAGCCCATCGCTTCAGTGTGAGCACAGAGTGGCAGAAGTCAGAGGCAGCAGGACATCAGGACTAAGCCCTGCTCCAACCCTCGGGAAGGCAATAACCAGCCCTTGTGACGAGATTCATCATCAGAATTTCAGGAGGCCGATTTCGGGGTGTCACTGAAGGAGTCTGGGAGTCAGCAACTCGGGCAGGAACATCCCTGGGTTTCCCTGCTCAGTCTCATCTCCTGGTGGCAAGGCACCAGGCTCCCACCTGGAGGAGATGGCATTGCAGCTGCTTTCCATTCCATCTCCTCTGCATCACTGCCACCACATGCCAGCAAGCTGTGGCATTTGAGTTGGAGTTGGCAGGTGGGACACACTGGAGTTGGCTAGAACAGGCTCAGAGTGTTTTGTAACGACATAAAAGAAAGGGAAATAGTCCCACCAGTACCTACAACCCCTGGAGTTTGCTGACAAACAGCTCAGGAGCAGGGGCAAAACCCTGCAAAGAGAAGACAATCCCATCAGTCAGTCTCCGCACCTTGTTAAGCAGGAGATTGACCACGAGGGAACCCCCGCTGTCCATGCCAGTGTTTAGGTTGAGGAGGAGGAGGGTCGGGGAGATGGAGTGCACAGGCACACTGGGACCATTCAAGAGCCTGTAGCGCACAGACACCACATCCAGGTCCTCACGAACGACAGGCTGGTACTGCAGACAGAAGCTCCTCTGGTCGGACACATTGCGTGAAGCCTCTCCTGTAGGCAGAGTGGAGCTCCCTGCTGCTCCTGTGCTACCTGGTCTGGGACCAGCTTGGCTCTGGTTTAGGCTGCTGAAGTTAAGGAATGAACTGGTACTGCCCGGTCTGCAAGCTGTAAAGCAAAAAAGAAGAGGAGTCAGCACAGGCAGGACTAACACCTCACACAGGCAGGGCCTCGGCAGCTCCAGACCTTCAAGTGATAGCACAAACTGGGGGTATTTCAGCTGGTTCAGGCACTGCAGTATTGGCTACAGCCCCTGAAAGGCACCATGAACTCTAGCATCAGCATCCACAAGTTGGAACACTGATGAAAGACATACAGTGGTACAGCGGATGGAAGAAACCAGGAGCTGCAGGGAAGTGGAGTGGGAACAGAAGAAGTGATGACACACAGCGTCATAACACATCAATGTACCCAGGGAGTATTCACTGACCAGTGGCAGAGCACAGCTCTTAGCTGTCCCATAACCACACGCTGCATAAAAGTCTCTACCAGTTTCCCAGACATGAGCAGACAAGGCTGAGCAGAAGAGGGAAGCTAACCCAATACAGCTCCAGGCACGAGCCGTCACGTCACAGCAGCTGGAGCTGAATGTCACACTTGGAGTCCCACTGCTGGAGCCTGTCCATTGCTCCCAGAGACTCTAGTGCTGCCCTCTAACACCTCAGCTACCAGTGCCAGGCCTTCAAGCACGTGAAATTAGGCTCTGCTTTGAGGAAGAGATGGCAGAACCCCCACTAGAAGAAAACTTTAAAAAATTTACCTAGCTGGTGAGCTTCCAAGACTCCAAGAGTCAAAAAGGGATCACGGTCACGTAATAAGAGGATGCAAAGATGCCTATCACAGCCACAAGGACCTTGTGACCTCCTGAGTCACAAGGTGTCACCTGAATGGTGACATCCCCTCACTGCAAGCCAAGATATTACCCCAAGTAAACCTCTGAGATGGTTTCCTGTCTGTAGCCTGCTTATGGTCAATCAATAGTCAACGTATCATTAGTCTGGTACATCTGCACAAAACTACTCTCCCCGTTGGATTTTAAGCCAGCCACTGCTTCCCAAACAGCCTTTGGAAAACATCATTGCTTCAGAGACCCTGAACTTTTCAGGCATTTCCAAAACAGGCAGCTCCAGGGAGTATCACCCCTTGGGCGAACACTGGAGCCTTCACTTCTGATCCCAAAGCAACAACTAGGTCTCAGCCCCCAAGGTTATGCCCAGGCAACCAGCATGCTGGGGAACACAGGCCACTACAGCCAGCCACCCAAAGGCCCAAGAGAGACACAGTAGGCAATGTTCTCTCTGGTCCTTCCCATAGGGCTAGAGGAAGTTGAAGCCCACCTGTGAAGGAAGCCAGCATCTCCACCGACACACTGGCATTGGCAGCACCGAGACTCTCCACCATGATCTGCAGCCACTTCTCCCAGGGGGGTGAATCCAGGGCCAGGCTGCAGTTTACATTTCCCACGCAGGTGATGATCCTCTGGAAGGACTGGGGCAGTGTGATGGAACCCAGCACTACCCGCACAGCGCACGCTTTTTGCTCGCTTGTCACGCAGTTTCGCAGCTCAAACCGCATCCCTGCGGCATGCTTGGGAACAAAGACCCTGCAGGAAGAGGGATCAGCAGTTTGCAGAGCTTGTACTCTCAACACAAGCCAGCCAGGACCCACCACAGTCCCCGGGGCTTTGTGGCAAGAACTAGATTACCTTGGTCAGAGCTGTGAAAATCCTTCCAAAGGGAAACATCTCAAAGAACTAAAATTCCTACAGCTGAACCTCTAAGACCATCTGGGAAGAGTTGGATAAGGGCACTCATGTGCTCCCTATACAAACCCTACCACTGCTGCAGAGAGCTTGGCAAACAGGCTCGGAGACCCCCCAGCTCCAGCCCCACGTGGGAACAACAGTGGCTTCTCCTAAGCAGCATCCTTGGGAAATCCCACCCCCCCACAGCCCCAGGTCTTTCCATCTGCTGTTCTCACTCACTTGACATGCAGTGGCTTAGCAGGTGAGACAACGGTTTGTGGCATAGCAACACCAGGCTCCAGAACAGGCATCTCAGTGAGTCTGAGCACAAACATATCTGCCTGGAACATATAGGGGCATGGAGTGGAGAAACCCTGCAGGAGGGGAGAGCACACTGGTCAGCTGTGGCGAGACACACTGGGCAGAGTACAGTGGCGAAGACCCTCACCAGGACCCTCACCTTCACTTCAATCCTGCCGGCAGCCTCAGGGAGATGGGCAGCGATGAACCAGTCTCCAGCAGCAGGGGTGGTGATGTTCACAAAGGTGGTGTTTTGCACAGTGCTGCTCAGAGTGATGCTTATGTTATAGGAAGGACGGACGGTTGCATTTGCAGGAAAATGAGTGCCCAGTGGATTAATTACAGGAGGGGCTCCGAAGCGAAAGTGCCTGTGAGAGAAACCAGAATGCAAATAAATCAAGGGGTGTAAAGACACTGGCAAGATAAACTGGGATGCAAACTCATCAGTAGACACCCAGGTTGGCCTGGGATCGGAGAGGGAGCAGTCTGGAAAAAAAACCCATTTTCGAGTTGACCACAAGAGCCATCATTTTCATCTGGTGAGGACTGGCTGCTATTAGCTTATCTGGGATTTATTTAGAGATTGGTTTAACTTGGCTGCTTATTAAGATAAGGATTTACATGGTTCCATCAAGCCTGAAAGCAAATTTCCACACTTACTAAGGTTAAGCCCCAGATGCAAGACTACTCCTTTTTTATAACCATCAGCAAATTCCCCATATAGGCTAAATCATCAACGAAGAGCTTTCATTTTCTAGCAAAGATCTGCATCTTCCCTATTTCCTCTTTTAAGGAGGGCGGGCAGACAGACTAAAAAGATGCTTACAAAGGAAGGTCCATGTGACTGACTTCAGCACACCAGCACTTCTGCTTTCCAGATAAGCACTCCAACGTTTGAAGTAGCAGAAAAGCAGGCAGCTAAGCAACATGCGAGACATTTATTTGGGCAGCCAATCTGGCATTTAATTTGCTCGCTTTTGGACTGTGCTGCAACAGAACATAACAGGTCCAGCAAGCAAACGTGACTGGGGGTATGTTATTAACCCATTTGAGCTTAGCTGGGCTGGTCTTCATTTCTTAGGGTATCATTTTGCTGTTGCCTTGTCCCTCACATCCCCAAACTACTTGAAATTTATCTGGTGTCCTGGTTTTGGCTGGGATAGAGTTATTTCTCTTTCTAGTAGCTGGTATAGTGTTATGTTTTGGATTCAGCATGAGAAGAATGTTGATAACACACCGATGTTTACAGTTGTCGCTAAGTCATGTTTCTACTAAGTCAAGGATTTTTCAGCTTCTCATGCCCAGCCAGGAAGAAAGCTGGAGGGGCACAAGGAGTTGGGAGGGGACACAGCCAGGGCAGCTGACTCAAACTGGCCAAAGGGGTATTCCAGACCATGTGACATCATGCCCAGTATATAAACTGGGGGGCAGTTGGCTGGGGCGTGGATCGCTGCTCGAAAACTAACTGGGCATCGATCAGCGAGTGGTGAGCAATTGCATTGTGCATCACTTGTTTTGTGTATTCCAATCCTTTTATTACTATTGTCACTTTATTATTGTTATTATGATTATTATTTTCTTCCTCTCTGTTCTATTAAACTGTTCTTATCTCAACCCATGAGTTTTACCTTTTTCCTTCCGAATCTCTCCCCCATCCCACTGCGGGGGGGGGAAGTGAGCAAGCGGCTGCATGCTGCTTAGTTGCTGGCTGGGGTTAAACCACGACATCTGGGAAGCAGGAAGCAGGAAGATCATCTGTGCCAGGCTGCTCTGGAGCAACTAAGAGCACCGGTCTGTTCCCAGGATTGATGAGGGAAGCACAAGCCAAGCAGCTTCAGTCACTCCCGAGACCTCCGTGGAGTGGGTGCCAGAGACCCACGTGTCTCCATGGGCACAACTTGCCCAGGAAACTTGGTACCCTCCCAAGATATGGCTCAAAGTCTTGCAAGGTTTTGACCTCAAATCCTCCAACAACTCCAGTACTGCTTTAAGCAGCATTTCTTTCACTGGCATTAAGTTTGCAATCTTCTCATGCTCTTTTGTCTGCAGGACTCAGCATTCCTCTCCTATCTCTGCTCCACACACAGCCGCATCCCTCACAAAGTGTCCCCAGTCTCTCTAGTTCCTCTGCACTGGGGAATTTGTCTGTGTCCAATAGCTTTGGGTCCTCTCAAGCCACTTGTAGTCCTGCCACATCCTTCTGTACCGTGTGCAGGATCCTGCCAGGCACAGAAAGGTCCAGGAACACCTTTGCTCATGAACAGCAACACCAGCCTCACTGTGAAGGGCTTTCCAGTGTTTCTAAGGTGTCTCTTAGACGCCACATCTGATAGCCCCAGATCCACCAGTAACGTGAACGCAAAATGCTCCTACAGGTTTAAACACAGATTAAGAAACTATGGCTGCTGCAACTGGGTAACAGATGCCCAGCCTCCTACAAACAACCAGCCACAGCCGTGAGCAACAAGGACAAGAGAAGGGCAGAAAGCCCACGTGGGCAAGCACTGGCACAGGGACATACATACACTGTGATCTCCATGTTGGTGCACTCAGGTCCTTTCCCCCGGGACGCTTGCAGGAGCCAGCGAAGCAGCACAGTGTCTTCTGGCACATGGAAGTGGAAGAGCTTAGCGTTCCCATACCAGCTGTAGAAGGACAGCTTCTGTGCGCTCTGAGAGAAGTACTCGGAGACATACAGGGAGTCTGAAAGGCAGAGAGCACAGCAGTTGCCGGCGTGGCTGCTGGGGGCAGGCTGCAGGGCTACACCCACCACAGAAGCACACAGGAGTTCTAAGGTTGCTGGAGAGGAGCCCTTTGAGTCCCTGATTTCTCATTGCAGTCCCACTAGCTACGTGGTGATCCACGTTGTTCCTCCAGCCAGAACTGCCCACACCCCTGCTACAAAACCGTCACCTGGAGCCAGAGGGCTCTAAAAGATGCCTTAACTACGCTCTGCAAGATGTGCTCTGAAGATGACAGATCACTGGAGACACTGAGGAGGAGGAGGAAAAGATCAGGAGGAAAAGCTGATGGCACAAGAACAGGCGATGGAGTAAGCAGCAGCAAACCCTGGGGCAAATGGTGCAGAGCAGATGGGTGCAGGTAGTGCAGGGGTGCTCTGGACTCCAGCAGCAGCTTATGGTGCCAAAAGGCAAGAGCTGTGCCCTTGTCTCTGCTGAGCGCACGGGCTGATGCTATCAGTCTTACCCAGCTCAGGATACACACACTGTGCAACACACTGCCTTCCTGTGACATGCAACAAGGTGAAAATCCATGTGCTGCAAACCTAACTCTGCCTTCAGAGGTACCTTCCAAAGTCTAAAGACTTTCCTACCTGGACAAAAGGCTGCTGGGATAGCGAGAACAGCCCTAGGGTAGGCTGAAAGGTCATGCAAGAGGACAACAGCTATTCAGTCAAAGTGCCATCAGGACTAGCTAGACCCTCCATCCATCCCTCTGCCCAGCTATGCCTACAGGTCACCCCCAGCCTGCTGATAATTTCACCTGCAAAATTATATATGAGTGTTATTGTCAGCAAGAAACCAGCCAGACTGCAACTTGAGGATGGAAAAGAAACATCCCGCCAGGGTTGGGAAAGGGGGAAAACTGCACGGAGACGGCAGAGCCAAGGCCATGCCACCCACCCGAAAACAAGGTTCATAAAACTCAGCAAGGGTGTAGAAGACGATGTCTTCACATCTCTGCTGAGTCCTCCCAGATGCTCCTTTCCTACTCTAGAATTCCCTGGAGTAGGGAGAAACCGTGGCAGCTTTCAGACGCAGATTCCTCATTCCTACTGGAGAATAAAGCAGCAAGCGCGGTTTAACTTGCCTTCCTCCAACGCTGCACAGGGTCTTGTTGGAAACACAGAGGACCCAACTGAGTTTAACAAAGATGCCAAGGAAAGAGGAAAACAGTCCTCAGGCAGGACCAGAGCCTTGGGACATACTTCATGCCAAGAGGAACCTAATCCTAGGAGGAACTACGATTTATGCCCGAAAGCAGGACGCACGTCAGCCTGCACCCACGGCGCTGCAAAGAGACAGGAACGGTAATCATGGGTTTAATTCCCTGGCAAATTACCAAGCCAAAGCCTCCGGGCACTCTGCAAACCCAACAGGGAAAGGAGGAAATAGGAAAGCAAGAAATACCAGCCATGCAAGCCAACTGTAGGATTCGCTCTTGGAGAAAGAGCGTGGCCACCTTGCCTCACCGCAGGGGCTGCCCTGGCTGTGAGCCCACAGGGTCCAGCCAAGGGAGCAGCACTTGCAGCACTTCAATGCATGGGGCCAGGCAAGGTCACGGGGAAGGGTGAGCCTTGAGCAGGACAGCGAGAAGTCCACAGCCCGTGGGCAGAGCCGTCCCGCTGCGGTGTCCATGCCAGGGTTACGCTGCTCTCTAGGCCAGCAAGGAGCAGAGACCACAAAAGGGGCTTTTCAAGCAAACACTCCTTGGCTGCAATGCCAGCGCAGTGCGTGGGCTATTACAGACAAGAGCTGGCCGTGATCCCCCACAAGCCCAGTTACATTTCACGCACAGGAGCTACAGAAGGGAGCAGTCTTTAATCAGCAGCACCTATATCCCCAGCTGCACTCTGCATGCACACGGCATGTTCGTTTCTGGAAGTCCATGGAGATGTTTGGGCACAGAACGAGGGTAGACAGGGACACAAAGTGTGATTAGAGCTGGGAGAGCCCTGGTCCTGCTCAACGCAACAGGTCCCATCAGACAACCTGCATGGGGATAAGCCCTCCTGCCTTGATGCAAACTGCTCCAAGCCCACCGTCAGGCTCTGCATGGCCAACAGCCACGGTCACCACCCGTCCAGCACGTTCTCACGAAGCTGAAGCATGATTTGTTTGGTTTTTGGGGAGATGAGGGCAGGCAGGCTGCAAAATTAAAAACTCAAGCAATCAGCAGTGCTATTTACTAAGGACTGATCAATCAGGAGCGAGCTCAAGCGCAGTAACAGGTTGAGGACAGGCAGGCAGACCTGCCCTGCCCACGCACTGCCTGCGACCAGGTTAGCAGCAGCTGTGGCCGTACTGACGAAACATCAGCGCGGCCAAAGTCCACTCACAAACAGCTTTTTGTGGTGACAACCGGCCAAGCCCCTGCTCGCAGGCTTCGCTGCGCTGGACACCCAAGAGCTGCACCCAGGGAGCGGGTAAGCTGACTCCCAGGGCACCCTCTGCCTGGGCTGACAAGGAAATACCATGGGCAGCTAAAACCAAATATCAGTAAAGAAAAGCCAGAAAGACAGGTCACTGCAGGCGAGGCGTGTGTTCCTGCAGCCCATTTGCATCAAGAGAGCGTACTTTAGTATTTGCTGTGCTCTGTATGTGTGTCTCTCTATTCAGTATGCTCTGCACCTGCATGGCAACACCTGTAAAGTCCCACTCAGCTGTCCCACGATGTTAAACAACCCTTTAAACTGAGCAAGGAAGTTGTCAAATGGATGTTGTTTCCATCCTCTCCCATGTAGATTCCACATAAGCAGATTTCAAACATAGCAAAAACCAAAAGTGTTTTTAAGACAAGAAACAAAACACGGTAGAATCACAGATGCAGAGGAGACATGTTATTTGAATTTCAGAATAAAGAGCCGCCTGCAATAGCTTGGATGTGTTTGTCCAAAGATGATCTCATGGTAGTTTTAGGAAATGATACCTTGACTGCTGGTGTCAGGGCTTCCCGTCAAAAGGATGAAGCCCTCATTTCAAAGCAGACGCTGTCTGAAGCTACAGAGACGGTGATCAGTCTGACTCAAGAAAAAACATAGCTATGTGGCAGGCTGTTTGGCCATTTATAAGCTAACGGAAACCCTGTTCCTGTAGCCCAGGTCAAAAATCCATCTATAAACGTTCTAGAAGGAGGACCCCTCACTCTGGGTAGGCGCTGATCTTCACCAGCACTCAGATCTAACCTTACGGAGGCATTCTCCGAGCCGGCAGGACGGCGCCCAGACAAACCAACCACCACACCTCAAGCGCAGGGTAGCTCTCCAGGGCTGGGAACCCAGCTAACAGGATGCCAGAGGAGGGTGGGCCTGGGGAAAAAGGCTATCTTACCCATCGGCTCCCCGGAGCAGCCTCCACGCTTTGCAGACTATGAGGAAGTGATAACCACTGTCAACAGCGGACAGCCACCGCCGGCACAAGCTTACCTCCACGACCGGCTGAAGTAGGCAAACAACCTCACCTCCCCAAACCTTTCTTTCCACCACCGCACCCGCCGGCTGACCCTCCGGAGGGGGAGGCACGGTCCCCGGGGACCCCAGACCCCCAGCACCACCACGAAGAGCAGCCCACCGCTCTGCCAAAACCCCTGCTCCCGTCCAGCTGCCTTCAGGCGCTGGAAGTAAAGTAACCTGAAAACAAAGCAAAACCAAGCAAAACAACCACCGCCACCGCAGATACAGCAGAAACCCCTCTGGGTCCGGGCCCGACCTCTCGCTGCTCTGCAGCGCCCGACACAAGCACTGCTCCCCGGAGACAGTTCATAGAGCCCCCGAGCACCCAAATCACTCGGGAAATCACGAAACCACCTCAAAACCACCCGTGGCAGGAGCTACGGGACTCAGACCAGCTCCCGGGGCTGCGCGGCAGAAAAGTCCCCGCTCACTTTAACGTAACCGGCGCCTCTGCCCCACGGGATCCCACCGGCCCCCGGGGCGGGCAGCGAAGCCCCCCCACCCCCCCCGGCAAAGGAGCCAGACGTACCCCTCTGTCCCAACCCTGACCCCCTCGGAGCACCCTCAACCCTCCCCCCAGCACCCCGAACATCCCCCCGGAGCATCCCCAAACCGCCTCCGAGCCCCCCCCCATCCCCGGCCGGGACTCACCGGGGCCGGTGCGGTTCCCGCGGCCGGCGGGGAGCGCCAGGAGCTGCAGCAGGAGGAGCAGCAGCAGCCGCAGCGGCGGGCCGGCTCCCCGCGCCATGGTCGCCCGGCGCTATCCCGGCATCGCCGCCCGCCGCCCACCCCCCAGCGCCATCGCCGCCGCCGCCGCCCGCTTCCGCCGGCCCGCCCCGCCCCGGCCCGCCCCCGGCGGAACCACCGCCCCCTGGGGGGGAGCCGCTGGGACGGGCCCGGGGGAGTCCGGGACGGCCGCGGGGACAGCCGGTCTGGGGGCGGCCCTGGCGCCCCCCCCCCCGGGATGAACCTGGGACCCGGGGCTGTCCGCGGAGCGGGAAGACTTGGGGTGCTCGGGGACAAAGCCTGGGGCTTACGGGGTGCTCAGATCCTGGGGGAGCTCCAGCACCGACCTGGGGACCCCTCCCCCCCATCCTGGGGAGCTCCCGGGATGGGTCTGGGGACGCCCGTGATCCTGGGGAAGTCCTGGAGTCCCGTCAGCACCCCAAGGCCCCAGATAACCCCAGGGAGCCCTATGACCCAGAGACCTGAGATGGTCCTGGGGTCCCCCCGGCACCCCGATATTCCAGGAGGTCCCTGAGAGCCCCAGGAGAGTGACGGGGGGGGGGCTCAAAACCCCAGGAGCACCCTGGACCCGTGGGCGAGTGCCCTGGGGGAAAGGGGGTTGGGGGTGCCGGTGGTGCTGGAACCAGGCTGCTGCCGCGGTTTGCTTCTCAGTGCCGTGAAGGGAAAGTAAGATGGTAATTTAGGATCAGTTTAACCTGAAATCACAAACATTAACATGCCTCAGTTGTAACCAAACAGCCCACCGTACCCTAGCGCAGAGCGGAAATTCTTGGGGAGGCTCAGCCGTTCAGTCTGAAGGGTGGTTTTATACTCTTTCCTGGAAAGTCCGATTGCCTCCTCAGCTCTCACATGCCTGCCATGTTCATAGGACTCACGGGAGATGCAGCTTTCATAGGAACGGTCAACTCATTCTCTGATTTTCTGGCTGACTTCAGAAGAGTCAAGGATCTTCCCTCTTACACAACTTTTCTTTGGGATACCTTCTGATGCGTTTGTGTTCTCCAGGAGAATAATGGAGTCTGGACACAGTTGCAGAGTCCTTGCTCAGGCAAAAATCCCACCACTGGCCTACGGGTCAGCTTGGTTGAGGACTTCAGACCTGTTTCCAGTCAACCATAAACTCCCTGAAGATGGACTTTCTACTTCAAGACTTCAATCTTCAATGTTTGCTTCTTGCTCTCACAGACCTGATATACTTGTGATAAGTTTATTAGGTATGGGAAGGAAATCACCTAGGGAAGAGCCAGGCGTTTTCTAGGGGCTCTGATATCACTGAAAGCCCAGTCAAAGCAGCTTATGCAATCAATAGCTAGCAATGTCCTCATCTAATTTATGAGAAGACTTCCTTGAAGTCAGCCCAAAGACTTGAGCACATAAAGCATGGGATGGGAAGGGACTATTCTTCTAATTCCCAGCTTAGATTTGTTCACTGCCTGTTAGTTTCCATTTGTCCCTGTGTAATGCTATCCTTGGATGTTCAGAGCTCTCCCTCTGGAACGTGTCCTGCCTAATGACAGCATCAGCTTGCTCCCCATCTTTTTGCTGGGCATGAGGATATCATCCCCTTTCTGCTATGTTGATCCTTGAGGCCATGCAAGTACCCTGTAATATCCCAATCCTCCTTTATCGCGACAGTACCCACTTTTTTTTTTTTAATATTTTGGCCATTAATAAAAATTCCAAGGCCGGATCCAAGGTCAGATTCCATCAGTAATTTCCCTCCAGCCCAATAATTCCCTTTCAACACTCCTACTATCATTTCCCTGTTTTCTTGAGTTCTATCTTACAATTCTTCCACTAATTGATATTTTCTCCCATCTAAATCACATGGTCCCAGCACCACATGATGCTGCTGCAACACAGCTCATGACTTACAACAAAGCTGGGCTTTGAGATCTTGACCCACAACTTGATGGATTTATCTGTTCTTACTTCACTCAGGCATATTGCAAACATCAATCAAAGCCTTCTTTGATGGCTAGTCCACCACTCCATTTTTCGTAATCTGCTTGTTACGCCTAATATCCTTTTGATATTAGGAAATGACACTCCAGTTAGGTATTACACTCTTTCCCTCTTTTTTTCCTGCTTCTTTGGGATATAAAGTAATTTTACAATGTTTTCCCTAAAGAATGGCAAGCCTATTCCACATTAGCTTTGAGTTCTCCCAGTTGATTTTGCTGTTGCTTTTGAAGGAAGACAAACAAACCCTTCCATTCTCATTCTACGTTAATTTAGCCTTCAACTCCACTTTAAAGGTATCAGCTCATCATCAATCAATCCTTATGAATTACTTTACTGCAATGCTGCCTCTACTTATAGTTATTTTCCTCTTAAAGGACAAAAAATGAGATTCAAAGTCAAAGATCTGAGAGATGTGAGCATAAATCAAACTCACCTAATGTGATGCAGAATCAGATCCACAACATGTTACAATATGTGTTTTCTTACACCTCAGGTCCCTTAGACTTGCTCCTGTTCCCCAGTAAAAGCATTCCAGTATTCACTGGAACAGTTTGAGCTGGTGGATGCTGTACGACATGTCACCTCCAGACTGACAGCTGCTCCAAACACGAGGACACTGAAATGGTGTCATTGGCTTAGTGACTCTGTGGGTTGCTCCTTTCCCCTTTGGCTAAGCAGCCTTGCAATCTCAGAAGAAGGGGGGAGTTTGAAGCAGGGAGGGACTCTCTTTTGCTGTGGAGCTGGAGTTGGAGCTGAAGCTAAAGCTGAAGCTTCCTCCACTTCCACAGGTAGTGCTGCAGGTGGACACATGCAGCCACCCATGGATCACCATGACCTGGAGCCAGGCAGAAGATCCAGCTGCAGACCTATCTGCCTTCTCTTGTGGTGGCAACAAAAAGCACAAGGTTTAGAAAACCCCTGGTGTGCTTCTGTCTCTGCTGAAATCTGAGGGAGCATGGCTATGCTGGAGCCAGGGCTTCTGTCTGGCTTAGTGACACACTTGACTGAATATAGTGCAGGTGACTGCGTCATGGTGAGGATTCACCACATCTGCTTCTTGCTCGTTGCTCCATGAGTCCTGAAGCGCAGCCCCCTCCTCGGGAAGTCAGACACAAGTGGAAGAGCCTGTTCTGGAGAGTGTATTTCCTACAGTTTCAAACAGGCCTGGGGAGAAATCTGGACTATATACTGAAAATATCCCTGTTTGGAGCTATGATCTGGAAAAATAAATAATGGTGACCTGTCCAAATTGAATCTATGGAGCTTTAACAATGCTGACCCATGAATTTTGATAAATATACTTCTACTATTAATAAAGGCACTCAGCTGCTCAACCATTGAAGGAGGTATAAAAGCTTTCTGGCTGAGCAGCTGCAATGCACATTTTGCTGTATTGCTTTCTATAAATCCATAGTTGGGATCCTCTTGGCCATGTGCAAAGGTCTCTGGAGAGCACAGAGCTGGCACAGTCTGCTCCTGTTATCTCTGTCTGGTCCTGGTACAAAGAGCAAAAAAGCAGCTCTGGCCGGAAAACCCAATGTTTTAACTATCTCCAGCTAGATCTTCATTGAGTTGTGTCCACCCAGCAGCTCACTGCCTACTTGAAGTCACTGTGACAGGGGAACTGGAAAGGAAAAGTATAATGAAGAACTGTGTCCCAGGAATATGGACCAAAAATCTGCTGTTAGAGTTGCACACTTTAGCTTTTGACAGAAACATCGGATGATGCTCCATCACTGCAGGAGACTGGTGAAAGGCTATTTGATGTAGTCCATGGAGCTTTGCTATATGCAGCTTTCAGCGTTATTCACAAATGGTAAAATAGGATGTCAATTATTTCAGTGTAGATAAATAAAGTGACACAGGTACGGAAATATGTTCTAAACCAGCTGAGATTGAACTTAAACTGGCTACTACAGCTCAGGAAAAAGATGCTGGAGTCCTCATTGGCGGTTCGCCAAAATTGTAGCCTTGATGTGCAGCAAAAAAAGCCAGCAACGTGTGGTGATGTCATCAGGAAGGGCTTGGGCTCTCAAAACAAGAAAGAGGACATCTTTTGCCTGCTGTGCAACAGCTTGGTGCACCCACATCTATGCAGTTCTGGCCTCTGATCTAAGGACATAGTGGATTTAGAGTCCTGAGCAGAGCAACTGAGGTGATCAAGGGCAGCTGCAGTATGAGGAGGTCCTAGGAAAGCTGGGAATTTTCCCTGGAGAATGAGGAGCAGAAAGGGCTAACTCCACAAAATCACAAAGTGAATGTGGACCTGGTGCTCATCAGATTCTGCATGACTAGAATTAGAGGCCATCGATGAGTCTGGTAGATTGCTTTAAAATGGATAAAAAGGACTTTATACGGGGCAGGAGGGAGAATGAACTTCTGGAACTTGCTGCCACAGGAGGTTGCGGAAACAAATAGGATCAGCACGTTTATAAAAGGTATAGCAAATTCATGAGCAGCAGGTCAACAGGCAGACGCTGAAGGCAACAGGCAGGAATGTACCCTCTGAAATTGCTATTACTGCTGGTGCAGATGCTGGAGGAGCACGGTAAAAAACGGCTAGGCTTGTGTGCTTTCCCCAGATGGCATCTCCTGTTGCTGAAAACAACAGTGGGAGAGAGGAACCAGTGATGTTACCAGCAGAGCATTTCCTATGTTCTCAGTTTCACCATCCCTAAGCAAATTCAGATCTTCTCAGGTGGTTGGCGTGTGGTAGGAAGACAGGGCAACCAGCAGGAAGAAAATTTTTGCATTTCTATTCAATTTCCACCTCTGTAGTGAAAATCTGATCAATCCCCAGTACACAATGTCAAGCAGGCCTGACTGAAAATCTGTGATCTCGCTGAAAAGGGTTGCTAGTGGTACAGTTGCAGTGAAAATCTGGCTAGACCTAATTATCAAAAGAGACATGGTCAGCCACAAAAAGAAGGTGGAAAACCAGTGCAAAGTAGGTGCGGAAAGTTTCTGCTGTTTAGTTGATGAATGGTTTCAATATAGCACTGAGAAGGCATCAGTGGCCAACGTCGTGTTACCACAGATCTGCTCCTTCTCCTCCCAGATACAAAATCCAAGACCTGGATTCTGTTGTGAACATCTCCAAGAACAGGGGGTTTGTGATGCTTAATGCCTTTTCAGTCACAGGAGCTCACAGAATGAGAGCTGGCTTCCTCACAGGTCAGCTTTGAGGGGATCAGCAAAAAGGTTTTCTAAGATGTTGCTTGCAATATTGAACTTCTTGTGATGGCAAAGGAGAGCTGACAATGTTTTAAGTTCTGTGAATACTTGTTTTTATCAGCCCCATCCTGTCTGGAAGGGCTTGTACAGCTGTGCTTGATGTGGCTGCTCTGCTGGGAGCAGTCTCTGCTTTTAGGAGAGGAAGGAGAGAAAATATTTGAAGTCCTTCATCAAAAGTGGCATTTCAGTGAAGGCTGACTCTATTTTCTGTCTTCTACAACCACTTTTCCTTTTCCCACCAGCAAAACAGCCAGTGGAGAAGGTGGGAGCATCCTAAAAAGCGTGAATTAAATTACATTTCAGTCATTCCAGTATTTTCAGACTGCTTGCCTGAAAAACATCCCCTTTACCTCAGCAACTGATTGAAGCCATCTCCAAACAGCCAATATCTTTGAGAAGTGGTGGTGGGTGATGGGGTTGCAGAAACAAGACAATAGGGTCTCTTATCATTAGCAGGGTAAAAGGGGGAAACTAAGGAACTATAAACCAGTCAACTTCACATCACTAAAAAACAGAGGGACATTTAATCGAAGAAAGAGATGAGTAATAACCGTGGCCATTGCCAAGAATGAATCATTTCAGATGAGACTGTTTTCGTTCTGTGACAGATTCCAGTCCTTGTTTCAACATCATTATTCACTGTTCTTTCATCAATAACTTATGTGTTGTAATGGAGAATGCTCTTATTAAATTCTCAGATGTTCCTGAGCTGGAGGGGCTGCGAGCACCCCAAAGCACTGGGTTAAAATTCAAAATGATTTAGACAAATCAGAGACATCAGACTGACTGTCCAAATACATGGCAAACAAACTGCTTACGCAGCAGTTTTTCAACAGAAGACCTACAGGTTGCACCAATCGTGAGTTATATTATTGGCATATTGAATGCCAGTATGGGATGTATAAACAGAAGAACAGTTTGTAAAACACATGATGTTTTCTCTCCTCTTTCCAGCAAGAGGACCTCTCAACTGGTGTCCCAAGATCAGCTTCCAATAAGAAATGAATTCTGTATCTTCCCACTGCATCTCTGCTAAATTTTGAATGGGCAGTTCCTGGTGAACTCCCCAGGGATGCCTGGTCTCCTCCAGAAGTATGTAATTCTGTGTCCCTTTCCAGGACACACTCTCTAGGGCCATGACTATTTATCAGACGCTGATAACAGTAGTATTCAAGCTACCTGGACAATGCTGTTTGCAACCCCTCAAGAGACTGGTAAAAGTGTGAGCAGGTAAGTCATAATCATCAAGCTTGTTTCCTGATGTCATTTTAGCTCCTCTTTTAATAAAAACGAGCTCTGAGATGCCACTTGCCTTGGTGACTATCATATGACAAAATACTGTGTTGTTCTGCGGGTATCTTTGAACCATAGATGCTTTGTCCATCAAGAATAGATGTTCTTCGGCAGGCTGTGTCCTGGGGCACACAAAGCCATGGCCACCAAGGGATGCCCAGTGAAGGGAGCCCAGGGCTCACATGGCCCTGTGCTGTGAGCCAGGAGGCACAGGGTGCCCGGTGGCTGGGGCACCCAGCACTGGAAATGGGCTACTGGGGAGGGGTCCCGCACCCCTCCGAGCTGGCACCAGTGTCCCAGTGTGCTCAGGACCTCAGGGGCTGGCTGGAAGCCCATCCTGGCAGCCTGCTTCTCCCTGCCCGGAGGCTCCAGCTCAGGCCTGCAGGCAGGACCAAGGCTTGGCCCTCTGCACCCTCTGCCTGGCCCTGATAAAGCACCACGGCTTGAGGTCCCCATCTTGTGGCAGCAGGGACAAACGGCTGGGACAAAAATCATCCCGGCTCTTCGGAACTCAACGGTTCTTTGGGCAGGCAGAGCCCTGGGAAAGCGCTGCAGAGCCAGGACACAGCCTGCTGCCACGCACTGTGTCCTGCCTGAGGACACAACACGGCACGGGAGCGGTTGGAAGCGAAAGCCTGCCAGAGGCCGTGGGGACAACTGCCAACCTCTTGCCCTCCACGTACATACCGTTCCCTGCATTGCTCTTACATCTTGCCTCTTACGCACACCCTATGCTCAGGACTACGAGGGTCCTTTGTGGCCAGGTTTGGAGGAGCCCACATCTGTGCTGGATTTGATGCTGGCTCTTCCTGGTGCTTTAACCACTAGTCCACACCACCTTGCATGCCTGTGTGCCCTGACCACCCCACCATACCCCTGCTCTTCCCAAGCTCCCCAGGGAGCAGAGGCTCCCTGCGGAGCAGAATTGTGTCCACAGCCATGTCTGGGCAATGTCAGCTGGAAGGGTGCAACCTCCTCCAACATCCTGCTCCATGCAAAGGTAAATCAGGTTGGTCAGGGATGCCCTGACCAGCTTTCTCTTCCCACCATGGCCAGGTGTGGTGGGCATGTGGGGTCGCGATGCCTGTGGTGTTCTGCAGGAGAAATGCTGGGGGCTGCAGGGCCTCCCTCTCTCTCTAGAGTCATTTGGGGTCTCTCCTGCCTCTGGTGCATTCACTGACGGTGTCTGGAGGCCATGGGGGTTAGGGCAAATGTCCGTCCTTGCAAGTGCCAGGGATCCAAGGGGCCCACGGCAACCTGTTTGGCTCCATACTGTGGCTGCACCAGCCGCCCCGGGGCTTTCTTGAACCTTCACCCCAGTACCTCCCAGCCCTGGCAGGGATGGGGCAGCCTTACTCAGCACCTGGCAGGTTGTAGCCCCCCAGGACTATCTGCTGCCCTGTCTCCCACCACACCCACAGCTGGAAGAGAGCCCACATTCTCCTTTATCAGCCACGCACAGCCCCCTCCACCGCAGCCACCCTGCTGTGGGCTGCGATAAGGGCTGGGGGCTACGCAGACACCAGCACTATGGCACCCAGCACCACTTCGCTGCCTGTGCTCGTTTTCCTGCCCTGACACCCTTACCCTGCTGCGGTTCAAGACCCAAAGAGCAGGATCTGGGGCTGAGCCCCATCTGCTCCTCTTGCAGTCCCCCATGCCCACTGTCTCCCCCAGCCTACCAGCCCCCCAGGACCCCTCCAAAGTGACACCCCAGCAATGCAGCATTAGGTGGAAACAGAAGTTGTCCTACAGTGCTGCACAGCCCTGTGTGCTGGGGATGCACAGAAAGATGCCCTTGTGCTTGGAGGTCCTCAGGGTGTCCTCGCTGTGCCACCACACAGAGGGTCATAGGCACCCAGACCCCCTGTACCCCACTGTCTCCTGCAAGCACTTCCAGAAGGAGATGATCTCTGACAATTTGGCCTGAACGAGGGCAAGGGCTGCACAGGGCTGGTGGGGCAAGAGGGAATCCCAGCATGGTGCTCTGGTGGAAAGGCCAGGCCAGGCTGCAGCTGCAGGGAACTCCCAAGGGCCAGACTCTGGCCACTCTCCCTGAGTCTTTCCCCTCTACCGGTGCCCAGAAATTCTCTGCTTGCTCCTGGAGCCCCACAGCTGGCAGAGCAGTGTCTGCCTGCCGGGCACTACCACCCAAATGCTGCCTCCCCTCAGAGACAGCAAAACCAGAGCCCATTTCTTCCATGTGCCCACCTGGCAGGGGGGCACCCCCCAGTTCAGACTCCCAGAGCAGATCCCTCCCGCTCCCTCCCCACGGGCAGCAACTAGAGCAGGACACCAGGGCTGGAGCACAAATGCAACAGATTTTATTTCAGAACATTTGGCTGCTCGCTGTTGGAGGGCTGCTGGTGGGTTGGGTCCAGCTCTAGCCATGGTGCCGTCTTAACGGTACTTGGCAGTCAGCACGTTGCCCACGGCGCACAGGAACTTGTCCAGGGAAGCGTGGACCTCCGGGGTCAGGACAGAGGGGTGGTGGATGGCCACCACCACCAGGAAGCATTGGCCCAGCAGCTGAAAGGCAAAAGAAGATGGTGAGCGAGGGTGTGAGGCAAGGGGGTGGCCAGGGGGTGCAGGAGTGGGGTGGGGCTGGTCACCCTTTCCCAGACGCTCACTTTGAAGTTGACAGGGTCCACACGGAGCTTTTGGGCGTGGAGGTCGCTGAGCTTGGAGAGAGCACCCGCCATGTCATCGATGTGGTTGACGGCCTCGATCAGTGCATTCACGACCTTCTTGCCGTGCGCCTTGATCTGAGCGGAGCCGTGGTGCAGGTCGAAGTGGGGGAAGTAGGTCTTGGTTGGGGGGTAGGTGGTGAACATCCTGGGGGACAGAGGGGGTCCGGGACAGATGAGACAGGGTCACAGAGGACAGGGACGGTTGTGGATGGGGAGAGGATGGGGGCAGATGCGAGGCGGTCAGGGCCAGACAGCAGAGGGGATGACGACAGGGATGGACACGTACCTCTCCAGGGTCTCGGCGCCGTAGTCCTCGGCATGGCCGCTGATTTGGGTGAAGGCCTTCTTCACGTTGGTCTTGTCGTTGGCGGACAGCACCATGGTGTCACCTCCGCGTTGGCAGCCCCCAGCACGGGTACCCCCGCCGCCCGCCGCCGCCCTTATATGCAGTGCCGGGGCACCGCCCTCGCCCCCCCCCGGCCCGCCCCGCTCCCGGCCCCGCTCCCGGCCCCGCTCCCGGCCCCAGCGGCGCTGGAGCCCGGCCAGGCGGGGCCGCCGCCCGCCTCCCCCCCGGCCAGCGCCGCGCCCCGCTCCTCCCCGCCCCACCGGCACCGGGCCCGGCTGGGGGGGTCTCTGCCCCCCCCGGCACCAGCTGGGTTTTGGGTCGGGATTAGGGTTAGGGCTCGCAGCGGCGCAGGCCGGGTGGTCCGTCCCCTCTGGCGCAGGCCGACTGCAGGGTTAGGCTTAAGTTTAGGTTTAGGCTTAGGTTGAGGCTTAGGCTGAGGGTCTGTGCTGGCGTGGGTTGAGTTAGGGTCCGCACTGGCACAGGCGGAGGGGTCCGTGCCTGTCCCCTCCCGGCACAGACATGAGGGGATTCAGGGCTCAGAGCGGGGTACCAGCCGAGGTTCCTTGGCACAGGCAGCTCTGGCACAGCCTGCATGTGTTCTGGCAGGCTGGTGGGGACAGCAGCGTGGGGCTTGTAACTTCAATAGTGTGGTGGGAGCCTGTGCCCCACAGACTGAGCCCGCCCAGCGCCCCCGAGACCCACATGCGGCCCCGCAGGCACCTGCACGTACAGACTGACCCATCCAGCACAGCCTCCACGCACAGACATGAACTGCCCCCGTACCCGCACTGCCTCTACGTGCGCCGCCATCTAACACGACCCCTACACATACACCATCCTTGCACGCACAAGTGCTGCCCCCATACACACACCTATCCAACACAGCCCCTGTGCACACACCGTCCCTACACACACACGCTGCCCCTATAGACACCCTGCCATCCAATGCAGCCCCTATACACACAGCCACTCACCCACCCAGCCCCACTGCACCTACTGCTCTTGTTCCCTCAGTGCAACCCAAACCGTTGTACCCCAAAGTGTGTGCCCTCTGCACCGCGCCCTGCTCCCCAAACTGCAGTCACATCCTTTTGCATACAGACCCCAGAGCTCCCCTGCCCCAGCCCTCTCTCCTGCGCACATGCTGTGCTGGCCCCAGTGCTGCGGGGGGACTGGGTGACCCTGACTTCTGGGAAGGGGCAACACTCGGCAGAGCCACAGGGATCAGTGCTGGGCACTGATGCAGGCACTGGCCTGCAGCAGCAGGAGGTCACAGCCAGGGAAGGAAGGCACGCAGGCCACAGCTGCCCGTGGCGAGCCCCGTGTGTCCTAAATGATGAAGGCAAGGAAGTCAAGAAGGGCAAGGAAGATGAGGATGGTGAAGAAGATGAGGAGGGTGCTTCCAGTAGGTTCGAGAGCTGGCGCAGGCAGGCAGGGAACAGTTCACACCCGTGTTTCCTCCACAGCCGATGGTTCTTATCATTTGTGTTTGGGGGAGATTAGCTCGAGCTGGCACCATTTCAGAGCAAGGAAGGAGAGGAGGACGGGGGGGCTGATCTTCTGGGAAGTGGAGCCCAGGGAAACAGCAGCAGGGCGGTGTGTCTGTTGCCTGTGTGTGCACCAGGGGGGCAAACTGTAAAGGCAGAAGAGCCCTTCAAACTGATGGCACAAGAATAAATGGGTGCAAATGCACATGAAGACACTGGGGCGTAGATTGGCATGTGTCTGAGGATGGAGGAAAAGCACTGTGGGTTCATGAGTGCACTTGCAGGAGCAGGGGCCGGTGTGGCCCAGGGACTCCCAGCCCTGTGTTTCTGTGCAGGCAGGGTCCCCACGTGCCCAGCGTCCAGCTGCTGCCTGCACTTGGCCACCACAGGCACTGCTCTCCTGATGCACCGTCTCCCATCTCTGATGAACACTCACCTTCTCACTCTAGTGTCACAGTGCAGAGCAAACCCAGGGCTAGTTAATATCTTATAACCCATCACCTATGATCTAAAGACAATGATTTTTTCTTAATTCAGGCTCCAAAACCCTGAAACCAGTGGCCCTGTGCTGGACTGCAGCTCTGCCCGCTCCACTGCCACCCTGCCGAGGTGCCAGGGGAAGAGCAGACACTCAGGGCGGGTGTGGGCGTACTTCCCTGACAGTCGATGGGGATTTGTGGATCAGAGGCTTGAGCCCAAGGACAGTGTTTGTGCTTAATGGTCTGCAGTGGATTTTTTTCACTCTACGAACTTGCCTGGTTGCTTTTGGAGCTCATGCAAGCACTTAGCTCCCACAGCATCCCCAACAAAGTCCTCAACAGCCATTGTGGTAGATGGAGCTAGGAGGGACTCATCCTACCCTACCGGAGGATCCTTCAAGGGGATGCAAAAAACACATTTGGCTCAGCGCATCCTTCCCCACCCCACTCCCCAGAGGGATGCAGGCACGGCAAAGTGACAGGCTGAGCTCCGTTCCCTGGGTCCTGCTACCAGCATCAGCCGCATCCCAAACTGGGGCGGGATGGAAGCAGGCAGGGCCCTGGGGAGGCACCCAGGGAGCCCATGGCCAGTGCTGCCTTCCTGTACCATGGCCAGCCTCACCGGCAGCTCCCTCCCTCCCTCCGGTGGGCCCACCGCGACAATCCAGCCCGCCCCGGCCCCAGCACAGGCAGACACGGTGCTGCAGCAAAAGTGTCTTTATTGATGGCACACAGGTGTGGACTGTAGCTCATCTGTACTTCTCAGCCAGCACGGCAGCCACAGCTGACAGGAACTTGTCGAAGGCAGCGTGCACCTCGGGGGTGTATTCTTTGCCCAGGTGCACAGCCAGCACCACCTGGAAGCACTGCGACAGCAGCTGCAAGGCAAAACAGGGCTCAGCACCGCTGCTACGGCCCCCGTCACCCCAGCCTGGTCCCCATCCCCTGTTCCCCGTCCCCCGCTTGCCTTGAAGTTGACAGGGTCGACACGCAGGTTGTAGGCGTGCAGGTTGCTGAGCTCGGACAGGGCCTGGCTGAGGTTGTCCATGCTCTTGACGGCGTTGCCCAAGGCGTTCACCACCTTCTTGCCATGGCCGCGGACCTGGTCGGAGCCGGGGCTCAGGTCGAAGTGGGGGAAGTAGGTCTTGGTCGGGGGGTACGTGATGAACATCCTGCCGGAGCGGGACAGTCAGTGCCGCTGACCCCCAGCTGGACCCCCCCCCACTGGCCCCACGTGGGGCTCCCACCCGCTCGCCCCCCTCGCCCGTGGGGTCACTGGGCCCATCCTGCACCTCTGCAGGGCCTCGGCTCCGAAGTCCTCCTGGTGGCCTTGCACCTTATCCCAGGTGGCCTGGATCAGCTTCTTGTCATCGGCGGTCAGCATGGTGGCGGCTGGCAGCGGCAGGCAGGTCTCGGTGGCAGCAGTGCCCACGGGGATGCCTTCTTATAGCGGCCGGCACCTCCGCCCTGGCCTTATCTTATCGGTGCCGAGGGGTGGGGGGGCCGCGGCCACACAGCGCCAGGCCCAGGGAGTGGCTGCGGCGCTGCCCTGGGGGGCCCCGACTGCCTTGGGGGCCCCAGCCCTGGGGAGGCCCTGAGGGAGCCCGCCTGCCCTGCCTCGCTGCACCAACCCCACAGCAGGCTGGGGGCCAGGGGCAGCACCTGGCTGGGCTGCCCCATGGTCAAGAGCAGCCACAGGCATGTCCCGTGGGTGCCACAGCCTTGGCCTCACCAGCTGGCACGTCCTCAAGCCTCCTGCTGGCATCCACTGTTCCCCCCGGCTGGGCCAGGGTCCTCCCTGGCTCTGTGGGGGTCAGGGTGGGTCCCACACGTGTCCTTGGCCCCTCATGTCCTCCAGCATCCGGCACATCTGGCCCCTCTCTGTCCGAAGAGCCCCTGGGCCTCTGAGCCAGAGCCATGAATAAGCTCTCCTGGGTCGTGCTGGGGATCTGCCATGAGAAACACCGTGTCTCCAGCAGCCCGGAGAAACCTGAGCGGGGAAAAGTCTCCTTTTTGGGTGCGTGGTCTTCCCAAAGTCCATCCTGTGATGCTCGTCCGGCCTGGGCTTCTTCCCTTCTTCCCACCCCAGTGTGTGCTCCTGCCTCTCCCCGTAAACGCTGGGACATCCCGCAGGGCATATCGTGGTTGGTGACTGTCACATCCTTTGCTCAGCCTCCAAAGTCACTGGTACAAATTTGGGGTTAGGGACACACCAGATGCTGACCTACCATCTAAGCCGTGGATTTAAACATTCAGGTTACCTGAGACTCACAGATGTAGAATGTTTTAAAAACCACTGTGGTACACTGGGTGACACGTTTAGAGCAATTTGGTGGCTTCAGAGCTTCCGCACCATCTCTCTCCCCCTTGCCCAAACACAGTCCCTAAATTTTGTAAATGAGATGAGGACCACAGCTTGCAGCGCCAGTTCAGGTTGTCAATCAGAGTGTGCTTAAGACTTTGCACCTGCCTTTTCATGTCAAAAGTCCTCTGAGACAGGCATGTGTAGTGAATGTAACCTGAGAAATAATTTTCTTCACAGCAGCTCACATGGTGCTGTGTTTTAGATTTTTGACCAAATCAGCCCTGATAACACACTGATATTCTGGCTTTTGCTGAGCAGCATTTGCACAGCATCAAGGCCATCTCTGCTTCTCACTCTGCCGCCCCAGGGAATAGATTTTGGGGTGTGTGATATGCTGGGAGGGGACACAACTGGACAGATGACCCCAACTAACCAGAGGTATTTCATACCATATAATGCCATGCTCAGCAATAAAAGGGAAAAGGGGGATGTGGGGGTTAGGGAGTTTTAGGGGGGTTACCCATCTTTTTTGCTCAGAAACTGGCTGGGCATCTGTCTACCCACGGGAGGTGGTGAGTGATTGCCTGTGCATCACATGTTTTATTTTTTCTTCCCTCTTCTTCCACTTATCCTTCACTTATTAAACAATTATTTCTGTTTGTTTGTTTGTTTGTTTGATCTCGAGCCCCAATTTTTCTTGCTTTTATTCTTCCTTTCCTTTTCCCTGCATCCCATTGATGGGGGAGAAGTAAGTGAGCGATTGTGTAGTGCTTAGCTGCCCACTGGGGTTAACCCACAACAGGTACCTATGGAGGATCCCTGCGCTCCCCCCAGGGTGACCATCAATTCTGTACTCTTCCTTGTCGCTGCTTTCCAGAGAAACCCTGGGAATTTGTGGTCCCCCAGATGCCATTAACACTGATCTCCAGTGGCCACTAGTATTCCCAAATTCCAAATGCATGTGAAGTTCCCCATATAAAAAGTAAGAGATGTTAAGCTGAGGGGATGGTCCCTTTACCAAACCTGTCTAGCAAGTGCGATAGCCCAAGGTGTTCATGAAGCGCATCAGACACCTTGTCCATACTACATGGAGAGGAGCATGAGAAGACAATGCCCAGCATCACTCTGGGCACATCACAACACATGGCAATGCAGGTTTGTTCGCAACAGGCTGTGATGGGTTTTGGGTAGGCCACACAAAAAGCCTGGGTCCATTCAATATCCTAGCAGGGTAAAAGACTGTTTCCTGGTCAGCCTGGAAACAGTCTTTGGTGGATATACCTTTGGTGAGCAGTAGCAGTCACAGGGCTCTAGCCTGTTCTGGGCTTCTGCTCAATGTTGTCTTATTCCCACTGAATATTATGTTACGTTATTCCCACTTATTTTACACACCTTAGCACGTGAATTAGTACATGAATTCATTAGTACATGACTTAGTACATGAATTTACACAGCTTACTATTTTGCCCTCCATATAGTGTAGACATTTCAGAACACCCCTGCCTGAACAGTAAGATGGAGGTGGAACACAGGGAGATGAAAGCAGAGACCATAGCTCACATTTGAATTATTTATTGGGTTTTGCAGATGACCGAGCCCCTGCATAGGGGATTTGGGAGGACTGCATAGGAAGGGGTGAATACCCCAGAGCCTGGCAGCTGGGGTGCACCATGGATGTGCATCCCTCACCCTCTGTGGAGGCCATTTATCTGTACTTCTCAGTCAGAACGGAGGAAATACTGGACAGGAATTTGTCCCACGCAGCATGAACTTCTGGGGTGAAGTCACTGGGATAGCGGGCAGCCACGGAACACAGGATACAGTGGGAAAGCAGCTGTAAGGGAAAACAGGATGAAATCCATCATGATAAGTAACAGATGCCAGTCTAGGGGTCTGCAATGGACCTTAGTCCCAGCATGCTCTGGGATGACAACTACGTGTCCCAATCAGCAGCACTGCTGCCTGATGCTGTGTGTGAAGAAGCAGAGTTGCCTTTGGTATAGGGCAAAAGGCAGTGTTTGATCCCACTCCCTCTTCCAAATGTCCTTTCCTTCCTCACCAATGGGAAATGCAACAAAGTGGAAATGTTTAGAATTTACTAAGACTTTGTTCAAGACAGGTGATATAACCTGACATGTGAGGGAGATTCATAAATGACAACAAGGGCAGCATAGACTCGAGTCTGTCTAACAAACCATAGGAGCCCCCTGAGTAGTTCTTTGCTTCAGCTAGACCAGATCTTTCATTAAAAAATCCAATCTCAGGTTAAAAATCAGGTGGGGAACAAGCAGCGACATGAGCTGACAAGGCTGTGCAGTGCAGTCAGGGATCAAGCTGCCATTAGCCAGAACGATCTGTGGTCTTTAATTCTCTGATGGCAGTTTTCATCCCTGAAAAGTCTCTCTGCTCACTCACCTTGAAGTTCACTGGGTCCACCCTGAGGATGTAAGCATGCAGCTCACTGAGTTTAGCCAAAGCGCCTCTAATGTCATCAACGTGCTTCACAGCTTCCCCGATGGCATTCATGACCTTAGAGCCATGACCACGAAGTTGAACTGAGCCTTGGCTGAGATCAAAGTGAGGGAAGTAGGTTTTTGTCTGGGGGTAGCTGGAGAAAAGCCTGGAGGAGAACATGAGAATGAGATTCAGCAATGGAAATGGTATGCCTGAGATGGTAAAACCTCAGAGCAAGAGCCACGTAAAGCTGCCAGCTACAGGAGTGCACTCCTTCAGCAGTTGTAACAGAGCTTCAGGAGCTTGAAGCTTGCATCAAGAAGGTGCTTCTGCTCTTAAACCTCTTCTGCAGTACGTGCAGATTAGACAGTGGGCTAATCTGTATGTACTAGAGAAGAATGAAATGCTAAAAATAATTTTAAACTTAATGTATTTTTTGTTTGTTTGTTTGTTTTTAAATAAATAATAGCCCCAAAGTGTCACTACATTCACTACATTTCCTATATTACATTGTAAGCCAGTTTGTGGGACCTTCAAACTAATACAAGCTGAACAAACCAGAATCTATGAGTGGTACTCAGAGTCCTGGAAGGACTATCACAATACTTTATATTGAGCTGTAAATAACATTTAAGTAACTTCAAATAACGTAATAATTTCTGAACAATTTCCAGACTATTATCCCTTTTGTGCCAGCTTGCTTAATTTGTATGAACTTTGAATTACTGTGCTATACTTCATGCAGGGGGTCCAGCTGTCTTGTTTCCTGTTACTTATAAACTGGAATAATGAAACATGAGTACCCAGTGAATTTAGTGGACAGCTATTTTCTTAATGCCTAGAAATTGCGAGAGAAATTGCATCACTTGTACAATAAACCACTTCGAGTTCATTTCCTAACAGTGATAACCCTATTTCAGGACACTGAGTATGAATGACTTTGAATTCCTCACCAGGGCTCCTGGCTATGAATTCTTCTGAATTGCTATAATGGGAAATAAACCATTAGAATTGCTTAGAAAATTATGTTTTGCTGTAAGATTTTGAAGCCATCTATTAGCATTTAGTAGCACAGATATAATTCCAGAAAATTACATGCCAGACAACACAGAGGTCACCCATCAGCTCTCACCAGTCCCAGTGTGCTCTCACTCATGCAACTTTTACATGAGATGCATCCTAACAGCAAAGCCAGAGGAGGCACCTTCTTCGGAGGGGTTCTGGGAGACTTACCTCTCCAGTGATTCTGCCCCAATGGCATCGGCTTGGGTAGCCACCTTTGCCCAGATGGCGACCACGGCAGCCTTCTCGGCTTGAGTCAGCGTCATTGTGCAGGAGGGTGCAGACTCTGGCTCCTTGCAGTGAACGCTCAGAGCAGGTTTGGACTCATCGCTCTGACAGCCCTGGTTATAAAGAGGAAGGGGAGAGCGGACCTTGGCGCCTGTCCACACTCATTGGTCACTCCAGTGGCCCACCCATGGAGGTGGGAGACTCTTATCTCCCCATGAAGCAATGCCTATTTCGGCAAGGGTCAGCGCACTGGCCTCCTTGCTTTCTGGCGTTATCAGCTTCTTGCTTCTTAACATAATGGCCGTGTGGCCCGGAGAAATTGTCTGGACATATATTGATACATGAACAGAGAGATAATGCTGGAAAATTCCAGCGATGGAGCATTAGGACACAACTTTAAGCTGAGGAGCGTATGGACTTCAAGCATACTAAGGAGCTTGGAGAAAAATCTGCATTTTCTGCCTTGCTTTACAGATGCGAACACAAGACTGGGCCTTTCTGTGTCATATCATACACTTCCAGTATATGTGGCTGCCACGTGGCCCAATATTTCATATAAAAAGATTCCTAAGTAGTGCTAGGGACAGGCTGGGAGATGTGCAGTATAGTTCAGAGGGAGAGTGAGATTCTGATTTTGTGGGAATCAGTGGAGATTTTGCCATTCGCTTCAGCACTGCCAGGACTTCACTTTGCCAGCCTCTTGCAAAGAATTAGGGACTCACTCTGCAATTGATGTTGCTTATAACAGCACCAGTAGTAATGATTCCTATGGATACAGGGAAAGGGAGCTTATGAAATTGAGTAGGGTCCTAGAAAAAATCATGTGTGTGTGAGAAAGCCCAGTCAGACATTTTTATCACTAAATGCCTCATACTGCATGTCTTTGACTTCTAGCTGTGTGATCTTACTGTTAATTATCCCTCGTACTGTAAAATAGCCCTCAGCACCACAGCCAGTGCTGGCGTGTGCTGTGCTACATGCTGGACACGCACAGGAAACCCTGGTCCCACGACAGATGGCTTGTAGCTTTGGGCACGGACACACTTGATGGGTGAAGGACCAAACAAGCAAAGGGAAGACCAGCACAAGTCTGTAATCGCAGATAAGTGGGCAAAGTGTCAAATAAATACCCTACTGGAGATGGTAGCTGCTGAACCTCAGGGAATGAATATCCTGCCAGCACATGAAGCAGAGGTAAATCTCTCTGCCACCCTGATAAATTACAGCAGCCGTACACACCACTGAGTGCTGGCAGCCCTGCATGGAAAGGTGGCTGGTAGAGTCAGAGAGGACAGATAGTGTTCTCTGCCCAAACAGCCTTGTGCACTTGTGCTGAGAAGTTTGATATGTATAAGCCAGACTCCTCAGCAAGACATGTCTGCGTTTCACAGCAATGCTACCGACTGCTACAGAGGATGCTCCCCAGACATGGTTGTCCTGCTAAGAGGAAAGCCCTTCTAGGGCTCTAATGATACTTGGGTCATGCATGCATTGGAGTATGTCCAGCGTACAGTTATCTGTGCCAAAGTAGCTATGCCAGTGCAATCACACTGCCCAAGCCTACTAAATGTCACACAGGAGCATGCAGCAAACTTGGAGGCTCTCTTGGGACCCATGGTGCGGCTGTGCCTTGCTGCCGGGCAGGGCAACCTGACTGCCAGCAGGTGTTGGGTTTGGCATGGAGCTAGGTTCCCATGTGTGCTGTGCTTATGGTGGGGGTTTCTTCAGTGCCTTCACATGGGGATCCTCTCTGGGCAGACTCTATAGCCCATAGGAGTTGATACATTCACTACAAATAGACCCCACTCTCCTGGGGCTGTGGCTCTGCCACCACAGCCTGGAGTCAGGTGGGAATGAACCAGTGGTGATAGAGAAGCAGTAGGGATGGGGTCACACAGCGGCTGCTGTATCCTCTGGTGTCCCCAATGTCCTGGTGGCTGCAGCGGCACTTGCAGAAAGGCTCTGACCTACCCGTTGTGCTTTGCACTGGGCTCTGAATTTAAGCCTCTCTGCGTGTGATGTGTCAGATGAAGCAGGAGAAACCTTGGGCTTTCCCAAAGGGCAGGCACAAAGCACTTGATGCTTCTTGGTCTGCAAGCCTGGCTGGGTTCAATGATCTTGTATTATCATCCCCTCTGTGGAGGCCAACACCTTATCTGGGATCTAATTTAAGATTGTGTTCAACACCACAGCTCCCTCCTCAGCCCTCTGGCCCACTGGCTGGGTAGCTGGGTAATTTGCTTCTCTCTGTACCTCATTTTAACAGGCGATACAAGAGGGGACTCACCTGAGACCCAGTGAGGACAATCACTTTACCATAAGGAGTATTATCAGAATGCTCTTTGTATATCCTCCCTTTGATAAATGCCATACATGTCCACTGAAAACCCGGAGCTAACTCTGGCTACACAGATGCGGTGCAGCGCAGTCTCCATTAAAAGTGCCTCTGATGGCATGGGCAGCAGTCCTTCAGTCAGGGCACAGGGCAACACGATATTCAGTTTATACAGCTGTTGTGGTTTAACCCCAGCCAGCAGCTAAGCACCATGCAGCCACTTGCTCACTCCCCCCCACCCAATGGGATGGGGGAGAGAATTGGAAAAAAAAAGTAAAACTCGTGGGTTGAGATAAAGACAGTTTAATAGGACAGAAAGGAAGAAAATAATAATCATAATAATAAAATGACAATAATAATAATAATAATAATAATAGAATTGGAATATACAAAACAAGTGATGCACAATGCAATTGCTCACCACTCGCTGATCGATGCCCAGTTAGTTCCTGAGCAGCGATCCACGCCCCGGCCAACTCCCCCCAGTTTATATACTGGGCACGACGTCACATGGTATAGAATACCCCTTTGGCCAGCTTGGGTCAGCTGCCCTGGCTGTGTCCCCTCCCAACTCCTTGTGCCCCTCCAGCTTTCTTCCTGGCTGGGCACGAGAAGCTGATAAATCCTTGACTTAGTAGAAACACAACTTAGCAACAACTGAAAACATCGGTGTGTTGTCAACATTCTTCTCACACTGAATCCAAAACGTAACACTATACCAGCTACTAGAAAGAAAATTGACTCTATCCCAGCTGAAACCAGGACAACAGCTTGAATGGATGGAGGTACCAAGGGAGGCTGTATTCATCATCCCTTGCTAATAGGCATTTCAAAATTCTGCAGTTTTCCCCTAGAAAAATTACTTTGAAAATAAAGATGCTGTTGTTAAATATACATTCATATAATGTTTTAGTCTCCTCCCCAAAGTGCTGCCTCTTACATTGCCTGCTGCATGGCTGTGCTCCAAGCTCTCCGCAGTGAGAGTGCTTTTAATCAGAGGTTACTCAATCAACGCATAAGGGAAGCAACTGTGACCCAGAAATAACCAGGGATAAGGCAGAGACCATCAGGGCTCCTTCCTATTTTGCTGCCTGTTTAACCTGAATATTGATTCTCCATGACTGTAGGATTAAGGTCTGTGTAGACATGATGATCAGGGTGATGCCCGCACAGGAGGGTTTGTCATGGCTGAAATCTTTATGGAATTTGAATTCATTTTCTGAGAGTTACTCTTGCACTATCACAAAAGCCAGAGCAGCCAAAAGATGACAGTGGTTTGCTAGAAGGAGCTCATCACTTGCCCAGGATCAGGGCTGTGCTGAGGACAGTTGCAGGAACTCCTCAGGAACGTGCCTGGTGGGAGAAGCGTGATCCTTGGCCACGTCCCACAATGTGACATGGAGAGTGACCGTCTCTGTCCTTGTATGGACCGCTCAGCCAAGTTCTTCCATCCCAGTGCTTCAGCTGCCCACACTGGACGTCCTGGTCTCAGCAACACAAGGAGTTGGACAACATGATTGCTGGTGTTCCTCTGTCACAGGACCGATACTGAAGCTATGTCCTCTGGGAAACTCCACCAGACCTGCTTCTTTTCTTGCCGCTGCTTCTCTTAATTATGATTCATAGACCATAGCAGAATGTCCACCCTTGGGCAGATGATGCATCTTTGTCATGAAGCTGTGAAATGTCACCGAAGGTGATTTTTAATATTAATGTAGGTATTTTTTAATCCTGTTCCAAAAGCAGGCTGCCACAGTTTCTCATTTGAAATGGCAGAAGTGAGCGACAGGCCTGTTTGCTCGATACAAAAGTGGGATTATAATTTCTGTAAGCCCTGACTGTAAACCTAGCGACTGATTGAAGGGCACTGCTGTGAGATCAGGGATAACTTTTCCCATGGGCCTGTATTCTCCACGGGGACTGCTTCCCCCTCAAGGGGAATACCTGTGGATAAGGTGGCACATACGTCTGCTCTAACTCTGAAAAATTTGGGGTGTATTAAGTTTTGGAAATTTTAAAAGTGGAATCTAAATCCTGGGTTTATTCTTTAATTTCCTATCAGTGCTCAAAGGACTTGCAATGTTTTCCTTTAACTAAAGTACAGCCTCCAAGAGCTGGAAATGACAAAATATGTCTGTAATTTATTATTTAAGAAAGTAAAATTATGCTTCGAAGCAGACATACTGGGAAATTTTAACGTAGCTGCCCAGCACTGGTGCACGAGGAATGCTCTGCCGTGATAATACGACTGCTCTTTAATCACCCTTAGACAACTCGCTCCCCTCAGCGACACCTTCTCTTGCTTCAATTGTTATCGCTGGCCTTGTGGAGAATGGCCCTGCAGATTACACCCGCGCTGCGTGTGCTCATCTCCCTCTTCAGCCACCCATCTCTGCCCCATGTCCCTGGGGGGAATTGCAGAGCAAAATCCAGAGTGGGGATATCTCAGAGTGTTCAAATATCTAAATAATGCAATCAAATACAGAAGAATTTGCATGCAAACCCCACAATATCCTCTAATATAATTGCTGATAATTTCTGATGTCGGTTAAACACAAAATAAGATGAAGGCACCAAGACAGCTGCCAGGGGAAGTAACATTACCCTTACTAATCTAGAGGCAGGAGTAAATTTACAGGAACCACAAGGCAGGTTGTACCAGTGCTGTAAAGCGCCCTGAGATCATGCGATGAACGTGAGAAACAGGATCAAGGGAGCCTTTCTGCGAGGACGGGGAGCCAAGGGCTCTGACTTGCGCAGCCTGCCTCCTGCGGGCACCCTGTAATGGCTAACCCGCGAGGGAGCGATGAGCCCTCGCTGCTGTTTGCCACTGGCTTTTAGTAAAGTTCTGGAGATGTTAACGACCCAACTGGCTGAAAGGCTACAGATGACCCAAAGAGGCCAACGGGAAGAAATGGCAATAGGCAGCCCAGGTCTCCGGCAGCCCCTGCACGAAGGCTCCAGGGCTGGAGCCGTGGCCGGAGCCCTGGCTGCAGGGCTGAACTGGGGCGCTGAGCCGAACTGGGGGCGCTGGGCTGAGCTGGAAGGTGCTGGCTATAGGCACATGAAGCACTGGAATAATCTGGGAGTCCGTGGAATGGGGAGTGGTGCCCATGGAAAGTACTAGTCTGGACTGGGGACACTGGGCTGACCGAGGGGAGTGCTGGGGGGCTGTGCGTGTGAGGTGCTGGTCTGAACTGGGGGTACTGGGCTGTACTGGGGGACAGGGCTGCGGGGGTGCGAGGTGCTGGTCTGAACCGGGGGTACTGGGCTGTACTGGGGGACAGGGCTGCGGGGGTGCGAGCTGCTGGTCTGAACCGGGTCGTGAGGCGCTGGGGGCCGGCTGCGCTCTGCCCGCAGCCTGCAGACCCCGAGCCGCCTGCCCCGGCCCCGGCCCCGGCCCCGGCAGCTCCGCCCCGCCAGCAGCCGGGAGCCGCGGGCCGGGCCCGCGTAGCGGGGCGGAAGCGGAAGCCGGCGGCGCCGGGCGGCCTTCCTGCGGCCGGGCCGGGCCGCGCCGCGCCGCGCCGGCATGGGCGAGAGCACCAGCCCCATCAGCGTTATCCTGGTGAGCTCGGGCAGCCGCGGCAACAAGCTGCTCTTCCGCTTCCCGTTCCAGCGCGGCGCCGAGCACCCCGCCGCACAGGCCAGTAAGTGCGCGACGCCGCGGGGTCCGGCCTGCGGCCTGCGGCCGCCCCGCGCCCCCAGGAGCCTCCGCCGGGGGCCTGCTGCCGCCCGTGGGGGCCTGCTGCCGCCCGTGGGGGCCTGCTGCCGCCCGTGGGGGCCTGCTGCCGCCTGTGGGGGCCTGCTGCCGCCTGTGGGGGCCTGGCACCCCCCACTAGCCCCCGCCGTGGGGGCCTGGTATCCCACACACCCCACACACACCCCCTGTGGTGGTCTGCCCCGCCCCCCCCAGCCTCATAGTCTCCGTGGGGGCCCGGCCCCCCTCACACACACATCCCTCGTACCCCCAGGTGCCCTGGCACCCCTCACACCCCCCATACCCCCAGGTGCCCTGGCACCCCTCACACACACACACCCACCCACCTCACGCCCCACATTAATCGAACCATGTTAGTACCAGGTGTTATTATTGACTTGGTGCCTTGTTGCTGTTCCTGGATCAGCTGAAGCTGTGTGGGTTTTAAGAGCTGTAGGGGAAGGAGGAGGAGGTAGGGTGAGAAGTGAAGGCACTGATCTGGGAGAGGGGATTCAGAAAACACTAAGTGAGCTTTAACTGATAATGGGTAGAAACTAAGAGACTTTAGTCCCTTGTGTTGAATAATGGGGTGGAGGAGGTTTCATTTCTTTTGGAAAGTAGGAACATGAACCATTCAGGTGCCAGCTGGCTGCTGTGGAGCCAGTGTTGGTTGTACCTCTCTTTTTCTCCGAGATTCCTGATCGGGGATGGTGTCTGAGGCCAGGCTCGGACCTGCCCGCAGCCAGGAGTCTGCGGGGGCCGGAGGCAGGATGGCTGCACCCGCGGTGCTGCAGGCAGGGTCAGCGTCCCACCTGGCCTCACCAGTGGGTGAGTCTTGGTGTGTGGGCCTAAAGGTGCTGCAGAGTGATGAAGCTGTTCGACTTGGGTTGCTTGCTAACTGCCGTGTGTCACGAGAAGTTTGACACCCCTGTTTAGGTTGTGAGTCACTTTTTACCAAGAGAGAATTGTCTTCAGACCCCTTTTTGGTTTTATAAGTAAAATCTGAAAATGTGGGGGGTTTTTTGGCTGGCTGCTTCCATCCCGCCCCCCTCCTGCTTTTTGTTGGTAAAGGATTTTGATACCTGTGACTGCAGGAGGGGCTTCTGGAGCATTATCATTGTCCTGAAACCTGAGCAATAATGAGGGAAATGCACTGGTCAGAATTTTATTTTCCACACTCTCTCTCTAACTGCAAACTGTTACCTGGCACTTGAGAGAAAAGTTGTTTCTGTGAATGTTTTGCTTTCTCCTCTTTATCCCCTGAAGATATAAACCTCTTTCTCCTATTTTTTGATGTGTTTTTGAGTGAGAATAGAAAAAACAAGATCTGGTGCTTCTACCTAAAAAGGAAGGAACCATCTGCTTTTAATATTACTTTTTTTAGATCTCTCTTATGGATAATTTTAAAAAGGGCACAGACAAGTATTCTCTTAATGCACTTATTTTAATGAGCACTTTAAGAAGGTTGTTCCTTGAAAAAGCTGTCTTTATTCTTTGTTTCAGATAAACCAAGGAGTCGATATGCTGTAAATAGTTCTGGTGACACCACAGAAGATCAAGATGGGGACTCCAGGTAGGGGAAAACATTTCTCCTTGCCTAAGAGTTTGAAACAGAGGAGAGGTGGCCTCTTGCTCTCTTGCCTGCTAGTTCAGCAGGCAAATCCTCTCGAACTGTATAGAAGATGACCTGCCAAAAAATGCTTTAATGACAAGTTATGAGCAAATTAGTGCTAAGTAATAAGGAATTTCTCATGAGGGAATGCTACTGAATCTATTGTTATCTAGGCAAGGTGTAGGTCAGGTATTTTGTGCTCATTAAAAAGGCAGTATTACTCTTTCAAAGCTAGGAGCATTAATACTTTGGCAAAATTCCACTTTTCTTTAACTGCCTACGTCTAACTGGATATATTATTCAGTTGCCTCAAATTCTTCCCTAGCTCGTGTAATTGTCGTATGGAATTGCTGTGCACTAATGAATAACTAATTTTGTTTCTCCAGATACAGCTGCCCTTGTGTCTGTGGAGTGAAATAGTAGCTCAAAAGGATACTGAGACTTAAAGATAGTTTTTCAATTACAGCAAATCAGTGGGTAACAAACGCACTGAAAATAGGCAGTGTGTTCAGCATGCATGTGCGTATGAATGGACCCTCTAATTAGTTTTTGTAGATTTGAAATCTGCTGCATGGTTCTAAATTTATCACTATCAGATACGAGACAAATCTGGGAAAGAAGAAGGTTTTTTGTCTGTTGGCCTGTAGTTCAGTTGCAGATCTTTTTTGTGATATGTGTTTTAATCTCCAATATTAATAAAATGGGGTAGTTGCTGCTCTTCTCTCATATAAAAGTGAAAAAGAAGTACTTGTCACTTGCCCCCAAAAAAGAAATTTAGATCCCAACCTTGCAAAATGTAAGCTTGTTCTTAACTTTGACTGAGAATAGTTTAACTGAAATTAAAATAACCCATGACAGTAAACTTCATCAAATTCATATGTTTTTCTAGGACTGGGATCTTATGAAAACACATTTTGCTTGAGGTCTTTCGTATCTCTTGCCTTTTCCGGTATCTTGAAACCTTCAAATGCAGCCTTCTGTCGTGTCTCCAGCGAGCACAGTATGGTACAGGGCACAACTCCAGTGGGAGCAAGCTGTGCTTTTGTAAGTTTGGTAATTGGTGAATGGCGTTTCAGACTGTGCTGTTGATGGCAGCTAGTATACACGTTAGGAAGGTTCAGTGCACATGTTTGCTGGTTATCTCAGGGATTTTGTTGGTTGCTGTTCAAAACCCTGGATCTAGTATTTCACTAGATAGATTAAGATGGTATTGGAATGGTACCAGCTTCTGTCTGATACTGATTCTTGTTGCCTCTGCCATTCTGGCCAGTTGGACAAAGCACTTAATGCGGAGCTGCATTCATTGGATGTTGCCTGTGGTGCTGAATTAGTGTCATGCAGTACGTGGCTGCTACAGTGATGTAGGAGAAGCTTTTATCATTTCAAATTATGGTCAGACGAGAAAACTGCTAGTATTTGCCTGAAACTGGTTTTAAGTAGGTTGAATGTGCTGGCATGTAACCTACATTAAACAAAGATTTAGATTATTTCATTGTGGTGTCCAGAACACTGGGCTTGAAAGTTAATGCTTAATCTCCTGGTCAGGTATTTGTTATTAAGCTTTTGGTGTTTAAAAGAATTTATGATCTCTCAACTGAAGTCACTAAGTGCAAAATATCACAGTTCTGAAGCATTGAATGAAAGAATATTAAGACAAAAATCCCCCTCTGCAGTGATCATCTTCAGAAGAAAGAAGTTGTCATTTGTACAGTTTTGTATATAGCAATACATACAAATTCATGCTGCAGTGTCCGCATCTGACTCTTAGTAAGGTCAGTGTTTATAAACCTTATATCTACTTAGATGAAATTGAGGTTTCAGCCAATGCAGGTCTGTTAGCAGGAAGTCCTTTAATATTATCTCCTGTGGATCTGTCTCTAGCTGCCATACAGATGAAGGGGAAATAGAAGAAGAGGAGTGTTTATGTTGCTCTGAAAGTGTGGGCTCTGCTAGAGGCCAGATATCGAGGTCCAGCATGCTGCTTGTGCTGCTTACAGGGCTGGGCATCTGCATTCAGAAATTCAAAGTCTTTTTCAAAATTGCATTTGTTTCAAGTTTGTTTATTGGAAAGTTTTTTCCCAATACCAGTGTAGTCAGTGTTGTAAGTCGACTGCATCCCATACAACTGAGGTAGCAGCTAAACTTATCCTTCTCTTCCGTGATAGCAGCTAGTAGAAAAAATTGCTAATGCTCTTTATATACTAAGTACTGTTAATTTATATTAGGCAGGAGGAGGTTTGTTGGCGGAGTTAATATCTTTCACTGGACTTACCAATACAGGTGGAAAAAATATGCCCTTCTTCCACCACAAAGCAAAAAGGGATCTTCAAAACTGTGTACAACAGGTTGCTCAGACTTTTGATTTGTATCAGACCATTTTGGGAGTAACAGATGTTGGTGCCTGTGGAGCAGAAGATATTCTAAGGAGAGAGTGGAGGCAGAAAGGTGCAGATGTCTTGGGGAGAGCGAGATGCATATGGTTGGTAAACTAGGAAAGGAAGGAGTTTAACTATCACATACTGTAAAACCAGTATTGTCATTGAGCCCATGGGGGTTTTTTCCTCACCAATGTTACAAATTTTTGCTCCCGGGTTCCTGTTCAGAATGTGTTTTCTATAGTCCCATTGAAGATCAGGCTGGAGAGACCAGGAATGGAGCGACTGGTTTTAAGAGCACCATTCCCCCAGTAGCAGCTCTGTCCCTGTAAGTTTGTTCTTCTGCAGTGCAGTGGTACAGCAGTTCTCTTCCTGAAACACTCAGTTCAGTAGCCCATGGACAGATTTCATCAGCATGAAGTCCAGTCTGTTTTCTGGTGGTGATTTTCTGATTGGAGCTGTCTCTCATGAAAGTAATTCATTAAGTGGTTTCGTATTATTTCTGGAAGGCTTCTTCAAAGAAGGGTTGGCAAAAAGATTCCTTTAAATCTCTGCATATCAGTAGCATCTGTGGATGTTTTTGGTGGCACAAATTGAGGCTTTGGAGGGGGCAGAGTGCTAGGTTGAGTTGATAGTGTATGGCAAGTTTGATGATGTTGAAGGGTTGGGTCTTTCCCCATGTTTTCATGTTCAGTAGCAAAGGTTATTTCAGATTTATCTTGTTGCTGCGCTAGTTCTTATGAGGGTTGGATTCATACTTTTTTATACTGGATGGCTGTCTTCAATTTACTAACAATCTAGCACCAATTGTATCCTAGATAAGGTTCACTGTTGCTTTTTTCCTAAGCTATTGGAACCCAGATTGGTTACTTTTGAGCTGACCTTTCCTGGAGCAGTTGAGGTGTATGCATTTCTTTATGGTCTCAGAAAGGGCAAAATTAGATCAATTTAGGTGCCTTGACTCTCTATTTCCATACAGCATATTTGTATGCATAATTGGATTTCTTCTGGCCTTCAGGCTCGAATTTCCTGGTCATTGTTATGCTTTTTGTTTTTTATAGACAATTGCAGCCTATTCATGATGATCCTACCTCTGGGTTGCTGGTGTGTATTTGCTTGTATTAATTTCTGCTCAATGGAGGTGTGTGTTTGGGTCTTCAGAATATAGACTTTTCTTCCTTTTAAAAACAAGTCGAGCAGCAAAAGTGGTTGAGGTGTGTTGATGGTGGCCATGCAACAAAAAAGTATTCAGAAGAATCTGTCACTGTCAAAACAAATTGCCTGTCAAGTGTCTCTCTTTGGCTTCTTCTCATCCTTTCATCATTTGCTCTCTTCACAAACATCCTTCAGTTTTTCAGTGCTTTACCAGTAATACATACCCCTCACAGCTTATGGAGATGCCTGCCAGTCTCTTTTTTTTTTTTTTTTTCCTCCCCTTGATGTGAGGCACTTACTCTTTTGAAGCTGTAAGATAATGCTTTGTTAAATTGGTCTGAAATGGTTTTTGTAGTTTTTCTGAAGGTGGTATAGTCAGCAAGCAAAAATTCTAATGAAGATGCACGTATAGTAACGTATGTTACACCAGACTTTGCATTTTTTAGTAGCATAACTAACTGAAGGAGGTTTAGCAAGTTTGACAGCATTGATGTCATTAATTGGCCAAATGCTTCTGTTATAAAAAAAGTCAAGTTACTGGCAAACAAGGACTTGAATGTCCCTTTCTAACAAACAGTAGTTCTCCTGTGATAACATTTCTGTATCCTCTGTCCCTCTTTCACTGGACTCCAGTGTTCTTCCTTGTATTTGTTCTGAAAGGCTTCCTTTCTGTAAGCCTGTGCTTTTCCATTCATCTATCCATCCATCCCTTTAAACACCCTTCCGGTAATATACCCCCTTTGTATAGTTTGTCATTTAGGATTGCTCTAGGTTCTCTATTCAACGTGACCAGTAGAAATCTGCTGTCTTTTGGATTAAATAATTGTTGGAGGTTTTAATTTTGTCTCCCCTTTCTAACGTGGACAGTATAAAGCTTTTATCAGATTCATTTTTCAATATATTTAGGAAATTTGCTTCAGGAAATAAGTCCTTTTTTTCCTTGTTATTTGGAAAAAAAAGCAGTTGACTGTTAAAATGAAAATAGGCGTTTGTTTCTCTGATATAAAAGTGAGTACAGCTGTTAACAGTGCCTTGCTCTGCACACCTGTTGTAAAGAAGGTTTTCAGGTTCTTTGCATTGAAAACTGTTTCAGCCTACTCTTCCTAAGTTTCTGCTTATTGCCTGGGGCAGACAGAGAATGACTTCATGCTTGTGCTGTGAGTCTGGCCAGACTTGTACCTGTTGTTTACATCCCTGGGGGGAGCAGCAGCAGCTCTGTGTGCAAGGCCCTTTACAGAATCCTGGCTGTGCATGCAACAATAAATGTTTGGCATCCTCTTTTTCTAAGTCTTGTGGGTATGGAAGCACCAGAACCAATTGTGAAGAGCTGTGGGTCATTTGGGGCTGCATGGAATGTTCCTTTGGTAAAAACGCTAGTAATAGTCTAGAAAAGAAACTGAAGTTTAGAATCTGCTCTAAATCAGACTGTAACCTCTTCTATTTTCTCCTAAGGTAAGCATGAATTAAAAAGTATGCGAGGTGTAAATACAGCTCCATAAATGCAACGTATTGTGGGAACACATTACAGCAGCCAGTGTTAGCAAGAGGACTAAAATGCCTTAGCCTGTTTTTTCTGTTGTCAATCTGAGCCTGCAATATATCCCTGGAATTCACCTACCATTAACTTTTGACTCTTCTCAATAGTTATATTTCCTTTACAGGAGTTTAAACCTTAATAGTTCATCTAGTTTTTAATATTATCTTTTTTTTTTTTATTTTGTGTACTTTCCTCGTTTATTTTCTTTTGTTGTGTTTTTGTTTTGTGTTTATGGCCATGTTCCCATTTCAGAGACCAATGTCCTCTAACTGATGAGCAATTGGTTTCGGGGTAAGATCAAACGTTCTAAACAATCACCTATGTCTAGAATGGCTTTCTTTTCTCACCATCCTTTTAATTGTGCTTTGTTTCTGGTTTCTGTTTTACACCGAATGATGAGATAATTACATGCTAAATCACAATGTCTGTAGGAAACGTATTGCTGAAGGTTTATGCTAGGATAATTACGAAGGTCCTACTAACATTTCTGTGCTTCCTGTAAGGTATCCAGAATGCGTGTGGTACTGTCCCTTCTGTGAATTCAGAAAATTGTGATCCTCCGAGAATGCAACAAGTATAGCCTTGGCATTGTA